>NC_054478.1:122098470-122426804 GCF_017639515.1 Carcharodon carcharias | reverse complement strand
AAAGATTTTGTAGTCCGTGCTGAGGAGGGAGACCGGGCGCCAGTTTTTAAGAAGGCGGAGATCCCCCTTCTTCGGCAGCAGGGCAATCACGGCCCTGCGCCACGAAAGGGGCATCTCCCCGGTAGCAATGCTCTCCCCCAGGACCCCCGCGAAGTCGCTCCCCAAGACGTCCCAGAACGCCCTGAAGAACTCCACGGTCAGCCCGTCTAGTCCCGGGGTTTTGCCCCTAGAAAGACCGTCGAGTGCGCCGGTCAGCTCCCCCAGACTTATAGGGGAGTCGAGCTTTCCGGCGCACTCCGGGCCGACCTGCGGCAGGTCCTCCCACAAAACTCTGCAAGCTTCCTCACTGGACGGATCCGGAGAGAAAAGGGCAGTGTAGTAATCTCGGGCAATGGCCCTGATGCCCTCCGGATCCGAGACAAGGGATCCGTCGTCGGCCAGCAGCGTAAAGAGCTGCTTACGGACCCCGTGCCTTTTTTCCAGTGAGTAGAAGAAGGGAGAGCCACGGTCCATCTCCTTAAGGAAACAGATCCGCGACCTCACGAACGCGCCCCGAGACCCGACCAGTTGCAGGTCCCGCAGCGCGCCCTTCTTCTCATCGTACACCGACCGCAGGGCCGGGTCCGCGTCGGGCTGACGGAGACGTGCCTCCAGGTCGAGCACCTCCTTCTCCAACTCCTCGACCCTGGATTTGCGTCTCTTTGTCGACCCCTTCGCGTACTCTTGACAGAAAACTCGGACGTGAGTCTTGCCCACGTCCCACCATAGCCTCAAGGAGGGGAAGCCTCCCCGCTTCCTTCTCCAGCCGGCCCAGAAGCGACGGAACGAGTCCAGGAACCGCTGGTCTTCCAACAACAGGTTATTAAAATGCCAGTACGCGGACCCCGTCCGAGCGCAGAACGAAGTGAGCTCCGCCCACACCAGACGGTGGTCCGTGCACGGAACCTGCTGTATAGAAGCAGCCGGAACGCAGGACACGTACGCCTTCGAAACGTAAAGGCGGTCGAGTCTGGACGCTCCGACTCCAGGTGACACAAAGGTGAACACGCTGGAGTCAGGATGGAGATTTCGCCAGACGTCCACTAAGTCGAAGGACCTGACCAGGTCCCGCAACTTACTCACACCTCGCGTGCAGTGCGGGGTACCGTGACGGTCCCGGACCCCGAGGGTGCAATTGAAATCCCCCCCGAGGACGATGCACTCGCCAGCGTCGATGGAGCCGAGATGAGTGGACACTTCTTCAAAGAAGCTCGCTTGCTGCTGCGTGCCCAGGGGAGCGTACACATTCACAAAGTGAAGCACCGCCCCCCCCAGACGCACAGTCAGGTGCAGCAACCGGCCTGGCACTGGCTCCTTGACCCCCAAGATCTCCGGCTGAAAATGCGGGGCCAACAAGATAGCCACCCCGCCAGAATTGGAGGCTAGGTGACTCATGTAGACCCCCCCTCGCCACTCCAGGAGCCACGTGGCTTCGTCTCCCGGAACGGTATGGGTTTCTTGCAGGAAGCACAACGCGTACTTCCCGTCCCTGAGGACCGAGAAGTTCTGGAACCTGCGCTGTGCGGCCCTGCTGCCGCGGATGTTGAGGCTGGCTATAGTCGTCTTCATTGTCAAAGGTACATCAAATCTTCACCTTAAGTCATTAAAAAGAAGAAGAGGACTTTTTAGTCCTTCCTCTCCTTCAGGAGCCCAGCGAGAAACGTTTGGACCCTCCGCCGCGCGTTCCTATCCAACTCAGGAGACTTGAGAGCCTCGCGAGTGGACCAGAACACCAGCGGAAAAGAATGCCACCGGTCCAAGGCCAACTGAACCCTGTCTCGGCGACCGCGATGACTCGCCAAAAAGTCCCGGAGTTCCCTTGGGGGGATGAGGGGGGAGTCAGTGGAGGGCACCAGGGGATCCACCGCCTCGCTTGAGAGCGACTCAGCGTAATCTCCAGCGCTCACCACGGACACCCCGTCCTCCTCCAGGTCGTCGCCTCCAGCTTCCGACCCCTCCCCCGCATTGAGTACGGGGGCTGATTCGGAGCTGCCAGCTGGCCCCACCTGTACCTCGATCCCACCCCCAGGATCAAGGCCAGAGGGGTCCTCTCTGGTCTCCTCTAAACGTTTTGGGTCAGAGGGCAGCGGCAGTTCTGATGCCCGCTCTCCTCCCGGCACCGGGTCGTCCGGGGAGCTCAGGACAAGCTCCTGACCTAAAACTAGGACGCCCGGTGCGAAGGTTTGGGAGGGAGCGGGAAGGCCTTCCTTTTCGCCGCCACCCAATGACCCGTTGACATTTTTTAAATTTTGCAAGTTACAGTCCCCCGATGAGCCAGAAGGTACCTCGGGGGTATCGAGGGTCTCTGAGTCGGGCACCACCTCAAGGGAGGTGCCTTCAGTGACCCCCGAGGGGCCCTGTACAGGGGACTGCAGCAGGTTGACAGGGGTAATAGTGGTGGGAGTCGGTGCAGGGGTTTTGAGTTCCCCCAGAGGACAGGGCGAGATTTTACTTGGCGGAGACGCCACCACCTCTTCATCGGGGGAAGGGACACACCCAACTTCTTCAGTTTGGGCATCACCCACCTCCTCCTCCGAAGCGTGACGTCTCTTCCGGGTCAGGCTGGGGGCTAGGGAGACCTCCATTTCCGAGGCCCCCTCCTCCTTGTCCAGCCCTCCCGGACACTCCACCCTCTGGGTTTTGGGTGTTAGATACCCCGGCTCGGGGTCCCGCGTCCCTTCCCCGCCGGCCCCGGGAGCACGCGCAGGGACGACGCCGGGCCCAGCACTCGGCGCCTTAGCACCCACGGGCCCGGGAGCACACGCGGACACGACGCCGGGGCCGGATGTTGTCTTTTCCCCCGAGCCGGTGCTTGCAGGTGTTTGGGGGATTTGGGGCGTTTCAGGGGCCGCCTCCAAATTTCGGGTCTTCCTCCGCGCCTTCTTACGGCGCGGGGGCTCTCCCCCCGCCTCACCGGCAGCCGAGATGGCAGCTGCTGCCGGGGTCGCTTCCCCTTGCGGGGAGGGAGATGGAGTGGTGGCGGGGGGAGGAGGGGCGGTGCCAGCCGCGGCCGCTTGGGTGGGGCTCGTGGCCTTGGAGGCGGGGCAGTTCTTTCTTACGTGCCCCACCTCCTTACAGGCATGGCACCGCACACCCTCCGCGGTCCAGAAGACCCGATAGGCGGTCCCCTCAAAATTAACTGAGAAGGCCCCCTCCAGGCACTCCTCCTGGGCCAAGCGGACGAAAACTTGGCGCCGGAAGGAGTACACGTGGCGGAGGGCCGAGTCTTTGAGGCCGAGCGGGACTGGTGCAACCCCCGACCTGACCTCCCCCAGCTTATTAAGGTGGGGGAGGAGGAGCCCACATGGTATAAAGGGCGGGACATTTGAAATAACAATCTTCTGGGCGGTGGCCTCAAGGGGATCCACCGCCAGAAAAGTCCCGCCCACAGTGAGCCCCTTCTGCAGGGCGAGTCGCACCGCCCGCTCGGACCTCAAGAAAAAGATGGCCCTCCCATACATCTTTGAGGCCGCGACAATGGCTGAGGGGCCGACAACCCCAGCCATAGCCTTAACGCAGGCCTCAATAGTCATCTCAGGGTGAGCGTAGCATTTTACCCCGAGGGCCCTGGTGAGGAGACGGAATGGCGACAGGGCAGCGGGAGCAGCAGGAGCTGCAGAAGCAACCACCCCCGCATAAGTCTTTTTTGTAGGCCCTGCCACCGGTGACAAAGCCGCCTCCACATTAGCCCTCGAGGGCCCGGCCACAGGAGATGTTGAACTGGCTTTAAGGCCAGAGCCACGCCCACCCTGGGAAGGATTGGCCATTTTTTTTTTTAAATTATATATATTTTTTAATATATATATTTTTTTTTTTATTAAATATACAATGTTCCTCCCTAGGGAGGGAGGTAGTAATAACCTCCCCCTTTTGTACAGGAGAGGAGAGGAGGGAGAGGAGTGAAGGACAGGGAGGCACAGGAGGGAAAAGGGAAGAGTCCAGGTGGGTGTCTCCAGTGAAAGGTGGATGTTGGGTGGGGTGTGATGATCTTCCTGCAGGGGGAGGCGATGTCTTCACCAGCCACCGCTGGCCTTACTGGGAAAGGGCTGGGTGGGGCGGGGGGGGTAGCAGAATGGTGGTTTTAACCACACACCCCCCTCTCTTCCTTCCCCAAACCTTCCTGCAGTCTTCTTTCCTCCCCCTACAAAACACAGTCCTTTATTGCCCCCACCTTACACAAACAATAATGTTGGACACCCACCTAGGATGTTGTTTTCAGACACAGTCCTGGCCTCCTGGCCTCCCTCTCTCTCCTTTTGCTCCACACGGGCAGGTCCAGCAGCAGCAGCAAACACCCTCAAGTGCAGGTCCAGCAGCAGCAGCAAACACCCTCAAGTGCAGGGGCAGCAGCAGCAGCAAACACCCTCAAGTGCAGGAGCAGCAGCAGCACACAGCAGAAGCAACAACCCCAAAGGCAGCAGCAGAAACAGTTGAAACACTGAGGAGCAGCAACACCAACAACACACACCTTCTCTCCTCAGTACCAGGAAACCAACTGAATCCACAATTAGCTCCACGAGATCGTTAAGAAAATGAACTCTTGATAATCTTTTAAATGAAAACCAAATCAACAAAATTGGGATAAATCAGGCACAGCCCCTAATTCAGGTCAGCTGTAAAACCAAGAACAAAGTTTAAAGGAAACTTACAAACTTTAAATCAAAATGTGATTAAAGGGGTCAACAAAACACCCCAGTCCCCGCGGTGCCCACCGAGCACGGAAGGCCTCGAGAGTGCCAGCAGACACCGCGTGCTCCTTCTCCAGGGACATCCGGCAGCGAACGTAGCCGCGGAAGAGGGACAAACAATCGGGCGGGACTCCCCCGTCGATCGCCCGCTGCCTGGACCTGTTAATGGCCAACTTGGCCAGGCCCAGGAGCAGGTTCACGAGGAGGTCCTCCTCCTTCCCGACCCCCTTCCGCACCGGGTGCCCATAGATCAGGAGCGTGGGGCTGAAGTGCAAACAAAACATCAATAAAAGGTTTTTCAAATAACTAAAAAGGGAGTGCAGCCTACAACACCCTATGTATACATGGTCCACGGACTCCACAAGACCGCAAAAAGGGCACGTGTCCTGAGAGTCCGCGAACCAATGCATCCTCTTATTATAAGGGACTGCTGCATGCAACACCCTCCAACCCAGGTCTCCGATAGAAAGGGGGAGGACACCTCCGTAGAGGGCCTCCCATCGGGGGCTTCCGCCGCCGGACGGCAACAAGGCACGCCAGGGCGTGTCCGGTCGACGGACAAGGGCGAGAAAATGGAAGGTGTGCAGCAGCAGTCCGTACAAAAAGCTCCTCTTTGCCGTGCCAAAAGGCACAGAGGGCATGTCCCCGAGGCGGCTCATATTGCGGGGCACCAGCACCCGAGGGAGGGTTCGGGGCTTGGGGCCAATGTGGAATTCCGTCCGAACAGGGGAACGCTCAGACGGAAGACCACCGCGCACCTGGGCCACCTCAAGACCCAAAATAACGTCGGGTCCGAGCACGACCGTTCTCAGGTCTTGGATGGCATCGGCTGCGACCTGGACACTCACAGACGCGCGTCGCGCCAACTCCTGCGGGAGCATCCAGCCCAGTCCTCCGCCACCCAGCACGTCCCCGATCCTGGTCACCCCTGCGGCCACAGCCCTCCTCTCCGCCAACCACTGAAAAGGACGGAGGGGCGGATTCCTGAGCAGCGGCTCTCTGACGATAGCCGCTACTCCTGACGGGGGAGAGCTGCGTCGCGAGGCGACCACTTTCCAGACTTTGATCAGGTCCTGGTAAAAGACGGGCAACGCCTGCAAGGAGCCACCGAGGCCCAGCTGTTCTATAAACAGGAGCTGCACGTCATAATTCAGGCCGTGCACCTGACGGAAGAAATACGTCATCAGGGCACACCATCTAGGAGGAGGCTCAACGTAGAGGTATCGCTGCAGGGTCTGAAGGCGGAAAGTCGCCACCTGTGTGCGTAGGCACACTAGCGCCTGACCACCCTCCCTAAGCGGGAGACTCAGAACCTCGGCAGCGACCCAGTGCAATCTTTTGTCCCAGAAGAAGTCGACTAACAATCTCTGGATTCTTGTGACAAAGTCCGGGGGAGGGGTCAAAGTGACCAGCCGATACCACAACATGGCGGCGATCAGCTGGTTTATGACCAGAACTCGACCCCGGTAAGATAGCACTCGGAGCAGTCCTGTCCAGCGCCGCAGGCGAGCGGTGACTTTCGTCTCCAGTTCCTGCCAGTTTGCCGGCCAGGATTCCTCAGCGGGGCAGAGATGGACCCCCAGGTAGAGGAGGCTGGTCCTGCTCCAGGTGAAAGGCCTGAGCTCCTCGGGTAGGGGATCCATCTGCCACTGACCGACCAGGAGTCCAGAACACTTACCCCAGTTGATCCTGGCAGAAGAAGCGGCAGAGTAGACCTCCTGGCACTCGCGCATCCTCCGCAGGTCAGCCGGGTCACTAAACATAAGGAGCACGTCATCGGCGTAAGCCGAAAGGACCACCCCGATGCCCGGCCCGCGCAGAACCAATCCCGACAACCTCCTCCGCAAGAGGCGCAGGAAAGGCTCCACGCAAATAGAATACAACTGGCCAGACAGGGGGCAGCCCTGACGTACCCCTCTCCCAAAGCGAAGGGGCGCCGTCAGGGACCCGTTAACCTTCACTAGACACTCCGCGGCAGTGTACAGAAGTCGGATCCGGGCGACAAAATGCGTCCCGAACCCGAAAGCTCGCAGAGTTCCGAGTAAGTATTCGTGATCCACCCTGTCGAACGCCTTCTCCTGATCGAGAGACAGGAAGGCGCTCGACAGACCAGCCCTCTGGGAATGGTGGATGATGTCCCGGACCAGATGGATGTTATCATAAATGGTTCGGTCCGGGACGGTGTAGGACTGGTCAGGGTGGATCATGTGGTCCAGCACGGTGCCGAGCCGAGAAGACATGGCTCGGGCAAAGATTTTGTAGTCCGTGCTGAGGAGGGAGACCGGGCGCCAGTTTTTAAGAAGGCGGAGATCCCCCTTCTTCGGCAGCAGGGCAATCACGGCCCTGCGCCACGAAAGGGGCATCTCCCCGGTAGCAATGCTCTCCCCCAGGACCCCCGCGAAGTCGCTCCCCAAGACGTCCCAGAACGCCCTGAAGAACTCCACGGTCAGCCCGTCTAGTCCCGGGGTTTTGCCCCTAGAAAGACCGTCGAGTGCGCCGGTCAGCTCCCCCAGACTTATAGGGGAGTCGAGCTTTCCGGCGCACTCCGGGCCGACCTGCGGCAGGTCCTCCCACAAAACTCTGCAAGCTTCCTCACTGGACGGATCCGGAGAGAAAAGGGCAGTGTAGTAATCTCGGGCAATGGCCCTGATGCCCTCCGGATCCGAGACAAGTGATCCGTCGTCGGCCAGCAGCGTAAAGAGCTGCTTACGGACCCCGTGCCTTTTTTCCAGTGAGTAGAAGAAGGGAGAGCCACGGTCCATCTCCTTAAGGAAACAGATCCGCGACCTCACGAACGCGCCCCGAGACCCGACCAGTTGCAGGTCCCGCAGCGCGCCCTTCTTCTCATCGTACACCGACCGCAGGGCCGGGTCCGCGTCGGGCTGACGGAGACGTGCCTCCAGGTCGAGCACCTCCTTCTCCAACTCCTCGACCCTGGATTTGCGTCTCTTTGTCGACCCCTTCGCGTACTCTTGACAGAAAACTCGGACGTGAGTCTTGCCCACGTCCCACCATAGCCTCAAGGAGGGGAAGCCTCCCCGCTTCCTTCTCCAGCCGGCCCAGAAGCGACGGAACGAGTCCAGGAACCGCTGGTCTTCCAACAACAGGTTATTAAAATGCCAGTACGCGGACCCCGTCCGAGCGCAGAACGAAGTGAGCTCCGCCCACACCAGACGGTGGTCCGTGCACGGAACCTGCTGTATAGAAGCAGCCGGAACGCAGGACACGTACGCCTTCGAAACGTAAAGGCGGTCGAGTCTGGACGCTCCGACTCCAGGTGACACAAAGGTGAACACGCTGGAGTCAGGATGGAGATTTCGCCAGACGTCCACTAAGTCGAAGGACCTGACCAGGTCCCGCAACTTACTCACACCTCGCGTGCAGTGCGGGGTACCGTGACGGTCCCGGACCCCGAGGGTGCAATTGAAATCCCCCCCGAGGACGATGCACTCGCCAGCGTCGATGGAGCCGAGATGAGTGGACACTTCTTCAAAGAAGCTCGCTTGCTGCTGCGTGCCCAGGGGAGCGTACACATTCACAAAGTGAAGCACCGCCCCCCCCAGACGCACAGTCAGGTGCAGCAACCGGCCTGGCACTGGCTCCTTGACCCCCAAGATCTCCGGCTGAAAATGCGGGGCCAACAAGATAGCCACCCCGCCAGAATTGGAGGCTAGGTGACTCATGTAGACCCCCCCTCGCCACTCCAGGAGCCACGTGGCTTCGTCTCCCGGAACGGTATGGGTTTCTTGCAGGAAGCACAACGCGTACTTCCCGTCCCTGAGGACCGAGAAGTTCTGGAACCTGCGCTGTGCGGCCCTGCTGCCGCGGATGTTGAGGCTGGCTATAGTCGTCTTCATTGTCAAAGGTACATCAAATCTTCACCTTAAGTCATTAAAAAGAAGAAGAGGACTTTTTAGTCCTTCCTCTCCTTCAGGAGCCCAGCGAGAAACGTTTGGACCCTCCGCCGCGCGTTCCTATCCAACTCAGGAGACTTGAGAGCCTCGCGAGTGGACCAGAACACCAGCGGAAAAGAATGCCACCGGTCCAAGGCCAACTGAACCCTGTCTCGGCGACCGCGATGACTCGCCAAAAAGTCCCGGAGTTCCCTTGGGGGGATGAGGGGGGAGTCAGTGGAGGGCACCAGGGGATCCACCGCCTCGCTTGAGAGCGACTCAGCGTAATCTCCAGCGCTCACCACGGACACCCCGTCCTCCTCCAGGTCGTCGCCTCCAGCTTCCGACCCCTCCCCCGCATTGAGTACGGGGGCTGATTCGGAGCTGCCAGCTGGCCCCACCTGTACCTCGATCCCACCCCCAGGATCAAGGCCAGAGGGGTCCTCTCTGGTCTCCTCTAAACGTTTTGGGTCAGAGGGCAGCGGCAGTTCTGATGCCCGCTCTCCTCCCGGCACCGGGTCGTCCGGGGAGCTCAGGACAAGCTCCTGACCTAAAACTAGGACGCCCGGTGCGAAGGTTTGGGAGGGAGCGGGAAGGCCTTCCTTTTCGCCGCCACCCAATGACCCGTTGACATTTTTTAAATTTTGCAAGTTACAGTCCCCCGATGAGCCAGAAGGTACCTCGGGGGTATCGAGGGTCTCTGAGTCGGGCACCACCTCAAGGGAGGTGCCTTCAGTGACCCCCGAGGGGCCCTGTTCAGGGGACTGCAGCAGGTTGACAGGGGTAATAGTGGTGGGAGTCGGTGCAGGGGTTTTGAGTTCCCCCAGAGGACAGGGCGAGATTTTACTTGGCGGAGACGCCACCACCTCTTCATCGGGGGAAGGGACACACCCAACTTCTTCAGTTTGGGCATCACCCACCTCCTCCTCCGAAGCGTGACGTCTCTTCCGGGTCAGGCTGGGGGCTAGGGAGACCTCCATTTCCGAGGCCCCCTCCTCCTTGTCCAGCCCTCCCGGACACTCCACCCTCTGGGTTTTGGGTGTTAGATACCCCGGCTCGGGGTCCCGCGTCCCTTCCCCGCCGGCCCCGGGAGCACGCGCAGGGACGACGCCGGGCCCAGCACTCGGCGCCTTAGCACCCACGGGCCCGGGAGCACACGCGGACACGACGCCGGGGCCGGATGTTGTCTTTTCCCCCGAGCCGGTGCTTGCAGGTGTTTGGGGGATTTGGGGCGTTTCAGGGGCCGCCTCCAAATTTCGGGTCTTCCTCCGCGCCTTCTTACGGCGCGGGGGCTCTCCCCCCGCCTCACCGGCAGCCGAGATGGCAGCTGCTGCCGGGGTCGCTTCCCCTTGCGGGGAGGGAGATGGAGTGGTGGCGGGGGGAGGAGGGGCGGTGCCAGCCGCGGCCGCTTGGGTGGGGCTCGTGGCCTTGGAGGCGGGGCAGTTCTTTCTTACGTGCCCCACCTCCTTACAGGCATGGCACCGCACACCCTCCGCGGTCCAGAAGACCCGATAGGCGGTCCCCTCAAAATTAACTGAGAAGGCCCCCTCCAGGCACTCCTCCTGGGCCAAGCGGACGAAAACTTGGCGCCGGAAGGAGTACACGTGGCGGAGGGCCGAGTCTTTGAGGCCGAGCGGGACTGGTGCAACCCCCGACCTGACCTCCCCCAGCTTATTAAGGTGGGGGAGGAGGAGCCCACATGGTATAAAGGGCGGGACATTTGAAATAACAATCTTCTGGGCGGTGGCCTCAAGGGGATCCACCGCCAGAAAAGTCCCGCCCACAGTGAGCCCCTTCTGCAGGGCGAGTCGCACCGCCCGCTCGGACCTCAAGAAAAAGATGGCCCTCCCATACATCTTTGAGGCGGCGACAATGGCTGAGGGGCCGACAACCCCAGCCATAGCCTTAACGCAGGCCTCAATAGTCATCTCAGGGTGAGCGTAGCATTTTACCCCGAGGGCCCTGGTGAGGAGACGGAATGGCGACAGGGCAGCGGGAGCAGCAGGAGCTGCAGAAGCAACCACCCCCGCATAAGTCTTTTTTGTAGGCCCTGCCACCGGTGACAAAGCCGCCTCCACATTAGCCCTCGAGGGCCCGGCCACAGGAGATGTTGAACTGGCTTTAAGGCCAGAGCCACGCCCACCCTGGGAAGGATTGGCCATTTTTTTTTTTAAATTATATATATTTTTTAATATATATATTTTTTTTTTTTATTAAATATACAATGTTCCTCCCTAGGGAGGGAGGTAGTAATAACCTCCCCCTTTTGTACAGGAGAGGAGAGGAGGGAGAGGAGTGAAGGACAGGGAGGCACAGGAGGGAAAAGGGAAGAGTCCAGGTGGGTGTCTCCAGTGAAAGGTGGATGTTGGGTGGGGTGTGATGATCTTCCTGCAGGGGGAGGCGATGTCTTCACCAGCCACCGCTGGCCTTACTGGGAAAGGGCTGGGTGGGGCGGGGGGGGTAGCAGAATGGTGGTTTTAACCACACACCCCCCTCTCTTCCTTCCCCAAACCTTCCTGCAGTCTTCTTTCCTCCCCCTACAAAACACAGTCCTTTATTGCCCCCACCTTACACAAACAATAATGTTGGACACCCACCTAGGATGTTGTTTTCAGACACAGTCCTGGCCTCCTGGCCTCCCTCTCTCTCCTTTTGCTCCACACGGGCAGGTCCAGCAGCAGCAGCAAACACCCTCAAGTGCAGGTCCAGCAGCAGCAGCAAACACCCTCAAGTGCAGGGGCAGCAGCAGCAGCAAACACCCTCAAGTGCAGGAGCAGCAGCAGCACACAGCAGAAGCAACAACCCCAAAGGCAGCAGCAGAAACAGTTGAAACACTGAGGAGCAGCAACACCAACACCACACACCTTCTCTCCTCAGTACCAGGAAACCAACTGAATCCACAATTACCTCCACGAGATCGTTAGGAAAATGAACTCTTGATCTGGGGGTTACAAACCCAGTACCATAACCACTTGGCCATTTAGGCCAAGCAAAATTTAAATGTAGTTCTATTTGGGATTGTATCTCCATGGTGATTAGAACTTGGTCATTCCACAGATGCTTAATTTGTTAGCTTGCTGACTTAACCAGCAGCCATTAACCAATCGGTTAAAGGAGAACCAGTGGATGTGGTGTAACTCTTTTGAGTACAAACACATTTCCATCTGTTTCAGATGAAGTTACTTAGTTTGCCATTCTGAGATTTGAACTCTTGATCTTGGGGTTATAAACCCAGCACCATAACCACTTGGCCATTTAGGCCAAGCCAGTACTATAACCACTTGGCTATTTAGGCCAAGCAGAAGTGAACATGTAACTCTTTCGATTACAAACACGTTTCCATCTGTTTCAGATGAAGTTACATTGTTTCATAGTTTGCCATTGTGAGATTTGAACTCTTGATAATCTTTTAAATGGTACAAACACGTTTCCATCTGTTTCAGATGAAGTTACATTGTTTCATAGTTTGCCATTGTGAGATTTGAACTTTTGATCTTGGGGTTACAAACCCAGTACCATAACCACTTGGCTATTTAGGCCAAGCTTTATGAGGTTACATTGTTTCATAGTTTGCCATTGTGAGATTTGAACCCTTGATCTTGGGGTTACAAACCCAGTATTAAATTAGACTTGTAACTCTTTCGAGTACAAACCCATTTCCATCTGTTTCAGATGAAGTGACATTGTTTCATAGTTTGCCATTGTGAGATTTGAACTCTTGATCTTGGGGTTATAAACCCAGTACCATAACCACTTGGCTATTTAGGCCAAGCTCAGAAGTGAATATGTAACTGTTTCCATCTGTTCCTATTCAGATGAAGTTACATTGTTTCATAGTTTGCCATTGTGAGATTTGAACTCTTGATCTTGGGGTTATAAACCCAGTACCATAACCACTTGGCTATTTAGGCCAAGCTCAGAAGTGAATATGTAACTCTTTCGAGTACAAACCCATTTCCATCTGTTCCTATTCAGATGAAGTTACATAGTTTGCCATTGTGAGATTTGAATTCTTGATCTTGGGGTTACAAATCCAGTACCATAACCACTTGGCTATTTAGGCCAAGCCAGAAGTGAATATGTAGTTGCAGAGCCTGGACACAGGTGTTAATCACTTGTACTTAATGTTCCCAATTATAAATAAACCTCCAAGGATGTCTCCTTGCCTACAGCTCCTTGTTATGATGAGCAGTCTTCATGTTACTTAGATGGGAAACCTTGGTTCCTGCACAAGATAAAGGCAGGTGCCTCAGTCCAGGGCCTCTTCGCTCTTCAGTGTGTAACCTTCAGACCAAAGTGATGGCCCATCTTCATACACACTGGATACATTAGTGATGCCTGCACCTCAATGGTGCTTATCATTGCTGTCAGAATGTCGTGGGCAGGCATCACAGGGTTCTATCATTCTCTCTGTGTGCTCTCAGCACCTTTGAGGTGGGGCTGAACCTCCCCATCTCTTCGGCGTCTGTGACGTGACGCTGTGCTCCTGAAGGCATCAGCTGAAGGCTGATAAAGGATCAGGTGCATTTAAAGTTTCATGGCTGCATCTCTATGATATGACCCTGATCACAAAGCACAAGTAAGCTGCCTTTAGCCAGACAGGAGTCAGACATTCATAGGGGCAATATGAAGATCTATAGTGTCCTCACTGCATGTCGTCATCATCCTCCTGGAATCTAGCGACTATCAGGACCTCTGCTGTGTCTCCATGACATGAGCCTGAGCACTGGGGATATATGTGCTGTCATCAGATGCAAGGTGAGGATGTCAAGACTGTCCTCACTGCATCTCATCATCATCCTCCACAAATCTTGTGGCTATGAAGGCACCCCGAGCGCTCCTGTCTCATCTGGCCAGTGCGATTATAAGTGCCCTTATCGCCAGAATCTTCAACATCGAGGACCTGTTCATCATCATCCCCTTCGACATCCTCCTCATCGAATGATACATGAAGTTCCTCCATCTCCTCCTCAGCAAGGTCTTCCCTCCATTGCAGCGCCAGGTTGTGGATCATGCGGCAAGAGACGATGATGCACGACATCCTCTGGGGCTGTATTGTCTCTGAAATGGCTACCAGGTCATACATACTTATTTCTATTTGTGCTATTAATTCACCCGTTTTGTTATGAATGCTGCACGCATTGAGATATAGAGCCTTTAATTCTGTTTTTTTAACCATTCTTGCAATCTGTGGCCTTATCTGCTGCTGCACTCTTAAGTTTGCATACTCTGTCCCTTCCTCTGGTCATCATTACCCATCTCACTACCCTCCTTTTTGTTTTTTCCAATAATTTATATAGATTTTTCTTTTCCTACCTATTTCCATTATTTTTAAATGTATTTCCATCCATTGTTTTATCTCTACCTTTTAGCCTTTTTCGATTCCTTCACCCCACCCCAACCCCATTTGGGCTATCTGTACCTTGCTTGTCCTTCTTTCTACCCATAATTAGCACATTCCTTTAGATAATATCACCACCTTCAACACCTCTTTGTCCTTTTGTCTGTGACATCTTTTGGTTATCTTCACCTATCACTGGCCCTCTATCCAGCTCTCTTGTCCCAACGCCCCCCCCCCCCCCTTAAACCAGCTTATATTTCACCCCTTTTCTATTTTTCCTCAGTTCTGTTGAAGAGTCATGCGGACTTGAAACGTTAACTGTGCTCCCTTCCACAGATGCTGCCAGACCTGCTGAGTTTTTCCAGGTATTTTTGTTTTTGCTTTCAATTTCCAGCATCCACAGTTTTTTGCTTTTATCCCCTCAAATCTTATATGTTTCAATAAGATTACCTCTCATTCCTCTAAACTCCAGTGAGTACAGGCCCAACCTGCTCAACCTTTCATCATAAGACAGCCCCTTCATCCCAGGAAGCAGCCTAGTGAACCTTCTTTGAACAGCTGCCAATGCAAGTATATCCCTCCTTAAGTACGGAAGATGTACACAGTGCTCTAGGTGTGGTCTCACTAATGCCCTGCACAGTTGTAGCAAGACTTCCCTACTTCTAAATTTCATTCCCCTTGCAAAAAAGCGAACATTCCATTTGCTTTCCTAATGACTTGCTGTACCTGTGTGCTAATTTTTTGTGATTCATGTACGAGTAGACCAGATCCCTCTGTACCACAACAGCCTGCAGTATCATACTCATTTATTTCTATTTGTGTTATTCATTCATCCATCTTGTTATGAATGTGCATTTAGATAAAAATTCTTTCATTCTGTTTTTTCACTATTTTTACCGACTATTTTATTTGCTGGCGCACTCTTCTGTTTGTTCACTGTCCCTTCCTGTCATGCTTTGGTTATCATTACCTGCATTGCTACCCTGCATTATTGCCTTGTTCTTTCTCTTTAACTTTCCAAATCTCCCTTCATGTGAATCACCCCCCGCCCCCCATCCCCCACCCCCCCCCCCTACCCCACCCCGCCACCCCCCTTAACCAAGTTTAAAGCTCTTTCTACAGCCTTTGTTATATTTGTCAAGACCCTCGTCCTAGTGCGGTTCAGGTGAAGGCCATCCCAAAAGTACGGCTCCCTCTTTCCCCAGTACTGGTGCCAGTGCCCCATGAATGAAAGCCCATTTCTCTCTCACCAATGTGTGAGCCATGCATTCAATTCCCTGATATTATTCACTCTATGCTAATTTACTTGTGGATCAGGAAGTAATCCAGAGATTATTATCTTTGAGATTCTGCTTTTTAATTTAGTTGCTAGCTGCTCATACTCCCTTAGCAGAACCTCTTTCTTAGTACCACCTATGTCATTGGTACTCACGTTGACCACGACAACAGGATCCTTCCCCTCCCAATCCAAGCTCCTTTCCAACCTGAAGGCAGGCATTACAGCCTTCAGAACTCAGGCGCTCGGCTGCAGAGAACCATATCTATCCCCCTAATTTTACTGTCCCCTTCTACATTCCTTTTTGCCCCTTCCTCTGAAATGGCCCCCAGCACAATGCTGTGGTCGGTTTGCTCATCCTTCCTGCAACCCCTGCTCTCCTCCATACAAACAGCAAGAAAGCAAAGGCTAAAAATCCTCCATTGCTACCTCTGGATCTCCAAACCTGCCTTTCTTATAGTCACACACTCCTGTCCCTGACCACGGACCAAATCTGAAGTACCTAGCATAAGAGATGTGACTATCTCCTGGAACAATGGGTGTAATTTTCCGAGCTTGCTAGCGGCGGGCATGATAAGTGGCGTACACGGAAAGTATGGTGGGACTCACTTCACGACGGCGTGAAGACAGGTCATGATCTTCCACTCAGCCTACTGACGGCGAGCCGCGTTTCCAGCCATTGGTTGGCAGAGAGCTAATTGTAATATATCAGCATATAATTAAAAGGCCAAGCCACCAGGCTCTTGGAACCCCACCATATTGTCTGTCCACGTTGGCGGGAAAGCACGCTGACGTGTTTCACAACAGCACGCAGGTGACCTGCACTTGGCAGCCTTCACTTTGGGGGAACTGAGGTGAATGAGTAGCACCGTTCTCCACAGCGTGCCCATTGTTTACAGGCCTCAGGAGCGCCCGGGTGTGGGGAAAACTGATGCCTGGCGCAGCAGGCGACTGCTGAGGGGCAGGGGGGTCATCAAGTGCTGCCCTGGCGCTGCATCCTGTGCACAGGCAATTGAGGTGGGGGGGGGCAGGGTAAGCGAGGGGAAGTGGCCACGCATTAGGGACACCTGTATAAACTGACCATGCCTCTACAACTAAGACAGATCAGGTGTAGCCTTATGATTGGGGTCAGGCTCCTAGCCTGCCCACACATGCAAGCATCACAAAGGCACCAAAGGGCCACCAAGAGCTCCATACCTTACCCCCACCCCCCACCCCCCCCCCCCAAACCAGCCCTGGCATAGACTTCGAGTCCACCACCACCACTTTATTGGACCACAGAGCAGTTGGATGCACACATTGTACAATCTCCTCACCAACGCTAGCCATGTAACAGTAGCAATCACTGCTGGAGGTGCTCACAGCCTTTTGCAATCTCAGCACTCTGTTTTGGACCAGTGTCTTCCATGTCGCAGGTTTGACAGGGCAGCCATGCAGCGCATTCATCTCTGGCCAATGGAGGGGTGACCAGCACTCTCTAGGAAGCATTAAGAGGCGGTAGCACAGGGCCTGGAAAGGTGCTAAGTACAGCCATGATAAACACATCTCTCTCTTTCATGCTGCAGGAGGACCACATTAGGATCATGGATCCTGGTGACCTAGCTGGGTGCCTGATGGCTGATAGAGACCATAGAAGATGGATGAGCGAGGGACTGAGGCACCTGGCCGCACAAAGGCAAGAGCAGCAACCTCATGAAGAAGTAGCAGCAGGGGCTCCTGCACGCGCTGCCCAGGAGCGACAGTGAGCCATGGCTGGTCAGTGCCTAGTGACACCCAGGGTCTATAGACGCTGCCTACCATTCCTGCAGATGACAGAACCAGTGTCGCCGATGACTGCACATGTCTAAAGACCTGGTGGCTCACATCTGTCAATTACTGCAGGACTTGGCGCCAAGGGGACATGGAGGGCATCCACTGCCAGTGGCTGTGAAAGTGACCACAGCACACAATTCCTATGCCAGTGGCTCGTTTCACCGCTCCACGGGTGACCTTGTGGGATTTCACAATCTGCCACTCACAAATGCATCCATGAGGTCACAATGCCATCTTCTCCATGGCACACAACTTGCGCATTTTGCCCAGGACCCGGACAGCCAAATGTAAGGGCCTTTGGATTCGCCCTGATCTCGGGATTCCCATAGGTGCAGGGTGCGATTGACTGCACTCATGTGGCGCTCAGGTCTCCATTGCTACACTCAGTGGACTTCACCAACTGCAAGGGCTTCCACTCACTGAACGTGCAGCTGGTATGTGCCCACCAGGAATGCATCCTGCAGGTATGCACATGGTTTCCAGGGACTATGCATGATGCCTACATCCTGAGTTGCTCGCAGATCCCTGCAGTCTTCCAGGCTCCACAGAGGCTGCAGTGTTGGCTCCTTGGGGACAAGGGCTACCCGCAGAGGCTGAGGCTGATGACACCCGTGCGGCGGCCTCAGACTGCAGCAGAGCGGTGCTATAATGCTGCTCATTCAGCAGCTTGCAACTTGGTGGAGCAGACCATCAGAATGCTGAAGATGCAGTTCCAGTGCCTGCACCGGCCTGGTGGAGCACTGCAATACAGTCCGCAGAGGGTGCCACACATCATTGTCGTCTGCTGCGCCCTTTACAACCTGGCGCTGCAATGGGGTGAGGAGCTGGCTGAGGAGGAGATGAGGAGCTGCATGTCTCCTCCGATGAGGAGGACCTCCACAGGGATAAGGCTGAGGGGGCCCTCGGTGATGATGGGAATGAGGCTCTTACACTGGCTAGACAAGGCAGGCGCACTTGGGAGGCCCTGATAGCTGCCAGATTTGTGGAGGATGATGACGACATGCAGTGAGGTGTCCCCATATCCTCACATCACAGTTGTGAACGTTTGACTGTGAGAATGCTCCTGTCATGGAGATGCAGTGGAGGCCCTAATAGTCGCTCAATCGCAGGAGGATGACAACATGCAGTGAGGACACTTCATAAATCTTCACAAAGCCTCTGAGAGTGTCTGACTCCTGTCTGGCCAAGGGCAGCTCGCTTGCACTGCATGATCAGGGCCATCTTCGAGATGCAGCCATGAAACTTTAGACTCATTTGATGCTGTGTCCACCTTCAGCACCTCAGCCCTTCAGGAGCTGGTGGACAGCATCACTGGTCACAGATGCTGGTGTGATGGAGGCCAGCCCCATCTTAAAGGTGCTGGGAGCACACAGAGAGAATGAGAGAACTCTGTTGTCCCTGCCCACTACATTCTGGCAGCAATGACCAGCACTGCTGAGGTGCAAGCATCAATAATGTCTCCAGGGAGTGTAAGGCTGGACCATTATTGTGGTCTGAAGGCTGAACAGAGCACAGGGATGAGGCCTGGACCGAGACACCTGCCTTTATTTTGTGCAGAAAGATTTCACATCTGAGTGACAAGAACACTGCTCATCAGAACAAGGAGTCATCGGCAGGGTGTTTATTGACAAAAGCGAAGATTATGTACGTGATTAACACCCGTGCCCAGGCTGTGTAACTAACTCTCCTTAACTTTCCTAACCCTGCTGCAGGGCCGAGACTTGGAGGGTCCCGGCCTGCTTTCAGGATCCTGCTGTGTGGCAGCGGCACCCTACTCTGCCTGTGAAGCTGGATCTGTGGAGGTCATGGCCCCGGAGCGTGCACCTGCTGACCCTCCTCCCTATGGGTGCCCGAGGGCCCCTGACTGACTCCGTGAGGGGAAGGTGTAGCTGGACTGAGACGGAGCCTTCTCGTGCACACACTGTTGGAGGCCAACTCTGGCATCAACGATGGAGTTAAGCCTGTGCAGCAGTGCAGGAGTGACATCCTGGACCAAGGTCTCCATGACGCCGCCATCCTGCCACTGTTGACTTCGATGCATTGCAATACCAGCACTATCACCTCAGCCAGAAGACGGCGGACTCCTCCATCATGCCTAGCAATCGGAGGAGTTCAGCAGTTTCCCTTCCTGTTGTTTGCTAGCTTGCCTTTGCAGCTCCAGCAACTGTGACATGACCGAGTCCAGAGGCTCGTCATCAGACTCAGACTCAGAAACGTTCTGGCCTCCAGCAGTCCTCCGAGTGCCAGGGACCTGGGAAGTCCCTGCCTCCACTTGCTGTGAACCAGAAAGTGCAATGTGCTCACCAGATTATGATCCTGAGGCTACGCTACAGCTAGGTCCCACCAAGGTGTGAGTCTCTGGGCTGATGGAGGGTGTGGGTGAGCACTGTGACTTCAGAGAGGGTGCCTTCAGATTCCTCTTCATAGATTTCTTCGGAGCTTGATTGGAGGCTCTGAGTCATGGACTCTGTCAGCTGTTTGGCAGATGTGCCTGCAAAAGCAAGGGGAGAGAATTAGTGAATGGCAGTGGCCTGTGAAAGAGGACACATCACTCACGGCATGGTTGTCTGATGGATGTAGCACTGCTCGATCCTCACTTGATAGAGCAGCGCCGACCTCACCGTCAGCTCAGGACCGGTTCCAGTCATCGCCGGCCAGTTGGATGGCTCTGTTTTCAAATTCTGTCAGAACTTTGATCCCTCCACCTGTCTGCGACCTTTCCCTCCTGTTGTGAGCCAGTTTGTCCTGCATGGATAGAGATGTATCAGGACACCTGCCAGGCCAGATCATAAGTATGTCTGTGTGGGTGGTGAGTGCTCCCATGGACACGATGAGGACAATGACGATGTGTGTGAAAGAGAGTGAATGGTGATATCCCTTGCACTGGCAATGAATGAGCCCTGTGGGTATGTGATGCGTTTATGAGTGTGTGAGTTGGGAGTGATGAAAAGAGTGACTTATCCTGGTGGAACAGAGAAGATCATTCATCCTCTTGCGGCACTGGGTGGCTATCCTCCTCTGCAGGGCGTTCACACTCAACACCGCTGCCACCGCCTCCCAAGCCAGGTTGGTGACATTGCTACCCATCCTGCGACCAGAGCGGGAGTAGAGCATATCTGGCCAGGGCTCCATGGCATCTAGCAGTAGCTTGAGAGACCCGTCATTGAAGTGGGGGGCTGCAGTCTTTTTGCCTTTGCTGGCCATGTCTCCCGGGCAGCGGTGGTGAGCTGGTGGCGATGAGCACTTTGCTGGCGGTTGCATTTTAAAGATGTTGGCCGGCGTGATATAACAGCAGGCGATGGGAAGCAGGCGAATGAGAGCCCACCTCATTCGTGTTTTGCGGGAGTGAATATATAGTGATGCGGGCTCAGGAAGATATGGCGTGAAAACCCGCCATTTTCATTGGCGGGTAGGACTCCATTTTACCTGCCCGCTGCTGCACTTAGTGCAAATTTGAGAAAATTCTGCCCAACATGTCGTGTAACTTGCCCCCTGCCTGATGCATCACAGTGTCCCAAGTCTGATGTTCCTTGATTGCACTTACTGCAGATGTGGTTGCTATGGATCACTCAGCTATCCACGAGCTCCCACATCCTACTGTTACATCACCTATCCTGCTATCTTTATTTTGTTTTTACTTAACCAATTAGGTTTCAAGTTTAGAATATCACTTAATGATTAACCATAGTTATATTATGGAGTTTAACTGGTTAATCTATAAATTTAATGTAATACTGATATCACCCCAGTACTAGTTTAAACTACTGTTCCAATTTTGAAGGGGGAAAATAAAACTTAAAACTAACCAATCACCTATCTTCACACCTAATTAATGTCTCCAGGCTTCAGCTCTCAGGTCTTCCCTCTGCCTCCTTCTCCTGGTCCACTCATTTTTGTAAAGGCAGGAACAGAACTTCCTCCCTCACTGCACCAAATCTCCTCACTTGCCAAATTCTCAGATTTAAGCACTTGGTCTCGAGCTGTCACCTTTGTATGACACACTTTCTTGGGGAACGACTGAAAGCTCCACTAGTTTCAGTGCTGCAGCTCACAAGTACTGTGGTGAACCGTTTGTTCAGGATTTGCTGTTCACCTCTCCTGCTACCCAGTTGCTGTGTATTAGCACCCTGGAAAATAATAACTTTGGATCAAAACAATGGTGTTGGAGCATGATCAACACATTGATTAGCCTGTTGGGGAATGAGCAGAATCCAGAGTTACAAATGTTTGCAGTACTGTCCTACCTGTGTTAGAACATCATTCAGTCAATAGCAATCACCATTCAGTCCTTTTAAATCCAGACCTATGCATCAGTGCTTAGCGTACAAATCCATTCCATCACCCTTTCACCTTGTTAGGTTAAATGAACAAGGTATTGGTTAAAAAGTTATGCATCACAGGATAAGTTACTATCAAATTCTTGTGTCCACTCTACCTATGTGTGAGAATGAAGGTCGTCAGTACTCAGCCAAAGTGCATGAAAAGAGTATTTAGACATGTTCCCATTAGGAGAAAGTAAAGCCTTACCTTTGTTACAGATGGAGAGTAGCGGTATTCGTGAAGACTGAAGAGGAAAACTAAATGTGAAAATAGACTGCTCCAGCTGGTATAGGTTGCCACACTTAGACTTTATTAGCACTCAGCTAGGGGATGGGTAAGTCAGCCTAGGTTTCCATTCCTGATTATTATCCGGTCACTCCTCCTGGGAAGCTGATTGATTCAAGCAAGAACGAGATTGCGTTCAGCTGCAGTGGCCACCAGGATCAAAAAGTCTGCCACTACTCACTGCTTAGGCTTGCACATGAAGTACAGGAACTTGAGAAAGGTACCAGAGAGGTTGCTGGCACCCAGGGTTCAGCCCAACCCCAGGAAGGCTCAGTTAAGCGGAGGGGAGAAAATTGGGCTGGGGATAGGAGGAAGAATAAGGGCTTTTCAGGAAGTATTCTCTGTAGAAGTCTGGTCCACAGGTTGAACATAAATTATTTTTAATTTCAGAAACTGGAGAATGAACGAGAAAACATGGATGACCAATCAGATACGGGAGCTTCCACAGCACGTAAGATCACGTTTGTGATATATGAGGTGGTATGTATGTGGAGGTCAGAGGTTCATAATTTTTTTTTATTTGTTCATGGGATGTGGGCATTGCTGGCTAGGACAGTGTTTATTGCCCATCCCTAATTGGCCTGTTCAGAGGGCATTTAAGAGTTACCACATTGCTGTAGGTCTGGAGTCACAAGTAGGCCAGACCAGCAGACACCCTTCCCTTTGGAACATTCATGAACCAGATGGATTTTTATGACAATCAGCAATGGTTTCATGGTCATCATCAGACTTTTAATTGCAGATTTCTATTGAATTCAAATTTCACCATCTGTCGTGGTGGGATTTGAACCCTGGTCCCCAGAGAATTACCCTGGAATACTTCTAGTATTCTTCTGGAATACTAGTCCAGTGACAATACCACCATACCACCACCTTCCCCAAACTTGACTGAATGAACTGTGCAATAATACAGCTGTATTTTATGGGATGAAAGTAGCCATGAACCGACAAACAGGATGGCATCCAGAATGCCTGGTACCTTGAAATCTATGGATATATAGTGGGTTATATGGGAACATACACTGGGGAACAATAAAATATTTAACAACAAACTAAAATCAAGGATGAGAGAAGACCATGTGTGCCATTGAACTATATTCTGCTGGTAGCTCATTTTATCCAGTGGCATTTCTACCCTGGATTTCCATAATATTTAATTAAGGGTCATTCATGTCAAAAGCTTTCTAAAAGCCCAGATATGTACCTCATTTGCAATGCCCTTAAGGAAATCAAGTAAGTTTATCAAACCATCTATATCAACAATGGCTCTATCTCTCTCATAAAGCTCTTTTTATATACCTACCCATCCGCTGCATTTAACTTAAGTATTTCTTCTACACTTAGTACAAGCTTCTCTGGAATTTTGTTTTGTTATAAATCGTATTTTCATCCTGAGTCAATACTAACTGTAAATTAATCACTAAGTAATTTCTGTAGTTTATCTTCCATTTTTAATTACTCTATCACTTTTATCCTTCAGAGCTTTAGGCTCTTTTTAAGGTTCTCTTAACTGCTCTGATACTGAAAATGTTTTTATTGTGTCTTGTAATCATTACTTGATTTATTTATCATTTATATTTAGGTACCCATCTTAACATTTTCCTAATCCTGCCTTCCTTTTATGTATTTTTGTGTAGATTTTTTATCATTTTTAAAATTTCAGTTTTTTAAATTCGCCATTCTGCTGATCTTTTATTTTTCATCTCCATGATTAAGTGATCAATCAGTAACGATTCAATTTAATTTCTTGTAGTTTTCTTTCCACTGAAGGATGGCTTCTTGAAATCATGTATTTGTATCCTCACTAGTCCTGATTGCTGGGTTGCCTCAAAATTGTGATCACATTGTGGTCACTTCCCCTCAGAGGTTCCTCTACGTCTATATTGTGGGTGATGTGCTAATTATCTCCGAGAACCAGATCTAGTAGTAAGTTCCCCTTGGTAAGTGCATTACTCACTTAACTAAATTCACTGATCCAATAAGGTATTAAAGTCAAAGATAGGGCTATAATCTTTTGACACCAGTTTTGTGATGGATGTTTCCAGTGAGTGAAGCTTCCCAATAGGAGCACAAGGTCAGTGCATCAAGGAGCAGCCTTGTACTACATTTATTAGCTCTGATTCTGTTGCAGAGGGGCTGGTTAGCTCAGTTAGCTCGATGGTTAGGGTGGTGTGCTTAATAATGCTGATGGTACAGGTTCAAGGTCCATGCATGCTGAGGGTCTATCTCTTCTCCTTGCTGTAGAGTGATATCATGGCATCAACCAGGATTAGCAGCCCTCAGATAATGAGGACACTACATTAAAAGAGAGATTCTTTTGCAGCACCTTCATTAGATCACTTCCAGTTTATACTGTGACAGTGAAATCACTCATTATTATATTATTTTGTGCACATACCCTCATCTCATTGTACAAAATGCAATCATACTCCTTTACCTGGTCTTGGGGTCTGTAGCAGACCCTTATATTTTCTGGGATACTTCTTACATATGGGAAAGGAGAGCTGCTCAACAATAAAATGAAGGAGAGAAAAAAAATGGCTGACACCCTGGTGTAAAAATAACAATGCCACCTTCATGAATAACCAGGAACCTTATTAGATACTTGTTCAAATATGGGCCAGTCAGTTCAAAGTTGGTGATGGGAAAGATTTTAGAAACAATAATCTGGGAGAAAATTAACAGTCACTTGGACAAGGATGTATGAATAAAGTCAAGCCAGCATTGATTTATTAAGGGAAAATCATATTTAATTAATTTGATTGAGTTTTTTGATGAGGCTTTTAGATGAAAGTGGTGCTGTTGATGTGTATATGCACTTTCAAAAGGCATTTGATCAAGTACCACAAATTTGTTAATAAAATTGGAGTCAATGGGATTAAAGTAAATTGCAGCATGGATACAAAATTGGCTAAGGGATAGAAAAAAGAGGATTGTGGTAAATGGTTGGTTTTCAGACAGGGGGGGAGGTTGATTCCAAGTCCTAACCACCTGTTGCATTCAAAAGTTTTTCCTTTGAATTCTATTTGAATATAGAATAATGGAATCATTACAATATAGAAGGAGGCCATTTGGCCCATTGTGGCCATACTGGCTGTCTGCAAGAGCAACTCAGCTAGTCCCACTCCCCCGCCATTTCCCTGTAGCCCTGCAAATCTTTTCCCTTTAGATAATTATCCGCTTTGAAAGCCATGATTGAATCGGCTTCCGCTGTACTCTCAGGCAGTGCATTCCACATCCTAACCACTCGCAGCTTAAAAGTTTTTCCTTATATTGCTTATGGTTCTTTTTCTAATTACTTTAAATTGGTGTCCTCTGGTTCTCAATCCTTCCACCAATGGGAACAATTTCCCCCTATGTACTCTGTCCAGATCCCTCATGATTTTGAATACCCCTTTCAAATCTCTTCTCGACTTTCATTTTTCTCAGGAGAACAACCCCAGCTTCACCATTGTATCTTCATAAAGTCTCTCATACCCAAACTCATTCTTGTGAAATCTTTTCTGCACCTTCCCCAATGCTTCCTTCCTAAAATGCAGTGCAATAATTTAGCACAATGCTCCAATTGAGGCCAAACCATAGTTTTACAAAGGCTCACTAAGAATTCCCTGCTTTTGCATTACACACCTGTATTTATAAAGCCCAGGATACCTGTTTTTTTTTATCCGTTCATGGGTTGAGCATCACTGGCTGGCCAACGTTTATTGCCCATCCCTAATTGCCCTTGAGAAGGTGGTGGTGAGCTGTTTTCTTGAACCACTGCAGTCCATGTGGTGTAGGTGCACAAACAGTGCTGTTAGGAAGGAAGATCCAGAATTTTGACCCAGCGACAGTGAAGGAACAGCGATACATTTCCAAGTCAGGGTGGTGAGTGGCTTGGAAGGGAACTTCCTGGTGGTGGTGTTCCCATGTGTCTGTTGCCCTTGTCCTTCTAGATGGTAGCTGTCATGGTTTGGAAGGTGCTGTCTAAGGAGGCCTGGTGAATTCCTGCAGTGCATCTTGTAGGTGTTACACACTGCTGCCACTGTGCATCGGCAGTGGAGGGAGTGAATGTTTGTGGAAGGGATGCCAGTCAAGTGGGCTGCTTCGTCCTGGATGGAAGCTTCTTGCACTCATCCAGGCAAGTGGAGAGTATTCCATCATACTCCTGACCCATGCCTTCAGGAGTCAGGAGGTGAGTTACTCGTTGCAGGAATCCTAGCCTCTGACCTGCTCTTGTAGCCACAGTATTTATATGGGCTAGTCCAGTTCACTTTCTGGTCAATGGAAACCCCTAGAATGTTAAAAATGGGGGATTCAGCGATGGTAATGCCATTGAATGTCAAGGGGTATGGTTGGATTCTCTCTTTTTGGAGATTGTCATTGCCTGGCACGTGTGTGGTGTGAATGTTACTTTCCACTTGTCAGTCCAAGCTTGGATATTGTCCAGGTCTTGCTGTATTCGGACACGGACTGCTTCTGTATCTGAGGAGCCGTGAATGGTACTGAACATTGTGAAATCTTCCACTTCTGACTTTATGATGGAAGGAAGGTCATTGATGAAGCAGCTGAAGAAAGGGTTCCTAAGTCACTACCCTGAGGAACTCCTGAAGTGATGTCCTGGAACTATGATTGACCTCTGACAACCACAATCATCTTCCTTTGTACTAGGTATGACTCCAGCCAGTGGAGAGTTTTCCCCTAATTCCCATTAGCTCCAGTTTTGCTAGGGCTTCTTAATGCCACACTTGGTCAAATGTTGCCTTGATGTCAAGGTCAGTCACTCTCACCTCACCTCGGAAGTTCAGCTCATTTGTCCATGCTTGAACCAAGACTGTAATGAGGTCAAGAGCTGAGTGACACTGGTGGAACCCAAACTGGGCATCAGTGAGCAGGTTATTGCTAAGCAAGTGCTGCTTGATAACACTGTTGATGACCCCTTCCATTACTTTACTGATGGAGAGTAGACTGATGGGCAGTAATTGGCTGAATTGGATTTGTCCTGCTTTTTGTGTGCAGAACATACCTGGGCAAATTTCCAACTAGCCGGGTAGTTGCCAGTGTTGTAGTTGTACTGGAACAGCTTGGCTAGGACTGCAGCAAGTTTTGGAGCACAAGTCTTCAGTATTATTGCCGGAATATTGTCAGGGCCCATAGCTTTTGCAGTATCCCGTGCCTTCAGTTGCTCCTTGATGATATGTGGTGATCACGTTATTACCGCTTCTCAGTAATTAATGGAGTTAAACAGGGTTGCGGGCTCGTGCCAATCCTCTTCAGCATATTTTTCTCCACCATGATCTCCAGTGCCTTCCATGATGGTGATCCTGGTATTGAGATCATGGGATGGGATGCTTTCAAACTGAGTCCACTCCAGGCAAAGACCAAGGCTCCAATTTCCTGTTTGCCGATGATTGCGTGCCAGCTACCAGCTCGGAATTGGACATACAATGTAACATGACTTGTTCTTCAATGCATGCAACAACTTCAGCCTTCTGATCAGCACCAAAACAACAAAAGTAATGTTCCAGCCTGCTTCAGGAAAGCCCTCTCTTGTGCCCAAGGTTTCAGTCCATGACCAGAATCTGTCAGTAGTGGATAAGTTCACTTATCTCAGCAGCATGCTCTCATGGCTGTCTATATGGATGATGCGACACATGCAAGATTTGCCGAAGCAAGTGAAGCCTTCAGCAGACTGCGAACATCATTCTGGGAATGAAGAGGAGCAAACCTGCCTACCAAATTGAAAGTCTATAAAGCAATAGTTCTGCTCACTCTGCCCTATGCTTGTGAGACATGTACTGTGTACCAGCGTTATGCCAAACCTCAACCACATTTGCTTGAGCTGCCTTCGGAAGCTTCTGAAGATCAGATGGTAGGGCAAAATACCAGACACTGAGCTGGCATGCCAAGCATCCACACCATATTGAGACAGTCACAACTGAGTTGGGCTGGTCATGTAGACAGAATGCCCGACGCTCACTTAGCAAAGCAAACTTTCCATGGAGAGCTTGAGTCTCCAGTGTGCTCTCATGGCAATCAAAGGGCACTCTGAAGGCTTCACTCAGCGGTTTTGAGCCTAGGAGAAGCTCACCCAAGATCACTGCATCATGTGCGATGAAATAAAAACCACTGTGCCTCCTTCTAAAGCAAGCTCATATCAGAGGCAGAGAGAAAATGCAAGGAGAGAAAATCCTGAGCCAGCAGTGTGTCCTGTCCTATTTGCAGTAGAACCTTCCAGGCAAGATCAGCCTTAGCAGTTACCTATGTACCCATCACACATCCCAGATGATGGACATCTTTGCCTCAAAAGTTGAAAAAGAAGATGACTGCTTTCTTAATCTGCACTGGCACCTACATTGATGTGAAGAAAACATTTTTACACCCACTATGGACGCACAGCCTGAAAGTGTGTTGGAGGCAGATTCAGTCTTGGCTTTTAAAGGGAATTGAATAATTACTTGAAGAGAAAAAAATTGCAGGGCTAAGGGGAAAGATGGGGAAGTGGGTTTAGCTGAATGGCCTCCTTTGGTGCCGTAACCATTCTATGTTGCTAAGACACTATGATTCTATGACATGTCTGATATCTCACCACATCAGATTTTCCTATTGCTTTCAGTCCTGTCATCCTATTTCTAATCCTTCATACATAAGCATCTTGTTGCAGATTTATCTTCTTTCATATCCCACAGCGAGAGTTTATTCCCAGACTATATGCATTATATATTTCTGAGTTATGGTACCCAAGTGCACATGATAACTTCATTCTACCCTTTGATCCATTTCATATGGATCTGAGTCTCTTCCTGCCATCTCCCCAAACCTCACCCATCTTGTTTAAATGATTTTCATTTGCTGCCCTCCTTATTTGATTTAGCCCATCTCTCCTGTATCAGTTTTTTTTATTCACATCCATTTCCAGTTGTGGCTTCTCTTCTCATCCCCATACCATTACCTCTGATATCTTGCAAGGACACTGTGGGGGCCATTTTGGTTCAAAATTCCATATGTGACAAGCACACACACCTTTGGTATGAGCAACACTAAAGCCCTCTCTTAGCCTTGAATAGTTGAACACACATTTAGCAGCAAGGGGGAACCACTACTGGCTATTGGCAAGTTTCTAGAACTAACTGGTGATTCATACAGTTGCTGAAGGAATTGTTTCCAACTTCAAGGATTCTTCACAAGATATTTGCTCCAAAACATGGATGCAGCGGTTTGCATGCCCCTTGGAAAATGAGTAGAGGTGACACAAAGCAAGACAAGCTGCTGGAAGAGGAAGGAGGAGAGGAAGAGGAAGGAAATGGAAGGAGCTGCTGGGGAGGAGAAGAGCTCTTAGAAGGAGACACCATCTGTCATGATGTGCAGGGCGATCTTAGTGAGGAACTGTGTGTCATACATCCCTGCTTTGCTAAGGAGGTGTCACTGAAACCTGCCACTTGCTGCAGCCACAACTGCAGCTGCAGAGCAGGGTGAGAATGGCATTATCAGTGGTTGTGAAGGTGATTGTGGCCATGAGCTTTTATGCATATGGCTCCTTCCAGAATGGAGTAGATGATATGTGCAACATCCCCCATTTTGCTATCCACTGTTGCATAAGGGAGGTCACTAAGGCTCTCTATGTAAAAAGAGCTGATTACATTTTATTCTTACAAGTTGATAGAGCAACCAACCTCAGTCATGGTTGCTCCAATGATGGAGAGCACTGTTTTGCTCATGGTTGTAACTCTTTCGAATACAAACACGTTTCCATCTGTTCCTATTCAGATGAAGTTACATTGTTTCATAGTTTGCCATTGTGAGATTTGAACTTTTGATTTTGGGGTTACAAACCCAGTACCATAACCACTTGGCTATTTAGGCCAAGCCTTCATTCATGGTTGTAGGAAATGCACTCTCACCAGTCAGGTACAGCTGTTTCTGATTATGTGCTACATTGTATAGCAATAGAGAGGGAATTGTGTCAGTGAGTGTGGTACAATGTCTTTGGGTGATATGGTTATCATGTTTGAATAACTGGCAGTGTATGCAAGCTGCCAGATGTAGGTGTTAGGCTTACAGCAGTGCTAAGTGTGTGAGGGTGAGATGAAGCTATAAATGCCATGTACAGATCATAATGGATGAAGATTATTAGTAGGTGAATGATGGGGCATGGTGAATTGAGTAGTGTGTGAGGCTAATTGACAAGTTGGTAGGATATGCCATTTGAAGGTGCATTCACTGAGCTTGATCACTCGTGTAACTCATTGAACTTTTGGTGACATTGCATCCAGGTCCTCAGGGCTTGACTTCTGGAATTGACTGTCACAGCTGTCTTATCCCACTGTCTTCGTAATGACTGTCTGGAGGGCCTCCTGGATCTCTGTGGATTGAGGACATATCTCCCCCTCTCTACCTCCTGCACCTGGGCCTCCACCTGAGAACATTGGAGCACATTCTCTCTCCTGCCCCGCCATTAGTCACTACTGTGGCAGGTCAGACTCTCTTTCCAAGCCACTTCCAGTTGCTGTTCCATCTAAAATGCACCTCCCCTTTAATTAGTGCAAGCTAACTGTATGTGGTGCGAACCTCACACAAACCTGGGCACCCAACTGAGGTGTGCAGCCACTCCACAGAATGTTTAGCATAGGGCTGCACACTTTGATCATTTAAATTAATAGGCAACACAAAATTTGCCTGCTGGCTACATCAGAACAAATGGACATGGGTTAATCACAGATCATGATCCCTGCACCTGTTTTTGAGGGCTATCGAAGTTTGCCTGTGCTGGCTCTTGACAAAACCGCAGACCTGGGACCATCACCTGCAAGTTCCCCTTCAAGTCACTCACCATCCTGACTTGGAATTACATCATTGTTCCTTCACTATCGCTGGGTCAAAAGTCTGGAACTCCCTTCCTAATAGCACTGAGGGTGTACCTATAACAGATGGATTGCAAACATTTTAAGAGGGTTGCTCGCCACCATCTTCTCAAGAGCAATTATGGATGAGCAAAACTGTTGGCCTTGCCAGTGATATTCACATCCCAGGAAAGAATTTTAAAAAATGTTTCAACATTTTGCTGATGACACACAACTCTACCTCTCTACCATCTCTCTGGACCCCTCCACTGTCTGTGTATTATTAAACCAAATCAATATCCAGTTATGGATGGGCTACAATTTCCTTCAGTTAAATATTGCAAAGTCTGAAGCTGATGTTTTGAGCCCCCACACAAATGCCATAGTCCATATCCTCACCACCAATTCCATTCCCCTTCCTAATCACTGTCTATGGTTGAACCAGACTATTTGCAATCTCAGCATCCTATTCGATCCCAAGCTGAGCTTCCAACTCTGTGCCCGCTCCATCACAAAGACCATTTCCACCCCTGTCTTAGTTCATCTGCTGCTGGAAACTTCATCCATGCTTTTGACACCTCCAAATTCAACTATTCCAATTCTCGCCTGGCCGCTTCTCATCCTTGACCTTACATAAACTGCTGTTATAAAATCCCATTGGTCTCATCTTTGTTCCTGATGCCTCCAATTTAAAATGATTCCTTTCATCTTTAAATTCCTTCATGGTCTCACCTTCTCACCTGTCTAGGCCCCAAGCTCAGGAATTCCCTCCCTACGTCTCTCTGCCTCTCCATCTTTCTCTACTCCTTCAAAGCCCTCCTTCACATCTCCTTCTTGGTCTTGGTGTTCATTTTTGAACACCAAGTGAAGTGCCTCAGGATGTTTTTGTACATTAAAGAGTTAAATACAAGTTAGTGTTATTTCATTTTAACAATCAAAGAATAGTACAGCACAGAAGGAGAGGTTTGGCTCATGAAGTCTGCACCAGTTCTTTTGAAGAGCAATCCAGTTAGTCTCTATGGCTGGGATTTTCTGGCCCCATTGCGGGCAGGACCCGCCACGGGTGAGGCGGCACCCCAATCAAAAGTCGATGGACTTGCAGCGGGACCAGAAGATCGCGGCGGTAGGCAGGTGCGGAAAATCCCACCGAATATCACTGAAATTACTTTCTCCTTCAAGTAAACAGCCAATTCACTTTTGAAAACTGTTATTGGCACTGTTTCAAGCACCCGATTAGGCAATGCATCCCAAATCCTAACCACTTGTTGAATAAAAAAGATTTTCCTCATGTCGCCTCTTGTTCTTTTGTCAATCAACTTAAACCTGTCTCCTTGGGTATTCTGCCATTGGAAACAGTTTCTTCTTATTTATCCTAAATAAACCCTTCATTGTTGAATTAGTTTCTGTCTGAGAACAAACTTACCCTGAGATAAACCCCTAATATATTCTTTGGACAGTTGAAAACATCTTTAATCTAAACCTATCCTGAACATTTCCTAATCCTAAATCGTTTAATCAACTGATTCTATCCTATGCACATAAGTTGACTTCTCACTATTTTGCTGAAAAGCTTTCTTTTCCAAGCTTCAGTTGTATGCAATCTGATTGGTCCTAATGGATCAATTTTATTAGTAGGTATATGAGACAGATGGATTAATTGGAGTATAGTGTGGTCTCATAAAATTCTGAGCAAGATTGAGAAAGTAAATGGCAACAAAACTGACCTGCTTTAAACACAGTTTGAAGAGTTTGTCCTAAATCATGTGGTTGCATCATTGGACGGAATCTTCCATTCTGGAGACGAAGTCCAATGGTTGAAGCGGAAGTCTGAGTGACAGCCACTGGAAAGCAGGGTGGCTGAACACGCGAGATTTTATGCTGTTCAACTCATTAATTATGCATCCATGAATAGTACATTGTATCCCATGGTGGTGTGGTCAGAAAGTGGCGCGCTGCACCATTACCTCAGAGGTGCCATATTTAAATGGCACCTGGGCAGCCATTCACTTTTTCATTCTGCCCCTTGACTCCCCAACCCCATCAACTACCTGCCTCGGTCTCACCGCTCCCCTATGCCAGCCTTGCCTCAGCTTGTGCTACAGGCAGCCAATACCTCTCAGTGACAGTGTGAAAGCAAAGTGAAAGCAGCATCTACTAACCACAAAGTCCAGGAAGAGGTCTACCTTGTCATTGCGCTCATGTACAGTCATGAAAGCAAACGTTCTAAATTCCTGCTGGCGGGGCGCCAAACTTGGAGGGGGAACAAGATTCTGGTGTGTTGGCCTTTTAAAGAGCATTCATAAGATGCAAATGGGGTTCCCCACACAACTCCGTGAGACACTCGACTTGCCTTTAACCTGCCATGAAAGTCGAGTGATAAAGATTCAAACCTAGTTTTCCACCATCAGGAAACTGATTTTTGCCTCCTGCCAAAACTTGCTCCCCCACTTGCCATGATTCCCATGACTGGCAGGAGCAGAAGATTCCACCCATTGTTTGTCTTCTAATGTACTTGTGGAATGCAGGTCCTGCTTAGAATCTTTCTCTTGTAAGTTAAAGTCATTCTAGAACAGCTTCACAAAATAACTATTGAGTGATATCATCATATTTCAGATCCAGATCAATTGCTGGCTTTATATTTGAAATGCTTTTGGATCTTGCTTTTTCATGCTTTTCAGAAGGCAAGGTCTCCACCATTTTTGGGAATCCTGATCCATTCAGTCGTGATCCATATGGAAGTTGGAGGGGAATGGAGTGTTGGTGGGTGGATGGGGTTTGTGACAAATGCTACAGGAATGCAGGAAACAAATACCTTGGGCGGGAATTTCCCTTCATTGCGCTAAGTACAGCAGTGGGCATGAAAAATGGCATTTTACTTGCTGGCTGCAATGGTGGGTTTACGCGCCATATTGTTTGCTCCCGCCACATTAATTATGCACACACAAGAAACACGCTGAATTGCGGGCAGGCGGCCCCAATCTGCCCATCCTGCCGTGAGCTCACCATTTCCTCACTCATGTTTAAACAGCACACATGCAGAGCTTTGTCAATGTCTGCAGCCCAGGACTGCCACAGATGAGAGAGATGGCTCCAAAAGGGAAGAAGACAGCTGCACCCAAATTCAGTGACACCACCCTGGAATGCCTGCTGGATACAGTCGAGATCCGCTGCGATGTCCTCTACCCCCGTGATGGCCAAAGAAGATCCACCAACCTCATCACTCCAGCTTGGTAGGCAGTGGCAGCAATGGTCAGTCCCAACACAGTACAGCACAGCTGCCCAGTGCAGAAAGATGATGAATGATCTCATCTGTGCTGCCAGGGTAAGTCAACCATGTCATCGCTCTCAACTCTCACACTCATCAGCCCATCAGATATTCACTGGCATCCCACACACTGCCAGCTCAAGGGACATCACCACTCACTCTCCCACATACACCCTCACATCTCCATCTGGCCTCATCTCCTCTACAGTCCGCACCCTCATCCCATCCATGGCTGCACTCATCACCGCATATGGTAAGCATCCTTATCATCTGCCCCGGCATGTGTCCTGCTCTCACTCTCTATCTGTCTTTATGCAGGACAGGCTCACACGCAATTGAAGGGAGAGGTCTCAGACCAGGGTGGGAGTGGAGTGGCCAAAATCAAGGTACTCACCCTACAAGAATCGAGCCATTGAGCTGATCAGATAGGACATGGACAGTGCCTGCACTGACAGTGAGGTGGGCAGCGCACACTCAAGTGAGGATCCTGCACCAGCTCATCCCTCAGACAACCATACAGTGAGTGCATTGTCCTGTTTTAGAGTCACATGCCATGCACTAATTATCTCTCCTTTTTTTCACAGGCACCTCTGGAAAGTGCCCAAGGGCATCCACAAGCCAGGTCCTCAGCTCCAGCTCTGATGACACTTCGGAAGAGGAACCAGAGGAAGTCACCATAGAAGACCCATCACAGAGCTCACTCACACCGTCCATCAGCACAGAGACACACACCTCAGTGAAACCTGGTTCTAGAGCAGCCCTGGGGTCACAATCTGGTGAGCACAGCACAGAATCAGATCCACAGAAAGAAAGGCAGAGACATCCAACGTCACTGGCACTTGGAGGACTGTTGGAGGCCAGGATTCTGCTAGGTCGGAGTCAGATGGCAAGCCTCCGGACTCGGTCCTAAGTCAGTTGGTGGAGCTGCAGTGACAATCACAGGAACATCAGGAAGGGTGTCAGCTGCATTCCTCAGATTGCAATGGGTGACAGAGGAGTCCATTTGCGTTCAGTCTGAGGTGATAGCGATGGTATACCACCATACGGTGTTCAACACTGCTAGGATGGCGGCCACCATGGAGACCTTGGTCCAGGACATCGATCCTGCACTGCTGCAGGAACTGCGCTTCATCATTGTGGCCATTGGTGACATCCAACAGTGGTTATGCGAGAGAGGGCTGGGACACCCAAATCTCACTCCAGCTGCCCTTTCTCCTCAAGGAGTTAGCCAGGGGCTCTTGGGCATTCATAGGGAGGAGGATCAGCAGCTGGAAACCTTGGAACCATCCATCCAGGTGTCTCCGGGACTATCCGGACGATCCAAATCCCCTCTTCCTGTGACTCCATCACCTCCAACTCTACAGGCCAAGGAGGGTGCACCTGCCCCAAAGCAGGACACCCAAAGCAGGCCGGGGTCCTCCAGGTCTCAGAGGATACCCACCAAAGTCATCACAGATAACAGGACAGCAAGCTGCCTCCACCTCTGCTGTGGATATCACAGGAGCACCAAGACATAGCGGTAGGGTTAGGAAAGTTTAAAAGACTAGGAGTGCAATGGTGGCATGGGTGTTCTCAACATGTATTTAGTGTTCACAAATGTAAATAGAATCGCGCCCATTTCACATATCCTCTTATATAAGCCTCCTTTGTATGATGAGCTGTGTTGCTGTCAATCAGTTGTGATACCATGGTTCCCTACCCCTACTTATTGCAGATGCCGCTATCATGGGCCTCTTGTTTATGTAGTGTGCTTCCATATCACCACAGTGTGTGGCCCTTTTCCAGATCATTCGCAACACCAATGATGCTCGACCTTAATGTTAAGTTTGCTTGTGTAACGAACCTTGTTCACAAGCTTTGCAGGGTCATGTCATGTTTATTCTTGGCTGTGAAAGATTGAGGCAGAGGTGTTCTCCTATCTCATCTGCGTTCTTGAAAGGTTAAGGTGTAGTGTACAAGGATAGATGTGTTAATGCATGGAGAAAGGTCATGTATCATGCAACTCCATGTGCTCTCTGTCTCCTGGCAGGGTTTTCATGCTATGACCCATACCCTGAGCTCGTGTGTGCGCTGCTGTGAGCAGACCATGTTTCCAACTTTCTGAGTGTACATCTGCAAAGCTGTACATCACCAATAAGTGGGAGGACCTTGCCACCTCAAGGTGTCAAAGTTCTGCCCATCTCAGCCACATTATTGCCCTGGTACTTGAACCTACAACCTTGAGCGTTTCTCAACCTGTAATTGTCTGGATTGTGGCCACAAGGGTCTCGTCGCAATGTTGGGATGCAGCGCTGTGCATCCTCTCACCGAAACACTCACCGAGACATGTGATGCTAATTGCAAATGGTGATATTTGGGGGTCAACAGATCCTTTGAGCGTGCTCTGAAAGTGCACATTGTAGCTTCGGACAATGTTGAGGGGAGCAATGAGATAGGAATGAGGATGTACTGAAGCTGAAGTCTGCTCTTTATTAGCAACAACTCGTCACCTTGAGGGCTTCATGGTGTTTGAGCATTTTGGAGCTCATAAGGGCCAGGGCTGGCCATGAGGGCACAATGTATATCTTAAAGAGGAGGCATTTTAATATCTGACATGCAAGTGGCTGAATGTCGACATCCTCAGGTGGTCCACATACATAGTAAGCTGAGGATAAAAGCAGGCCAGCATCCCTAACTGAGAATGTTGGATATTAATGTGAATGAGAAGAAGGTGACACAGAGGACTGAGTCATCTCAGAATAGAGGCACACCTGTGGAATGTTTTCGGTTGCCTTGGCCCAAATGTTACCTATCAGTTTCATCATCGATAATGCATTGTCCCGTTGATGGAGATGGATCTCCTTGAGGACATGCACGTGAGGCCCTTATTGCCATCAGATTCCATGAGGAGGATGACGAGTTTCACTGCGTACCCTCTTGGACAATTGCTCTCCATCATGGGCCAACATGTACACCAGCATTGCTATTCCTCTCATTTCAACCATGCACTTCAATATGAGAGTGAATAGTTACACATGAAGCTCACATTGTCCTGATCCTTTAAGGATGATGACAACTTAGGAGCTTGTGTCCTTGCTGAGATGAGGTGCTAACTGGAGGAGGGAGTCCCAGCATCAGACGTCAGATTGAAGGCATAGAGCTACGAGTCCACTGAGGATAGTGGAACAGCTCCTGGCTCTTGTCGGCTGTCGCTGCAACTGGGATGCTGGAAAGATGCTTGAAGAGGCAGTAATTTCTGTTGTCTGATGCAGGGACTCCATCCTCCAATTCGCACCTCATCTCTGCAAGGACACAAGCTCCTGCGGCTTCATCATCCTTCAAAGAATCAGGACAATGTGAGCTTCATGTGTAACTATTCACTCTCATACTGAAGTGCATGATTGAAATAAGAGCAATAGCAACACTGGTGTTCATGTTGGCCCATGATGGACAGCACTTGTCCAAGAGGGTTCTCACTGCAACTTGTCATCCCCTCATGGAATCTGGTGGCAATGAGGGCCTCATGTGCATGCCTGCCTCATCCGGCCTGTGCTATGGCTTCTTCCCCTGCAGACTCTGCTTCCTCCAATTCAACGCCCTCATCCCCTTCAATGTTCTCCTCATCAGAGAAGACATGCAGCTTCTCCATGTCGGCATCTGGAAAACCTCCCCTCCTTTACAGGGCCAGGTTGTGCAGTGCACAGCAAGCCTTGTTTGGTGATCTGTGAGATCTTCTGGAAACTATATTGGAATGCTCCACCAGATGTGTCCAGGCATTGGAATCACACTTTTAAGATCCCTTTGGGTACTCCACCAATGTCCGGCTAGCGGCATTAGCCTCGTTGTACCTTATCTCTGCAGGAGTCTGAAGCCACCGGACGGGCATCATCAGCCACGCCCTTTGTGGGTGCCCTTTGTCACCGAACAGCCAGCCCTGGATCCTGTGTGGTCCCTCAGAGGTGTATGGGATCTGTGAGTTGTGGACACTTCCTGCACAAACCTGCATTATAAGTTTCGTATGGTCGCAGACCAGCAAGCGGTAGCCTTTCCGGTTTATGTATTGCAGTGCCTGTTACCAGGGAGCTTTTATAGCCTCATGAGTGCAGTTGATGGCACCCTGCACCTGTGGGAATCTGGAAATCTCAGCAAAGCTCTGGTGTCCTAGCTTGCTTGATCTCTGTCAAAGTTGACATTATTTTGGGCCTTGGCAACAAGGGCATCTGTGACCTCATGTATGCATTTGAGAGATCCCACAGAGGTCCCCAGTGGAGCCCTGAAAGGATCCACTGGTGTAGAAATTCAGAGTAGCCATTACTTTCAGAGCCACTAGCAATGGATGTCCTCCCAGTCCCCATGGCACCAATTCCTGGAGAATGTGGCAAATATGAGTCACCAGATCCCTGGATATGCAGAGCCATCGGCGACACTGGTTCTCACTCATTTGCAGATAAGACATGCAAGTTCTGTACATTCTTGGTCTTGTGAGCCTCATCCTCTGTGTCCAAAGGGGGCCCTGCTGGCCCTTGGTCTTGAGTGTTTTGTTCCTCCCTTTGGTGAGACAGGCACCTTTGTTGTAATCTTCTTCTCTCTGCCTGTGTGCGATTGTGCAGGCAGCAATAAATCCAGGCTTCATCTTCCTGATGTTCTCCTCTCTGCAGTATCAATGAGAAACAAACAACAGTCAGCACTAGTCTCTAAAGGTCTTCTTTCTGCCAATGACTCATTAGTGAATGTGGGTTCAAGGGCTTTGTTCCCCTGTCGGCAACTACTCGCCCCTGAAATGATGGCAAGCGCGGGGTGCATTTCAAGGGGCTATCCCCCCATCACTTTACATGACCACAGTGACTACTATGTCATTGCTTTGGCCAGGCACTTGGATATGCTGTTAACAGCCCTGGTGCTGGGATCCTCATTCACTGCACTCTAATACCACATTCTTTGGAATAAACCTAAGAGCAAATGTTTAATCAGGAAATTTAATTATTTGAGAAGGGTCTGAGGTTTCTCTTCTGTGAACCATCCAGCACCACAATTCTAACACACTTCTGAAGCCTGTCCAGTTGCCCAATTGCTCTGGCATTTGTTACGCTCTGGGGAATCTCCATGCTGCAAACAAGAGGCTAAAACAAAGAGATCGATTAGTGCCACTTTACAGGATTAATCTTGCAAGAATGTGCATCATTGCCTTCACTTTCCTGATTCCCTACATTGTCATTGAAAGGCTCTCCACATTTGGGAATTCACAGTTCAGTTGGGTGCCCCTTTAATTGCCCCCCTCCCACTGCAGTGCATGCATCTGCACTTCAATCTGCCCTCAGAGTCCTCACCAACACAACCTCTCCTCATTTTAATTTTATATTATGTCATCATTGGAAGATGGTGGTGCTGAGCTCTCAATGCCAGACCAGCTTGGACCCTCCCTGTGTGAGTATGGGAACACCTCCAATCCCAGAGGAGCTTTATGTTCAGGTTTCCCTCCTTCCAAGACAAAGAACAAAGAGCACAGAAAAGTACTGCTTCCACCACCTCCTCTGGCAGCGAATTCCAGACACTCACTACCCTCTGCGTAAAAAACTTGCCCCGCACATCTCCTCTAAAGTTTTCTCCCTTCACCTTAAATCTATGTCCCCTAGTAATTGACTCTTCCACCCTGGGAAATAGCTTCTGACCATCTACTCTGTCCATGCCACTCATAATTTTGTAAACTTCTATCAAGTCGCCCTTCAATCTCCGTCATTCTAGTGAGAACAATCCAAGTTTCTCCAACCTCTCCTCATAGCTAATAACCTGCAGACCAGGCAGCATCCTGGAAAACCTCCTCTGCACTTACTCCAATGCCTCCATATCTTTCTGGTAATGTGGCGACCAGAATTGCACGCAATATTCCAAGTGTGGCCTAACCAAGGTTCTATACATCTGCAGCATGACTTCCCAGCTTTTATACTCAATACCCCTGCCAATGAAGGCAAGCATGCCATATGCCTTCCTGACTACCTTATCCACCTGTGTTGCCACTTTCAGTGACCTGTGGACCTGTACACCCAGATCCCTCTGCCCGTCGATGCACTTAAGGGTTCTGCCATTTACTGTATAATTCCTACCTGTATTAGACCTTCCAAAATGCATTACCTGGCATTTGTCCGAATTAAACTCCATCTGCCATTTCTCCAACCAAGTCTCCAACCGATCTATATCCCATTGTATCCTTTGACAATCCTCTTCATTATCTGCAACTCCTCCAACCTTAGTGTCGTCTGCAAACTTACTAATTAGCACAGTTACATTTTCCTCCAAATCATTTACGTATACTACAAACAGCAAAGGTCCCAGCACTGATCCCTGCGGAACACCACTAGTCACAGCTCTCCATTCAGAAAAGCACCTTTCCACTGCTGCCCTCAGTCTTCTATGACCAAACCAATTCTGTACCCATCTTGCCAGCTCACCTCGGATCCCGTGCGACTTTACCTTCTGTACCAGTCTGCCATGAAGGACCTTGTCAAAGGCCTTACTGAAATCCATGTATATAACATCCACTGCCCTTCCATTGTCGATCACTTGTCACTTCCTCGAAAAACTCGATCAAGTTAGTGAGACACGACCTCCCCTTCACAAAACAATGCTGCCTCTCACTAATATGCCCATTTGCTTCCAAATGGTAGTAAATCCTGTCACGAAGAATCTTCTCCAATAATTTCCCTACCACTGACGTAAGGCTCACCGGCCTGTAATTTCCTGGATTATCCCTGCTACCCTTCTTAAACAATGGAACAACATTGGCCATTCTCCAGTCCTCTGGGACCTCACCCGTAGCCAGTGAGGATACAAAGATTTCTGTCAAGGCGCCAGAAATCTCCTCCCTTGCCTCCCTCAGTCCTCTGGGGTAGATCCCATCTGTTTCTGTGACACTGGCCTGCTACTCAAATCTCTTCCTCAGCTCTCCATCATTGGTGATTGCTCTTTCAGTGAACATGCTCCTCCTCTCGCTCTCTGAATTTTTTTTGTTAATTCCTTACTCCCTCTCATCCTACTTTCAAAAGTCTTCCCAAAAGGATTCTCTTCATCAGTTTTATCAGCTCCATTCCCCTAATTCCATTTGTGTATTCCTTTCTCCTGCTAGGTGTTCATTCGCTTCTCCCTGGACTCTAATGCATTCTCTGACTTCATAGAGTCATAGGGTCATAGAGGCCTACAGCACAGAAAAAGGCCCTTCGGCCCATCAAGTCTGCACCGGTCAAACAAGTACCTAACTATTCTAATCCAATTTTCCAGCACTAGGCCCACAGCCTTGTGTGCCATGGCATCGCAAGCGCACAACCAAGTACTTCTTAAATGTTACGAGGGTTTCTGCCACTACTACCCTTTCAGGCAGTGAGTTCCAGATTCCCACAACCCTCTGGGTGAAAAAATTCTTCTTCATATCTCCTCTAAACCCTTACCTTAAATCTATGCCCCTTAGTTATTGATCCCACCACCAAGGGGAAAAGTTCCTTCCTGTCTACCCTATCTATGCCCTTCATAATTTTATACACCTCAATGTCCCCCCTCAATCTCCTCTGCTCCATGGAAAATAACCCCAGTCTATCCAATCTCTCCTCATAACTAAACCTCGCCAGCCCAGGCAACATCCTGGTAAATCTCCTCTGCACTCTCTCTAGTGCAATCACATCCTTTCTATAATTCCAGAACTCCACGCAATACTCTAGCTGTGGCCTCTCATGCAGAACCAAATGCAGAACATAACATGCAGGACAGTCCCAGATGCAAAACATAATATAAATGCAAGTTTTTTTTCTATTTGGAATAAGTGGAGTTTTGAGAGAACTGTAGCAACTGTCAAATAGTCTGTGTGTTTGTTTTCTGTGCAGGCAGTTTTGATGGACAGGGAGACGCACTGCAAAATGCACTGAAACGAAGGAAAGGCTTGCTGCAGAAACTGAGGGTAAGGGTCATGAGGAAATCTACCATGAGCTTGTGGTGGGTACGATTTACCCTGGTGTTTGCCTTTAGGGAGGGAATTGCCAGCGTTATCATCTTGGTCGAGGCCAGTAACTTTTAAAAAATCTGAATTTCCAGTTATTTACTGAAAGAATGAAGCCACAAGATTCCACGGTTTAAAACAAAAGAATTTTTTACTATACAAGAGTGAAACAAAACAACATGAAATACTATCTTAGATACCTTTACTTTAAACCCCCAAATCAACACAAGTTAAACTTGAATTAACAGGCAAAGTGAGTCGATTATTAACAATGGGTTGTAACTTCCGAGGTCCAAAGGTGCATTGGGAAACCCTCTCAGGAGGTTCCCAGGTAAAATCTGCATGGCAATTGCCTGGGAACCATCCTAAAATGTGATTTAAATCACAAACTTTGGAAGGTTTCAACTGCCTTAAATCAATACTTACCCAGAAAAGGTTAGAAGAATTAAAACTATTCTAGCATTTGGGTAATGATTGTATCGTCCCATACCAACCCCCCATGAGACTCCCCCCTTACCCCTGAACACCCAGAGACTCTGCTCACAACCAGACTACCACCCCCACAGGCCCCAGCCCCATGGGAGACCTCACCACACCAACTACCTCCCCAAGGGTCACCCACACTCCCCCCAACTACTCCCGTATGGGACCACCCCCACGGGACCATCCCCACGGGACACCTCCACCCCCAAACTTCCCCAGCCCACGACCACCACCACCCTCCACCCCACCATGGGTCCCCCGCATCTGCCCATTCCTCAGGGGACTCCCTGCCCTGCAGGGCTCCGAAGGGACTACACTCCCGATGGGAACACCCCAGCCTTTGGGATATCCCCCACCTCCACTGGACTCTCCCTGCCAGGACCAACCCCAGACCCCCCTGCTGCTGCCAGGCCCAACTTCCACTCCTGTCACTGCCAGGCCCGACTGCCCCCCCAACAGCACCCCCTCCGCCACCCAACCATCACTGCCAGGCCTATCTTACCCTCACCACCACCCACCCTCAGGCCCAACCCAATCCCGACACATCTCCGCCCAAGGCCTGACCTGACACCCAGCCCCCATGTCACGATCCGACCCCTCTCTCCAGGGCACGACCCAACCAGACACCTCCCCAAGACCCGCTGTGTTGAGAGTGGGTGGGGGGAACTTGGGCCTGGCAGCAGCGGGGAGGGGATGGGGGAGTCAGGCCTGGCAATGGTGGGGTGTGAGCTTGGGCCTGGCAGAGGAGTGGGAGGCATCCTGTGAGTTGGGGATTTCCCGTCAGGGTGCATAGTCCCTTGAGAGTGGAGGGGGTGGAGTCCTTTGGGGAAGGGGTAGCCCCCTCCAGGGTTGGAGGGGTGGGGGATACCCATAGGGGTGTAGTTGGGGAGTGGGGAAGGCCTGTGGGATTAGTCGGGGTTTGGGGGAATCCTGTCAGTGGCTAGTCAGAGGGTGGAGGAGTCCCGTGGAGGTGTAGTTGGGGGTTGGGGGAGTCCAGTTGGGGATGGGGGAATCCTGTTGGGGTTGGTCCCTTGGGGTGGTGGTTGGGGAGTGTGTGGAGCCCCCTGGTGGGGCGGGGTGGGGGGCATCTCCTGTGGGGTGGGCTTCTGTACAGGGGTGAGAAATGTTTTTTTCAGACAGCAAGTGGTTCAGGTCTGGAATGATCTTCCTGGAAGTGTGGTGGAGGCAGGTTCAATCGAGGCATTAGATGATTATCTAAATAGAAACAATGTGCAGGGTACAGAGAAAAGGCAGGGCAATGGCGCTAGGTCATAATGCTCATTTGGGGAGCCAATGCAGACATGATGGGCTGAAAGGCCTCCTTTTGAGCCGTTAAAATTCTGTGATTCTATGAGTGGTAATCAGGGAGTGAGGGGAGTCTCTGGGGGTGTGGGGAGTCGGTGTGGGACTGTACAATAGTTTCCCAGAAGTTAGTTTTAATTGCTTTAATTTTAATTAGTTTTAATTCTTTTAACTTTTTCTGGGTAACTATTGACGTAAGACAGTCAGAACTATCTGAAGTTTGCAATTTAAATCACAATTTTCGATGGTTCCCAGTGCAGGAAACTCCTCTGCCCCCAAGACACGGCCGACACTCTCCCTCCCCAAGGCTTGACCCGACCTGACAACCCTGCCCAAGGCATGACCCAATCAGACACCACACCCCCGCCCCCAAGACCCTGCCCCCAAGACACTTGCCCCCAACCACTAAGCCCGACCCAACACTCCTCTGCCCCGGCACGGCCAATACTCCCCCACACACCCCCGCCCCAAGGCTCGACCCTACCTGACACCGTCCACCAGGCCTGAACTGATACTCCCCTGCCCCCCGCCATTGTCTGACCTGACCCAACACCCTCCCCACAAGACCCGACCTGACATTCCCCTCCAACCCCTTAGGCCCAACTCGACACTCCTCTCACCCCGGCACAGCCATTACTCCCCCACACTCCCCCACCCTGAACGGATGCTTCCCCCATCATGGCCTAACCCGACCCGACTCCCTCCCACTAGACCTGACCTCTACACTCCCCGCACCCCAAGGCCTGACCCGACACTAACCCCCACCCCAAGCCCAACCTGGCAAGATACTAACTAGATTTGAGAAGAAGGAATGGGGATTTTGTTTCAGATCATGGATGGGTAGCTGAGACCTGTTACTTGTAATTCCTGTGTCATGTGAGAACTTAAGGACATTTCATGTATCTCAGGGACCATATGTGTAGGGAGTGGCTCCAGCTGCTTCTACTTTAGTTTGGGACTTCCAAGCTTGATGGGCAATTGGAATCACTGTGGAGCATCAAGGAGGCTGAGTGTTTCCTGGGTCGTGAGGTGGCACCCCACAGGAACAGACAGTTCAGTATAGTAGATGGGTGACCATCCAGAAGAGTAGAAAGAAACAGGAATTGCAGCAAGAGTCCGCAGAGTGTGTGACACTCTCAAACTGAGCAGTGGAGACTGCTGCGAGTGATGCACCTTGAAGGAGTGTGGTCCAGACTATGGCAGGGACTGCACAGGGGGAAACAGCAAAGAGTAGAAATGCAGTTGTTATAGGAGATTCCATTGTTCGGGGGAATAGACAGCCGCTATGTAACTGTCATCGAGAGTCTTGCATGATGCATTGCCTGCCTAGTGCCAGGGTGAAGGACATCACGGAGAGGATGCAGAATATTCTGCAGGGGGAAAGGAGTGATCAGAATTGACAGTACCAACAACACAGAGAAGATAGTTCTGTCGAGTTCTGTCGAAGGGTCATGAGGACTCGAAACGTCAACTCTTTTCTTCTCCGCCGATGCTGCCAGACCTGCTGAGTTTTTCCAGGTAATTCTGTTTTTGTTTCAGAGAAGATAGGTATTGAGATGCTATGGCCAGACTTTCAGGTGCTAAGGAGGAAGTTCAAATGTAAGATGTTGAAGGTAGAATCTCTGGATTACTCTCAGTGCCACACACCAGCAAAATAGAAATAGCAAGGTAGAGATGTGTGGCTTGAAGCATGTTGCAGAAGAGAGGCCTTCAGATTCTTGGGGTATTGGAACCAGTTCTGGAGCAGGATGCTACCTATTCAAAAGGAACAGGTCGCACCTCAACAGGACTGGGATCATTGTCCTCGCGGGAAGGGTTTAAAATAAATTGATTAGTGGGTGGGCACCAGCTTATAGAAGTAGAAGAGAAGAACAAGATGCATTAAGGAGGAAGTGTATTGGATTTTACTAAAGGAAGTAGTACAATATGAGATAGGATGAGAAGAGCAATGATGATGAGGAATACAAAGATATGTTTAGATAAACACAGAAGAATGGTGACTAAGGTTAATGAGCGATAAGCGCAAATAACTGTGGGAATATGATGTAGTGGCAATAATGGAAACGTGGCTTAAAAATGGTGAGGACTTGATGCTTAATATCCAAGGATAGAAAGTGTTCAGAAAAGACAGGGAGGAAAAGGGGGAGGTAGGGTAGCAGTGCTGATTAGGAATTGCAGCAGGAGTCCGCAGAATGTGTGACACTCTCAAACTGAGCAGTGCAGACTGCTGCGAGTGATACACCTTGAAGTAGTGTGGTCCAGACTATGGCAGGGACTGCACAAGGCGAAACAGCAAAGAGTAGAAATGCAGTTCTTATAGGAGATTCCATTGTTCAGGGGAAAGAGGGCATGTCCTTGAGGGGACAAATACAGAATCTGTTTGGTTAGAGTTGAAAGCAAGACAGTTATGATTATGCTAGTGGGAGTATTCTCTCGGCCTCCAAATAATGATAGAGCAATAGAGGAGCAAATCGGCAGGGAGCTCACAGACATGTGCAAGAACTATAGAGTGATGATATCAGGGGACTTTAATTACCTAAATATCGATTGGATGATGTTGGAATAGATAGAAAGGAGGATGAGGATTTTCTAAAATGTGTTCAGGAGAATTTTCTTGACTTGTATGTACTTGGTCGAACTAAGAAGGAAGTATTGCTGAATCTGATGCAGGGGAATGAGTGGGCTAAATGTCTGTGGGGAACTGGAGTAAGAATGGCCATCATATCATAAGATTTAGATTAGTAATGGAGAAAAGCAAGGAACAATCTAAAGTAGAATTTCTAAATTGGAAGAAGGCTAACTTAAATGGGATGAGAGGGGATATCACCAGGATAAAATGGAACTAAAGATAGGAAAATCTAAGGCAGAGCAATGAGTGATTTTTAAGGATGAGATGTTTCAGCTGCAGGTTAGGTACATTCCAACAAGAGGGAAAGCCTGGGGAACCAAAGCCAGGACTCCTTGGATCACAAGATCAAAGATAATATGAAACAAAATAGAAGGTGCTACATGTCAGTTCAATTCTTCTCCTGAGAACACAGCCAAATGCAATAAGTTAAGAGGGAAAGTGAAGAGGAAGATAAGACTGGCAAAGAGAGAATATGAGAAAAAAGATCATCTATTGGTTGGTAAATAGTAAGCAGGTAGTAAGAAGCAGGGTGGGCCAATGGGACAAAGAAAGTGATATTTGCTTTGAGGCATGGGGCAAGGCTGGACACTTAGTATTTTGTACCGGTATTTACAAAGGAAGAGAATGCTGACAAAATTTCAGTTTAAGCAGAGATGGTTGGGATAATGGATGTGGTGAAAATTGATAGGCAGGATGTACTAGAAAGGCTGGCTATGCTTAGAGTGAGTAGGCTGAATTTTATGGAACAAAACAGGATCAGGGCAAGGGCAATGCTGGACAGCCAATTAGTGGCTGACTGGCAGGACTGCTGGCCAATTCAGACAGCAAATTGGTGGCCTAGGACAGGACATCCTGTGGCAGTGGGCTAGGCCAAAAACCAGAAAGAGGTTCTGGCGTTACACTTAAAGGGTCGCCAGCAGTGCTGCTGATAATCTGAGAGGCAACACCTGGCTTTTGGCTGTCCAGCAGCTCAGAGGAAAGGCGGCATTGCAAGGAAAGAGGTGAGGGGAGCCTGAAGATCTTTCAGTCTGGTAACTCCTGTGGCAGCTGCCATCCCTGTCACCCCTGGATAATAAAGGTAGAGAGAATAACTGCTTATCCAGGGCGCCTTCCATCAGATCAGAGTGACTCACTCCCATAGAATCGGCTACCAACAGCAATGGAGGAGACAGAATGCCGTCTGGCCCCACGGTTTGATGGTGATTCCCTGCGGGTCCTTCTCCAGGCTGTGACAAAATGGCGGGAGATTGCTATACTGCAAGGTGGGAAGAGAAGACCTCCCTACTAAACCAAACAAGCCTGGATGGAGGTGATCAGTAGCCATTGGGTCATCTGGAGGACCTGGCTATACCATCACAAGAGGCTGAACGACCTTCTCCATTCTGCGAGGCTAAGTGACGAATCTAACTCTAGATTGTCTTTGCAGGAGAAGGGGGCCTATAATGCCCAAGAGAGGTCGAGGACCAGTAGTGGGGGGCCAAACTAGCAGTGATAACTCAGATAGAAGGGGACATCCTGCAGGTGGCCAATCACCAGGGGTACAGATCCATTGGCCCTGGAGAGGCTAGAGTTCATACTTGGGGGGGGAGCTGAGAATTTGAGGGATAATTGCTCAATTATGGGATGGCTTGGTGGCTGGGCTGGTGGAAGGGATGAGCATGTTCTGGCTATGGGCTGGGAGAGCATTGCTCTGAGTCATGAGTCACATAGCAAAGTTGTCTGTCTGAAATGCGGAGATCTGGTTTCTAACTACACCTGCAATGTTGAGAACTATGTGCTCTCCCTCTTGTCTGCACAATTGGCTTCCTCCATCGAGAGATTGGCAACTTTCATGGAGTGCCAGAACCAACAGAATATTCACAGGATGCAGGGTATACATGAAGATGAGCAAGCCATCACATTGTTACTAAGCTCAAGCAGGCAATGCCAATGAGAGAGGGTGATAAAACGCTTGGAGTCTCCACCAGGTGCTGGTTCCTCTCAGGCAAATTGAGAGGAAGTGGACCTCACAACAGCAAATGGGCAACAGCTGGCTACATTTGGGGGCTCCTCTCAGGGTGCTCTTGATGGTAACAGTGAATCCTCTGCCCTCTTGTCAATGACACCAGCACCTCAGGGTGCCACTGCAACTGAAAAGGCTCCTGTCATTGTGCAGAAGTCTCTCACAATGCCGGGGTTCTCATGGCCTCAGATGATCAGAGGATACCTGCCAAGGTCATCCCAGGCAACAGGGTATCAAGGTCAGCAGCCTGCCTCCAGCACAGCTGGCAGCAAAGGGAAATCACCAAGGCACAGCACATGTATGAGAGTTATGAACTCACAGTAGACCACATGGGTCATCATGGTTGTCCATTTATGTTGGTTTTCTGTGTGAGAGATTGTCTTGAGGATCTTTACATGTTGCAGAGTGGGTCCTCAGAGGCTTCTTCACCTATGCAATGCTAGCTTTGCTGCTTTTGGCTTGGAATGGTCATATGGGGTCAAAAAGTGGGAGAATGTGGAGCCATTGATTTGGTGTTGAAAAGTCCCCACATCCTCAGGAAAAGTGCCTCAGTATTAGTGTCTTTCATGTCTCTCCGGTATGCAATCCTGTTGACCCTCAGGTGGACTGGCAGGCTGGTCTGAATCATTCTGAAACTCCCCCAAATACTTTCCTAATTCTTCATCTGAGGATGTGTACCGCTCAGCAAGATCCTCTTCTGCCAGGGTCTCTCCCCTCTGGAGCACAAGATTATGAAGGACACAGCAGACTACAACAATTTGGTAGACCCAAGCCAGTGCACCAGAATCTCATTTTGAGCATTTTCTTACCAGGGTCAGGAGACATCTCTTCAACAGATAGCTGTTGTCACCAAGTATCCATCCTCCAATTGTGGTGCTGGCACGAATACTTGTGGCACTTGGGAGTGCCTAAGGATATAGGTGCCATGGCTATTCCAAGAATACTGTGCAAAAACTTGCATGATCCTCTGGTGGTGGTCACATACAAGTTGTATACTCAAGGGGTAAAACCCCTCAGGAGCCTTGGTGATCATGTGTGCAGTCTATGGCTCCATGTACTTTGAGGAATCCCACAATGGCACCAATCTCTTTGGCTGCCTCAGCCAGATTGACTTAATCTGTGATGTAGTTAATGACGTCACCTACTCTCTTGGAAAGTGCATCAGTGATCACCTTGATGCTGCGACATGCTGATACCTGCAAGATGCCACATAGATCTCCTATTGCTCCCTGGAATAAGCCAAGGCATAAAAGTTCAAGGCTACTGCCAAATTGAGAGTCATGGTCATTGGGTGGCCATCAGCACAACTGGAACAATCTCCCCTGTCAGCATAGTGCACAGAGACGTCACTGTCTCCTGGGAGAGTTGCAGCCGCCAAAGACACTGGCGTTCTGACAGCTTCAAGTAGTTTGAGCATCCCTGCACACCCTGCCTGCAGGGTAAAGTCTTTTTGGAAGACCTCGGTGACAGTGATCTCTGCAGCTTTCTGCACCTTCGGTGCCACCAGGTGCCAGGTCAGCAAGATGCTTTTGCCCTGGCCAACTACCCTCCTTTCCCTCCTTCTCCTATTCTCCTCCTTACTGGAGAAACATCCACCTCAGTGCACAAGGTCCACGGGGACAGTGACTTTTTACTTTTGCGCTTGATCCTTCCCTTTTAAGGATTCTGCATGGCTCCAGGCCCTCCTGAACTGTGACTCGCTTCTAGGTCTTTCTTTGCAGTGTATCACCTTGAAAGGTTGCTCCATGGTCCAAAAATCAAAAACCACTCACGTCTAGCAGCAGGTTCAGCTGCTGCCTTCACCTTCCCAAAGCGAGTTCCGCTCCAGCCCTTATATTGTGCCAAAACAAAAATAAAAATACCTGGAAAAACTCTGGCAGCATCTGTGGAGAGGAACACAGTTAACGTTTCAAGTCCGCATGACTCTTCAACAGCACTAAGTAAAAATAGAAGAGAGGTGAAATATAAGCTGGTTTAAGGTGGGGGGGTGGGGGGGGAGGTGGGGGGGGGGGGGGGGGGGGGGGGTGGGGGGAGGTAGAGCTGGATAGAGGGCCAGTGATAGGTGGAGATAACCAAAAGATGTCACAGACAAAAGGACAAAGAGGTGTTGAATTATTATATTATCAAAGGAATGTGCTAATTAAGGGTAGAAAGCAGGACAAGCAAGGTCCAGATAGCCCTGGTGGGGGTGGGGTGGGGTGAAGGAATCAAAATAGGCTAAAAGGCAGAGATAAAACAATGGATGGAAATACATCTAAAAATAATGGAAATAAGTGGGATATTGGGAAAAGAGGCCTGAACAATCCCCATCCACCACTACTCTCCTCCGTCTGGCTGAACTTGTTCTCACACTGAACAATTTCTCCTTTAACTCCTCTCACTTCCTCCAAATAAAAGGTGTGGCTATGGGTACCCGCATGGGTCCCAGCTATTCCTGTCTCTTTATGGGGTATGTGGAACAATACTTGTTCCAGTCCTACTCCAGCCCCCTCCCACAACTCTTTCTCCGGTACATCGATGATTGCTTCGATGCTGCTTCATGCTCTCGTCTGGACCTGGAAAAGTTTATTAATTTTGCTTCCAATTTCCACCCCTCCATCATTTTCACATGGTCCATCTCTGGCACTTCCCTTCCCTTCCTTGACTTCTCTGTCTCAATTTCTGGTGATAGACTGTCCACCAATATCCATTACAAGCCTACCGACTCCCACAATTACCTCAACTACAGCTCCTCACATCCAGCTTCCTGTAAGGTCTCCATCCCATTCTATAAGTTCCTTCACCTCCATCACATCTGTTCTGATGATGCCACTTTCAAAAACAGTTCCTCTGACATGTCTTCCTTCTTCCTTAACCAAGGTTTTCCACCCACGGTAGTTGACAGGGCCCTCAACCGTGTCCGGCCCATTTCTCGCGCATCCGCCCTCACACCTTCCTCTCCCTCCCAGAAACATGATAGGGTCCCCCTTGTCCTCACTTATCACCCCACCAGCCTCCGCATTCAAAGGATCATCCTCCGCTATTTCCGCCAACTCCAGCATGATGTCACCCCCAAACACATCTTCCCTTCACACCCGCACCCCCCCCCCCACCGCCCGCCGGCGGCATTCTACAGGGATCGTTCCCTCTGGGACACCCTGGTCCCATCACCCCCTACACCTCAACACCCTCCCATGGCACCTTCCCATGCAACTGCAGAAGGTGCAACACCTGCCCCTTTACTTCCCCTTTCCTCACCGCCCAAGGGCCCAAACACTCCTTTCAAGTGAAGCAGCATTTCACTTGCACTTCTCTCAATTTAGTCTACTGCATTCATTGCTCCCAATGTGGTTTCCTCTACATTGGAGAGACCAAATGCAGACTGGGTGACCGCTTTGCAGAACACCTTTGGTCTGTCCGCAAGCATGGCCCAGACCTCCCTGTCGCTTGCCATTTCAACGTTCCACCCTGCTCTCATGCCCACATGTCTGTCCTTGGCTTGCTGCATTGTTCCAGTGAAGCTCAACGCAAACTGGAGGAACAGCACCTCATCTTCCAACTAGGCACTTTACAGCCTTCCAGCTTGAATATTGAGTTCAACAATTTTAGATCATGAACTCTCTCCTCCGTCCCCACCCTCTTTCCGATCCCCCCCTTTTTTTCCCAATATCCCACCTATTTCCATTATTTTTAAATGTATTTCTATCCATTGTTTTATCTCTGCCTTTTAACCTATTTTGATTCCTTCACCCCACCCCACCCCCACTAGGGCTATCTGTACCTTGCTTGTCCTGCTTTCTACCCTTAATTAGCACATTCCTTAGATAATATCACCACGTTCAACACCTCTTTGTCCTTTTGTCTGTGACATCTTTTGGTTATCTCCACCCAGCACTGGCCCTCTATCCAGCTCTACTTGTCCCACCAGCCCCCCTTAAACTAGCTTATATTTCACCTCTCTTCTAATTTTTACTTAGTTCTGTTGAAGAGTCACGCGGACTCGAAACGTTAACTGCGTCCCTCTCTGCAGAGGCTGCCAGACCTGCTGAGATTTTTCAGGTATTTTTATTTTTGCTTTGGAATTCCAGCATCCAGTTTTTTGCTTTTATCTTATATCGTGCCAGTTTGCTACCCATACAAACCTGCTGAGATTCACTCCTCCCCCCATGTTTGGCCTGTGCACTCCCCAAATAATTGCATAGGTCACGTAAAATTTGAATCCATTGTTATTTTAATGACCTTAATAATCTCCTAATTGCTCATTTTTTGATTTTGTGTCTTGCTTGCCTTCTGAATTTCTGCAAACAGGCATCATGATGTCAGTTCCTGACCTGAAGAGTTTGTGCTGAAGAGTGGATACTCTTTAATAAATAAAAACATAAAATGCTGGAAAATCTCAGCATGTCTGGCAGCATCTGTGGAGAGAGAAACAGAGTTAATGTTTCAAGTCCGTATGACTCTTCTTCAGAGTAGAGAACAAGATGGTGTGTTGAAATGGCAAGTGACAGGAAGGCCTGAGTCATGCTTGCAGACTGAGCAAAAGTGCTCCACAGAGCGGTTACCCAGTCTGTGTTTAGTCTAGCGTAGAGGAGACCACATTGGGAGCAGCTAATACAGTAGACCAAATTGAAGGAGGTACATGTGAAGCACTGCTTCACTTGAAAGGAGTGTTTGGGGCCATGGACGGTGAGGAGGGAGGAGGTAAAAGGGCAGGTGTTGCATCTTCTGCAATTGCTTGGGAAGATGCCGTGGGAAGGGGATGAGGAGTTGAAGGTAATGGAGCAGTGGACCAGGGTATCATGGAGGGAACAGTCCCTGCGGAATGCTGACGGCGGGATAAAGAAAGGTGTGTTTGGTGGTTGAATCATGCTGGAGTTGATGGAAATGGTGGAGGATGATCCTTTGAATGTGGTGGCTGGTGGGGTGAAAAGTGAGGACAAGGGGGACCCTATCATGGTTTGGGAGGGGGGCAAAGGGGCGAGCGCAGAAGTGCAGTAGATGGGTTGGACATTGTTGAGGGCCCTGTCAACCACAGTAAGGGGGAACCATCAGTTAAGGAAAAAGGAAGACATGACGGAAGCACCATTTTTGGAGGTAGCATCATCGGAACAGATGCGGCGGAGGTGGAGGATTTGAAAGAATGAGATGGAGTCTTTACAGGATGCAGGATGTGAGGAGTTATAGCCGAGGTATCTGTGAGAGTTGATGGATTTGTAATGAATATTGGTAGACAGTTTATCATCAGAAATGGAGATAGGGAAGCCAAGGAAGGGAAGAGTAGTGTAGGAGATGGACCTTGTGAAGGTGAAAGAGGGATGGAAATTGGAAACAAAATTGATAAGTATTTCCAGGTCCAGACGACAGCATGAAGTGGCACCAATACAGCCATCAATGTACCTAAAAAAGAGTTGTGGGAGGGGACCTGAGTAGGACTGGAACAAGGAGTGTTCCACATATCCCACAAAAATACAGGCATAACTGGGGCCCATGTGGGTACCCATTGCCACACCTTTTATTTGGAGGAAGAGTAGATACTCTATGTTTGTGAATACTCTATGTTTGTCCAGTCATCTTATTGAGGGTCATGGAATATGAGAGTCAGTGTCTGCTTGGATATAAAATTGGATTAAGGACTGAAAACAGAGAGATTTGGTAAATTGTTGCTTTTCAGACTGGAGGTTAGTAAACAGTTGTGTTCTCCAAGGGTCATAGATAGAATCAGTGCATTTGATACGTCTAAATTACTTGGATATTGGAATATCGAGTAAAATTTCAAAATCTAGAATAAATATAGAAATGAAAAAGCCGGTATCAGTAAAAGTGACCAAATTGTTCTAAAAATCCAGTTGGTTCATGACAACAACTTATATTTATATAGCACTTTTAACATAATGAAATGCCCCAAAGTGCTCCATCGGGGCATTATAAAACAAAGTAGGAAACCGAGACAATTAAGAAGATATTGTGTCAGACAACCAAAAGTTTGGTCAAAGTGGTAGGTTTTAAGAAGTGTCTTAAAGGAGGAAAGTAAGGTAGAGGTGCAGAGAGGTGTGGGGAGGGAATTCCCAGCTTGGGGCCTAGGCAACTGAAGGCACGGCCACAAATGGTGCACCACAAGAGGCCAGAATTAAAGGAGCAAGTATATTTTGGAGGGTTATGGATTTGGAGGAGATTACAGAAATCGGGAGAGACATAGAGTGATTTGTAAATAAGGATGAGAATTTTAAAATCAAGACGTTGCTTGACTGGGAGCCAATGAGAGTCAGTGAGACAGAAGTGACACGGGAACAGAACTTACTGCAAGTTAAGATACAGGCAGCAGAGGACCTGGCAGTGTACAATTAACAATAGCACAGCAGCAAATGATTGTTATTAGGTCAGAAACTCTTGATGTTAACAAAGAGGGCTCAGTTGATGGAATGAATGACTGAGTTATATAAAGTTCCAGTTTCCAGTTTCAAGCCCTGTTCTTTGTTGAGTTAGTTCCATAGTCTCAGTGACTTCTGGAAAACCCATAAAATGATATAACACAGAAGACCATTCAGCCCATCTTGCCTTTAAGAGTTATCAAATTAGCCCCATACCCCTTCTCTTTCCCCATAGTCCTGCAAATTTTTTCAAGTATATATCCAAATGCCTTTTGAAAGTTAACTATTGAATCTCTTCCGCCACACTTTCAGAAAACGCATTCCAATTTGAGGAAAGAAAAGGACTAAAACAAAAGAGAAGATCTGTGTAATTATCATTTTATTATTTTCAGGAAATAATCCTTGGGCTGTATTACTGATAGCTCTGCAGCGTGAAGGTGCATTCTACCCTCCGAGATGTTGAAGTTCAGAAAGCAATGTTTGATTGCTGGTCAAGGCAAAACAGGCTTTTGTTTTAGGATTTTGGACAATGCTTAGCAGCCACAGTACACTGAGTTTGCCTGGATCTGCAGCACTCATTTTTCTGTCTGCTAACCTCTTAAGTTTTTAAACATGACCAGTTGAAAGTGTTGCTTGGTAAAATGGTGAGAAACGGAGGCCAAACAAGCAGGAAGACTGAAGCATGTGAAATAGGATCGAACATTGTGATAATTCAAGGTTATTTTTTCAGGAGCAGCACATGTTGGATGAATGCTCCCGGCCGCACACTTGGGGAGGAACCCGGAGACGCTACCGACGGCTGGAGCCCATTCAGCAGGCACCACCGATTCAGGTCTACCAGCAGCCCCCACCAGAGCCACCTCGGATTATCCAACACACGGTAAGGCACAAGACCAAGTGGTGGAAAATGGCCCATGGGTCAAATATGGCTATAAAGACAGTGGTCCTGGCAGCAACTGTGGAGAGAGAAAAACAGAGATTTCAGATTGAAGACTTTCATTGGAACTTATGAAAATTCATCAACCTGAACCATTAATTCTGTTTCTCTCTCGCTACAGATGTTGAGCATTTCCAGCATTTTCTCGATTTATTTCAGATTTCCAGCATCCTCAGTATTTTGCTTTTGATCAAATATGAGCCGGTTTCCATTGACAGAAATTTCAATTAAGAAGTCATAAACTTGCAATCAGGAATCCTCCTTTATAATAAACTAATCTGGGATACCAGCTCCCAAATCACATATTTGAACTGGACAAATCAGTAAAGATTACGAATCAAACATGTTTGACCACCTTCAAACAATCCCAGTTTCACTGCAGTTACAGCTAAAAAAACGAGGATGGGTTGTACATTGCATTAAACACTGGGACATGAGTTCAGATCTAGGCCAGCCAAAGAGGATAGGAGTCTCCTTTAAGGACTTGAAATGTTAACTGTTTCTCACTCCACAGATGTTGCCTGACCTCCTGTTGAGTTTTTCCAGCATTTTTTGTTTTTATTTCAGATTTCCAGCATTTGGAGTAAAATATTTTATAGAAGTCTTCTTTGTCTGTTGCTATCATATGAAATGACCATTGTAAAGAGTATATAATTTTTCCTAATTTTACTGTGGGATACTGTGAAACAGGCTTGTGGGAGTTGTGTGTATGTGTGTGACTAATTTAATTAGACTGAAGGCAGCCAGACTGCAAGTTTTAAATCATCAAAGGGATAAGGTGTAAAAGTGAGCATTTTGAAGTGGAAATGGACAAGCTGAGATGGGGTACAAGTATATAAGTTAGAGCTAACATTTACATTTGTAGATAAGTTGAGAGGTTGTTTGAATTTCAATGGGGAATTAGAAGGTGACAGGGAAAATGTTTGCATCTTGCATAAGTTCATAGGTGAACAAGTAGTGGGGATATCATATTTTTACTGGCCCAAAAGCAAAGACAAGATGGAAAGATGAAAGATCTTATATTTGGAAGGGTTTGAGTTTCAAAGAGAGTGGGAAAAATGGGTTTAAAGGTAAAAGGGGAGAAAATATATTTAAAGTAGGGTCGAAAGCTGTGTGGGTGTGTGGCCATGTGAATTTGAAGAGGGTGTTATGCAAACATAATCCTGTAAAGCAGCTTCTGGCCACCCCAGAGAGATGCCTTGTTGTTCCAGAAAACAAAGTTTTGTTACAAGTCTTGGATTTCCATTGCCGAGTGAGAGGGGGTGAGAAGCTTGAGAAATGCCTCCCTTATAGCAACAGTGGGTGCCTTGCAGTAATGTTACTGGATGTTGTATAGATTAAGAACTTACTGGGACTGTTGCCTGAAAAGGGTGTTTATTTGTGAGTCTAACTAAGTAGAAATCTTTAGGGAAATGTTATAAGACTAAATTTAACTGTGTAACTGTAATTTTGCATGTTTAAGTTTTCTTTTATTTTGTTAATAAATGTTTTAATTTAATATTTAAAATCTCCAAAAGTGGTAGCGGAATCTTCACTTCTGACTTTAGTGTACATACCTTCTTGTAATAAAATATAAATTGCAAATCGTTGAGATAGCTTGGCCAAGTTTCCCTTTGGGTTTTGGTCAGCTTGGCAATTACCACCTGCCATATCATAACACCTTGAGCGGTGTCAATCCAATTCCAGGACCTATAATTTTAAAAGAGGACTTTCACTTCTACTGTGGATGCTGAGCTGTGTCTGTCTTCATGACATCCTGTGGAGATACCCTGGAATAATGCTTTTGCAAAGGGATTGTGATCCTGAGGTGTGTGGCATATGCATGAAACCCTATGCATGACACTCTTTCAGAGTGAATGAGTGTTGGTAGGTCTGCTTTTCAGTTAAAATTACAGAAACAAACCTTAGGGAAGAGGAGGTTGAGAGGAGATTTCTTAGAGATATTCGAAATCATGAGGGGTTTGGACAGAATAAAGAGGGAAAATATGTTCCCATTTCTGGAAGGATTGAGAACAAGAAGGCACAGATTTAAGGTAATTGGAAAAGAAGCAATGGCAACATGAGGAAATTCTTTTTCACTAATGGGTGGTTAAAATGTGGAATGCATTGCCTGAGAGTGAGGTTCAACTGAGGCTTTCAAGAGGGACTTGGGTTGTTGCCTGAAAAGGAAGAATGTGCAGGGCTATGGGGAGAAGATGGGGGAATGGCACTAGATAAATTGATCCTATGAAGAGCCAGTGCAGACATGACAGGCCGAATGGCCTCCTTCTGTGCTGTACCAATTCGGTAAACACAGAAAATACAAATTGATTAACATATGAAACATGAACAATAAGACATCATTTACATGGTGCTTCATTGCCTTCTAAGGAAATGATTAATTTGTAAAATTAACTTTTAACTTTTGGCTGCTGAGTGAATTTCTGTTAGTGGGCTGGAAATGTGATTCAAATATAATATAAAGTTATCAGACAGATTTTAGCCAAAAAGCACTTAGCTACAAACTTTCTATGTCCAAGCCCCATAGATACCTCAGCTGTCCCTTGAACGATAACTCCTCCAAGAACACATCTGCAAAGGCAACTCACCTGTACCTGAGGTTTTGGACCCCTGTAATGGTCTCCAGTTAAATATCTTGAGTTATCTTGATCAGTCAAGGTAAATGTGCAGTCCTTCTACATCCAGTGGTTATGGAATCGTAGTGAACAATTAAACAACTAACTGAAGGAGCAGGTGCCACAAACATCCCTGTCCTCAAAGATGAAGAGCCCAGCACATCAGTACAAAAGACAAGGCTGAAACATTGCAACCAATTTCAGACAAAAGTGCTGAGCAGATGATCAATGTTGGCCTCCTCCAGAGGTTCTCAGCATCACAGAAGCCAGTCTTCAGCCAATTTGATTCACTGCATGTGATGTCAAGAAATGGCTGAAGACTTTGGATACAGCGAAGGCTCTGACAACATCTTGACTGCAGTACTGAAGACATGTACTCCAGAACTAACTATGGACTTAGCCAAGCTGTTCCAGTACAGCTACAATACTGGCATTGACCTGACAATGCGGAAAATTGCGCAGATATGTCCTGTCACAAAAAGCAGGAAAAATCTAATTCAGCCAATTCTTGACCCATCAATCTACTCCCAATCATCAGCAAAGTGTTAGAGATGTCATTGTCAGTCTAATGATGCTCACTCACAATAACCTGCTCACTGATGCTCAGTTTGGGTTTCGCAAGGACACTTAGCTCCAGGCCTCATTACAGTCTTGGACCAAACATATACAGAAAAACTGAGTTCTAGAGGTTAGGTGAGAGTGACTGCCCTTGATATCAAGGCAGCATTTGACTGAATGTGTTATCAATGAGTCCTAGCAAAGTTGAAATCAATGGTAATTGCAGGAGGGGGGAGAGCTCTCTACTAGTTGAAATCATACCTAGCACAAAGGAAGTTAGTTGTGGTTGTTGGGGGCCAATCACCTCAGCCCTGGGGCATTGCTGCAGGAGTTCCTCAAGGCAGTGTGTGAGGTCCAACCAACTTCAGATGCTTCATCAATGACTTTCCCTCTATCATAAGTTCAGAAGTGGCAGTGTTCATTGATGATTTCAGTGTTCAGTACCATTTGTGACTCCTGAGATGTTGAAGCAGGCTGTGCCCATATGCTGCAAGACATTCAGCCTAGGCTGTTAAGTGGGAACTGACAAGTATCAGGCAATGATCATTTCCAACAAGAAAGAATCGAACTGTCATTGTCCAGGATGTTGCCATACTGCCACCTATCAGCATTGACAATATGACGCTTATGGCTTCACATTCCTTGGTTCCACAATCACCAGCAATCACTTGATGCTGAAATCAACACATGGGGCAGAATCGTCCCAGATTTGCACTAAGTGGGACAGAAAATGAACGTTTTACCCACCAGCTGCAATGGCAGCTTTTCAAGCTGTATTGTCCCAATCCTGCCTCATTAATCATGCATTCCTGGGAAACACGTCGTTTTGATGGTGGGTGGGTTCTTATTTGCCCACCATGCCATAACTTCACTGCATACTCACTCCGAGTGCCATATTTAAAGTGTAGACATGCGCACATCTCTCAGTTCTTTTAGCCCAGGACTGCTGCAAGAATGCTGCAGCCCCCCGATTCAGTGACACTTCTCTGGAACACCTTTTGGATGGCAGGGATGCCTGCCGTGATGTCCTCTACCCCTGCTCTAGCCGCAGGAAGGGCAGCAGTCTCACCAGGTAGGCGATGGCAGTGCCAATGCTGCACAGAAGAGGTTGGCCATCCAATGCAGAAAGAGGATGAATGATCTCATGCCAGGGTAAGGCAACCATCTCATCACTGTAAACTCTCTCAAGCCTATCACACATTCACTGGCACCTCACTCACTGCCAGCTCAAGGGACATTAGCATTCACTCTCTCACATACACGCTCACATTTTCATCTGGCCTCATTTCCTCTGGAGACTGCCTCCTTGGCCCTCACCATCTTGAGGCCACTTGCACAGATTAAATAATGCCCGCACAAACACACTGGGATACCCACTTCCCCAGTACAGCCCTCGCCCTGCAGCCTCTTCCCTTGCCTGAGGCCACTTCTCCCCCTTCCCCAAGCAAACCCTGGCCCTGCAGCTAGTGAAAAGCCTTATGGCTGATCTGGTAGGTAGAGACCTGCCCATGAGATCCCCTAGAAGTGATGTGGTGCTGTCTACAAGGCCTGGTGCTGATGACCGCGAGTGCTGACCAAAGCAAGGTAGGCAAATGATATGCAGATATGTTACAATGACGTTACTGACATCCTGCTGCGGGAAAGATAGTGATGGGCAGAGCAAATGATTGCAAACTGATTTCACGACGTCGTGAAACCAATGTTTGGCCTTCCCTCCATATTGCCCGCTCACACTACCAAACATTCCTGCAGCCAACAGGCACAGAAAACTCCACCCATGCTGAGAAAGAGAGTGTGGAACAATAGGAACCCGACCGAGAACACCACTAAGCCTGCATCCTAAGTGCACTCCTCTACAATAGTAACAGCTGGACAATATATGCTAGCCTGGAGAAAATGTTTAACAGTTTCCACCTTTGCTGCCTTAGACATATGCTCGGCATCTCTTTACAAGACAAGGTCACCAACTCACAGGCTCTGGAGTGTGCTTATTCAATCAGCATATACATTATTAAGCCAAAGACGCTTGCGATGGCTCAGACACATTCATTGGCTGTATACCCAAAGACCTAGGCCCAGATTTTTGTTCCCAGGTCACATGCACAGTGAGGGGAGAATTCCTGGCTCTGAGAAGCCGGCCTTTAAAAATAGCAGCGCGCAGTTGTGATTTCTGTTTTGGCGGGGGTGGGGGGAGTGGTGCAGTGGGCTGGTTTAGAAGTCAGGGCCACCGCCCCTGAAACAGGTGTGAAGGCTGCCAGGTGCAAAGGTGGGCTTGGCAGGAAGTCTGTCTCTGTGCTCCAGCACTGTGTTGAATTAAAGTGAAAAAAAATTAAAACAAAAAGCAGCCCTCATCCCCTCAACCCCCACACACTCCCCATGCCCTATATATGCCAATCTATAGCCTCTCATGCCTGCCATCCACCCCCTAAGGCCTCTTTTAATCCTGTGCCAACCAATGCCCTGCTACCCAGTTCCCAAGGCCTCTCATACCCTCATGCCAACCTATGCCCTCTACCCACCGCCCCATGGATCCCCCCATGCCTCCCACATCCCATGGTCCTTTATAGCCCCTATGCCAACTTAGTGCCAACTCGTACCAAACAATGCCCCCACCCACTACCCTTTGGCCTTACCCCCGACTTGCCAACCCACAGTTCTTTGACACATTTGACAGTTTTGACAGTTCCAAAGAGTTTATGCACTTTTTACGCACAATCATGTTTAATTTTAATTATCCCAAAGGCATCCCAGAACCATATCTAAAAGGGTACCTTACCTCTCCAAAGAGTTACCCTGGCTATCCAAACAAATCCACCAAGTTCAGACCTTCTACTACCTGATCTAATCGGTACACTCTGGGTTTCACATCCCTGGCCTACCAAAATCTCACTTCAATGGAGGCAGCTGGTGATTTAAATGGTAGCTGCCTCTGTAAAAAACACATGTGTGAACCCTGGCCCAACTCCAGTCCTGCTCCCTTGAAAATAGGATGTGCCATGATCAAGAGCGGGACTTAAAATTTCTCATCTGCCATTTTCGCCATACAGTGAGCTGACCACTGGGTAACGACTTGCTGGGAGTTCATATCTCTGCTACAAAGCCACCTACAAGCGAGATATGAAGTTGGCAGACATTGACTTAGACAACTGGGAGGCATTCGCTGACAGCTGTGACCACTGGAGGCTGACTGTTTGGAGATGATAGCAGAAATGGAGAGCTCAGCTGACCAAGAAAATGGCCCAGAGAAAACAGAGGCCAGCGGATCCTGCACCTTTTGTGCCCGCTGTCTTCATCTGCAGAAAATGAGACCGCCATGCCAGAGTGAGGCTCCTGAGTCACACCAGGTGATGTTTAACACAGAGTTAACCACCAAGGCACATGCCATTGTTTCATGAGACAGAAGGCTGTCAAAGGTGAGGATATTTTAAAAGAACCTCCTGGGCTGTAAAGCACTTTGGGACATCCTGAGGTTGTGAAAAGTGCTATATGAATGCAAGTTTTTAAAAGTTCATTTTTCACTCTACAATCCTTTCGGCAGCACGATATTCAGTGACTGAAGTTAGTTTACTGTCAGCCTCACTTTATTGTTTCTCAGCTGTTTCTATATTCCTATCAATTTTTGCTCCCGGTTTCTCTCTCCCCAGCTTCCCCAGCAGCCCGCAACAATCATACAACAGTTGCCACACCAACAGCCACTCATCACGCAGATCCCGCCTCCGCAGGCCCTTCCACCAATCAGGTCAGGCAGCATTAAGGAAGGTAAGAGATGTTTCAAAATGTGGTGTTTTATTTAGATGTTAAACCATTTTAAAAGCGGTTTTTGTCCAGTCTTTATATAGTCATGTCAGATCCTGATTGTGATTCACACGATCTGGTCTCAGGAGTGACGTGTGTTTGTTTTGATCATCGACCAGATGAGAAAACTCAATTTTCCCACTGCTGAGGTAATAAAATGCAGTGTGCATTCACAAGGCAGCCAATTATGGATATGTCACTCCTGTCCAGTTTTCCACTGAGTGCCTACCCTGGTTGTGCATAGCAATCTGTAACTTTCTAAACATAGTTTGCTTACCCTCCCTGTTCGCGTTCTCAACAGACTGGGATGTGCCAGTGAGTGGTCTCCAAATTGAATAACAGTTCAGTATCCTGCTACAGCTAGCGAGTACCTCTGGGGCAAATGAGGTAATTTTGCTATTAATGCTCAGCTTGGCACACAGGTATACTAATTACACCCACAGTTTGACATGTGGATGTATTACGTTTCTGCTGTAAACTTTTGGTTCTGAATTTTGAAAATCGTTTAAAAAATTGCGCTAAATGAGGAATGCCTCTGATTAACACCATCATCTTTTGTACCGACTGAAACTTGGCAGGGCAGTACTTTTAAACTGTGTTGCACATGAATGCAAAAGAGGCTTACTACGCAGTTTTGTTCGTTGGTTTAATCCCTAACCAAATTCTAACCATAATACAGCACCAGCTCCTAAATTGCTTCAAAACTGGGAAGTATTTAAAAGAAAGTCTGCTTTTCTATTGTTATACAGATTACAAAATGTGTCTCTCTCTTGGAATTTCTCATATTCTGTCTCCTGCCTAGTGTACCTCTGAGTCCTTCTCCATTACAAGGGTCTTACAATAGGGCATAAACTTTAAAGCAGATGGTATGGGAAAGATAAAAGGTGCTAGTAAAGAAATACACAGACATTTGGGTTACATGGGCAGGAACTTGGAAGCATGCAAGAAGTGAGGCATGGGGCGGGGGGGGGGGGGCATGCAGGGCACTGCATGACACTTAGTGCAGATGTGTTTGCCTTGGATCACACTGGTGTTCACCAGACCCCACATATCGCAGCCGCAACACATCACCTGCCCTGCCTTCCCTATTGGTGTGTTAATTAATTTAATTAATTATTAATTAATAACTCCTACCACTATTAATAAGCTATACTTCTGCTAGGAAACCTTTCCACTACAAATAAAACCTTACAATTACTAACAAATTACCCGAGTTTCAGAAGATAGATGAGCAAAATGCTCAGCAATTAATCACTTACCTGGGTCTCTGTCACTCTCCTCGCGATGTTTTATATTTGGTCTCTTTTGTACTGGGTCTCTGCTGCTTCTCACACTGTTTTAGACTTGGTCTCCATCACTCTCCTTGCACTGTTTTATACAGAGTCTCTGCTGCTCACCTTGCGCTGTTTTATATTAAGTCTCCATCTCACTCCTCACATTGTTTTATATTCAGTGTCTGCCAATCTACTCGTGCTGTCTTATACTGGCTCTCTGACACTCTCCTTGCGTTGTTTTATACTGAGTCTCTGCCATTCTCCACAAACTGTTCTCTACTGAGTTTACACCACTGTTTTATACTGAGTCTTCGCCATTCTTCTCACACTGCTTTATTGTGAGTCTCCGCCACACTTCTCACACTGTGTTACACTGAGTCTCTGCTACTCTCCTCACACTGTTTTATACAGGGTCTCTGCCACTCTCCTTGTGCTGTTTTATACTGGGTCTCCACAACTCTTCTAGTGCTATTTTATACTGAGTCTCTGCCACTCTTCTAACACTAATTTATACTGAGTCACTTCCACTCTCCTCATGCAGCTTTATAATGAGTCTCTGCTGCTCTTCTCATGTTGTTTCATACTGAGTCTTCATCACTCTCATCGTGCTGTTTTATACTGAGTGTCCGCCACTCTCTTCGCACTGTTTCATACAGAGTCTCTGTCACTCTCCTCCCACTTGTTTATACTCAGTCTCTGCCACTCTCCTCACACTGTTTTATACTGAGTCACTCCCACTCTCCTCATGCAGTTTTATAATGAGCCTCTGCTGCCCTTCTCATGCTGTTTTATATTGAGTCTCTGTCACTCTCCTCACACTGTTTCATACTGAGAATTCGCCACTCTCCTCACGCTGTTTTATACTGAGACTCCACCACTCTCCTCACAGTTTTATTTTGAGTCTCTGTCACTCACCATGCAGTGTTTTATACTGAGTCTCTGTGACTGTGCTTGTGCTATATTATACTGAGTCTCCATCACTCTCCTTGCACTGTTTTATACTGCACCTCTGCCATTCTCTCACACTGTTTTATACTTGAGTCTCTGCCATTCTCCACATGCCATTTTATACTGAGTCTCTGCCACTCACCTCACATAGTTTTATATTGAGTCTCTGCTACTGTCCTTGTTCATTATTATATTGAGTCTCTGCCACTCACCACACACTGTTTTATACTGAGTCTCTGCCACGCTCATTGCACTGTTTTATACTGAGTCTCTGCCACTCTCCTCACAGTGTTTTCTATGGAGTCGCTGATGCCGCGTGCAGTTTTATGCTGAGACACCATCACTGCTCTCGCACTCTTTTATACTGAGTCTCCGCCACTCTCCTTGCACTGTTTTATACTGTATCACTGCTGCTTCTCACATTGTTTTGTATGGGGTCTCTGCCACTCCTCACGTTGTTTTGTACTTGGTCTCCACCACTCTCCTTGCACTGTTTTATACTAAGTCTCTGCCACTCTCATTGCACTGTTCTATACTGAGTCTCTGCTGCTCTTCTCATGCTATTTTATACTGAGTCTCTGTCACTCTCTTCGTGCTGTTTTTTATTGAGTCTCCGTCACTCTCCTCCCACTGTTTTATACAGAGTCTCTGCCACTCTCCTGACACACTTTTAGACTGAGTCTGTCACTCTCCTTGCACTGTTTTTTACTGAGCTTTTGCCATTGTCTCTGTGCTGGTTTATACTGGGTTTCCATCACTCTCCCTGCGCTGTTTTATACTGAGTCTCTGCCACTCTCCTCTCAGTGTTTTCTACGGAGGCTTTGCTGCTTGCCTCATGCTGTTTTATGCTGAGACATCATCACTGTCCTCGCACTCTTTTATACTGAGTCTCCACCACTCTCCTCGCACTGTTTTATACTGAGTCTCCACCACTGTCCTTGCACTGTTTTATACTGGGTCTCCATCACTCTCCTCGCGCGGTTTTATACTATAATGCTGCTGCTTCTCGCATTGTTTTGTACTACTCCTCCTGCTGTTTATACTTGGTCTCCATTACTCTCCTTGCACTGTTTTATACTGAGTCTCTGTCACAGTCCTCCCGCTGTATTATATTGAGCCTCTGCCACTCTCCTTGTGCTGTTTTATACTGGGTCTCTGTCACTCTTTTCATGCTGTTTTATATTGAGTCTCCACCACTCTCCTTGTGCTGTTTTATACCGAGTCTCCGTCACTCTCCTCACGCTGTTTTATACCGAGTCTCTGCCATTCTCCACAAACTGTTTTCTACTGAGCTTACACCACTCTCCCCCACTGTTTTATACTGAGTCTCTGCCATTCTCCACAAACTATTTTCTACTGAGCTTACACCACTCTCCCCCACTGTTTTATACTGAGTCTCTGCCATTCTCCACAAACTGTTTTCTACTGAGCTTACACCACTCTCCCCCACTGTTTTATACTGAGTCTCTGCCATTCTCCACAAACTGTTTTCTACTGAGCTTACACCACTCTCCCCCACTGTTTTATACTGAGTGTCTGCCATTCTTCACACGCTGTTTTCTACTGAGTTTACACCACACTCCCCCACTGTTTTACACTGAGGCTTCGCCATTCTTCTTGCACTGTTTTATTGTGAGTCTCCGCCACACTTCTCACACTGTGTTACACTGAGTCTCTGCCACTCTCCTCACACTGTTTTATATTGAGTCTCCACAACTCTTCTTGTGCTATTTTATACTGAGTCTCTGCCACTCTTCTCACACTGATTTATACTGAGTCGCTTCCACTCTCCTCATGCAGTTTTATAACGAGTCTCTGCTGCTCTTTTCATGCTGTTTCATACTGAGTCTTCGCCACTCTCATTGCGCTGTTTTATACTGAGTGTCCGCCACTCTCCTTGCACTGTTTCATACAGAGTCTCTGTCACTCTCCTCCCACTTGTTTATACTCAGTCTCTGCCACTCTCCTCACGCTGTTTTATACAGATTCTCTGCCATTCTCCTTGCATTGTTTTATATTGAGTCTCTGCTACTCTTCTTGTTCATTATTATATTGAGTCTCTGCCACTCTCCTCACAGTGTTTTCTATGGAGTCTCTGATGCTTGCCTCGTGCTGTTTTATGCTGAGACACCATCACTGCCCTCGCGCTCTTTTATATTATAACGCTGCTGCTTCTCACATTGTTTTGTACGGGGTCTCTACCACTCTTCACGCTGTTTTGTACTTGGTCTCCACCACTCTCCTTGCACTGTTTTATACTAAGTCTCTGCCACTCTCATTGCACTGTTCTATACTGAGTCTCTGCTGCTCTCCTTACGCTATTTTATACTGAGTCTCCAACACTCTCCACGTGCTGTTTTATACTGCTCTCTGTCATTCTCCTCGCACTGTTTTTTATTGAGTCTCCGTCACTCTCCACGCACTGTTTTATAGTGAGTCTCTGCCAATCTCCTGACACACTTTTAAACTGAGCCTCTGTCACTCTCCTTGCGCTGTTTTTTGCTGAACCTTTGCCATTGTCTTTGCGCTGGTTCATACTGGGTTTCCACCACTCTCCCTGTTTTATACTCAGCCTCTGCCACTCTCCTCATGCTGTTTTACACTTGGTCTCTGCTGCTTCACCCATTGTTATGTACGGGGTCTCTGCCACTCATTACAATGTTTTGTAGTTGGTCTCAGCCACTCTCCTAGCACTGTTTTATACAGACTCTCTGCCACTCTCCTCACAGTGTTTTCTATGGAGTCTCTGTTGTTTGCCTTGCGTTGTTTTATACTGAGACACCATCACTGCCCTCGCGTTCTTTTATACTGAGTCTCTGCCACTCTCCTTGCGCTATTTTGTACTGAGTCTTTGCCACTCTCCTCACACTGTTTTATACTGAGTCACTTCCACTCTCCTCATGCAGTTTTATAATGAGTGCCTGCTGCTCTTTTCATGCTGTTTTATACGTAGTCTCTGCCACTAAACTCGCACTGTTTCATACTGAGTTTTCACCACTCTCCTCGCGCTGTTTTATATTGAGTGTCCGCCACTCACCATGCACTGTTTTATACTGAGTCTCTGTGACTGTGTTTGTGCTATATTATACTGAGTCTCCGTCATTCTCCTCGTGCTGTTTTATACTGCACCTCTGCCATTCTCTCATACTGTTTTATACTTGAGTCTCTGCCATTCTCTGCATGCTGTTTTATATTGAGTCTCTGCCATTCTCCCCACGCTGTTTTATACAGAGTCTCTGCCACTCTCATTGCAGTGTTTTCTACGGAGTTTCTGCTGCTTGCCTTGCGCTGTTTTATACTGAGATACCATCACTGCCCTCGTGCTCTTTTATGCTGAGTCTCCGCCATTCTCCTTGCACTGTTTCATACTGAGTCTCCGCCACTCTCCACGTGCTGTTTTATAATGGGTCTCTGTCACTCTGTTCACGTTGCTTTATACTGGGTTTATGTCACTCTCTTTGCCATGCTATGTCTGTGCTGCTTCTCCCATTGTTTTGTATGTGGCCTCTGCCACTCCTCACGGTGTTTTGTAGTTGGTCTCAACCAATCTCCTTTCACTGTTTTATACTGAGTCTCTGCTGATCTCCTTGTGCTATTTTATACTGAGTCTCCATTACTCTCCTCACACTGTTTTATACTGCTCTCTGCCACTCTTCTCACGCTGTTTTATACTGAGTCTCTGCCACTCTCCTCGCGCTGTTTTATATTGCGTCTTCGTCACTCTCCATGCCCTGTTTTATACTGAGTCTCTGCTGCTCTCCTGATGCTGTTGTATACTTGGCCTCAGTCACTCTTGTCTCACTGTTTTATAGTTGGTCTCTATTGCTTTCTGCACTCTTTTATATTGGCTCTCTCCCACTCCTCATGCTGTTTTATACTTGGTCTCCATCACTCTTCTTGCACTGTTTTATACTGAGTCTCTACCTCTCCACTCACTGCTTTATATGGAGTCACTTCCACTCTCCTCACGCAGTTTTATAATGAGTCTCTGATTCTTTTCTGATGCTGTTTTATACTGAGTCTTTGCCACTCTCCTTGCACTGTTTCATACTGAGTCTTGGCCACTCTCCTCACATTATTTTATACTGAGTGTCTGCCACTCTCCTCGCGCTGTTTTATTTTGAGTCTCCATTACTCACCATGCACTGTTTTATACTGAGTCTCTGTAACTGTGCTTGTGCTATATTATACTGAGTCTCCGCCACTCTCCTCGTGCTGTTTTATACTCAGTCTCTGCCATTCTTCTCACCCTGTTTTATATTGAGTCACTTCCACTCTCCTCATGCAATTTTATGATGAGTCTCTGCTGCTCTTCTCACACTGTTTTATATTGTTTTATGTTGCGCCTCTGCCATTTTCTCGTACTGTTTTATACTTGAGTCTCTGCCACTCTCCTCACAGTGTTTTCTACGGAGTCTCTGCTGCTTGCCTCGTGCTGTTTTATACTGAGACACCATCACTGCCCTTGTGCTCTTTTATGCTGAGTCTCCGTCACTCTCCTAACGCTGTTTTATATTTGGTCTCTGCCGCTTCCTGCACTCTTTTGTATTGGCTCTCTCCCACTCCTCATGCTGTTTTTACCTGGTCTCCATCACTCTTCCTGCACTGTTTTATACTGAATCTCCGTCAATCTCCTCTTGCTGTTTGATACTGGTCTCTGTCACTCTCCTCGTTCTGTTTCATACTGAGTCTCCGCCACTTGCACTGCTTTATACTGAGTTTTCGTTGCTCTTCTGATGCTGTTTAACACTGAGTCTCCCTCATTCTCCTGACGCTGTTTTATACTGAGACTCGGCTGCTCTTCTTGCGCTGTTTTATACTGGGTCTCTGTCAATCTTTCTAGTGTTCTGGAGTTAAACAAAGGTAACTACCTAGGCATGAGGGCAGATTTTGCCCTAGCGGATTGGGCAGGAAGACTACAAGGTAGGACAATTGATGAACAGTGGCAGATATTTGAGGAGATATTCAATTCCTCCCAAGGAAAATATATTCCAAAGGGGAAGAAAGATGGTAAAAGGGGGAAAAAGCATCCATTGCTAAGTGAGGAAGTTAAACATAATGCAAAAACTAAGGCTTACCAAATTGCAAAGGTCAGTGGCACGCTGGAAGATTGGGAAACTTTTAAAGATCAACAAAGGGTTACTAAAAAAATGAGAAGAGCAAAGGTAAATTATGAAAGAAAACTAACACAAAACTAACATAAAAACTGATAGCAAAAGCTTCTATAAGTATATAAAAGGAGAGTAGCTAAAGTGAATGTTGGTCCCTTGGAGGATGAGACTGAGGAGTTAATAGTGGGGAACGCAGAAATGGCAGAGACGCTTAATCAATATTTTGCCTCAGTATTCATGGTGGAGGACACCAGTACCATCCCAATAGTAACAGGTAGTGCTGGGTATAGAGAAGAAGGAACTTAGAACAATCACCATCGCTAGAGAAAAAAGTACTATCTACTGGGATTAAAGGGTGACAAGTCCCCAGGACCTGATGGCCTACATCCCAGGGTCTCAAAGGAAGTGGCAGCGGAGATAGTGGATGCATTGGCTATAATATTCCAAAATTCCCTGGATTCTGGAAAGGATCCAGTGGATTGGAAAAGTGCTAATATAACGCCCTTATTCAAAAAGGTGAGGAGGCAGAAAGTAGGAAACTATAGACCTATAGAAACTATAGTTTAACGTCTGTCGTTGGGAAATTGTTGGAATCCATTATTAAGGAAGTAATAGTAGGGCATTTGGAAAATCAAAATGCAATCCATCAGAGTCAGCAGGGGGCTTTCTGAAGAGTAAATCATGTTTGATTAATTTGCTAGAGTCCTTTGAAGATGTGACAAGCAAAGTGGATAATGGGGATCCTGTAGATGTAGTATATCTGGACTTCCAGAAGGCCTTTGATAAGGTGCCGCACAAAAGATTAATACACAAGATAAGATCACACGGAGTTAGGGGCAATATATTAGCTTGGTTAGAGGATTGCCTAACCAACAGAAAGCAGACAGTTGGGTTAAATGGGTCTTTTTCTGGATGGCAAGCTGTAATGAATGGGGTGCCACAGGGTTTGCTCCTTGGGCCCCAAGTATTTACAATCTATATTAATGACTTGGATTCAGGGATAGAAGGTACTATAGCTAAATTTGCAGATGACAGCAAAATAGAAGGGAAAGTAAGTTGCAATGAAGAAATAAGAAATTTACAAATGGATATGTTTGGGTTAGGTGAATGGGCCAAAATTTGGTGGATGGAGTTTAATGTGGATAAGTGTGAGGTTTTGGTCGGAAGAATAAAAAGGCGACTAATTATTTAAATGGAGAGAAACTTCAGAATGCTTCAGTACAGAGGGATCTGGGTGTCCTCGTGCATGAATCGCTGAAAGCTAGCATGCAGGTACAGCAGGTAATAAGGAAGGCAAATGGAATTTTGACATTTATTGCGAAAGGAATAGAGTATAAAAGTAAGGAAGTGTTGTTGCAACCGTACAAGGCATTGGTGAGACTGCACCCTGGAGTACTGTGCACAGTTTTGGTCCCCGTACTTGAGGAAGGATGTAGTTGCATTGGAGGCGGTTCAGAGGAGGTTCACTAGATTGATTCCAGAGATGCAGAGCTTGTCTTATGAGGAGAGATTGAGCAGTTTAGGCCTATATTCGCTAGAGTTTAGAAGGATGAGAGGAGATCTAATTGAAGTACGTAAGATGCTAAAGGGGATAGACAAAGTAGACATGGAACGGATGTTTCCCCTTGTGGAACATTCTAGAATGAGAGACCATAGTTTTAGGCTAAGGGGTGGTAGATTTAAATCAGAGATGAGGAGGAATTACTTTTCTCAAAGGGACGTGAATCTGTGGAATTCACTACTTTAGAGTACAGTGGATGCTAGGACGCTGAATACATTTAAGGTGGAGGTAGACAGATTTTTAATTAGTAACAGGTTGAAAGGTTATGGGAAGAGGGTGAGAAATTAGAGTTGAGGCCAAAATGGGATCAGCCATGATCGTATTGAATGGCGGGGCAGGCTCGAGGGGCTGAATTGCCTACTCCTGCTCCTAGTTCTTATGTTCTTATCTTTTCACACTGTTTTATACTGGGTCTCCTTCACTCTCCTCGTGCTGTGTTATACTTGGTCTCAGCTGCTTCGCACACTCTTTTGTACTCAGTCTCTCCCACTCCTGATGCTGTTTATACTTGGTCTCCATCATTCTCCTTGCACTGTTTTGTACTGAGTCTCTGCAATTCTCGTCGCAGTGTTTTCTCTGCTGCTTGCCTCATGCTGTTTTATACTGAGACACCATCACTGTCCTCGCGCTCTTATATATTGAGTCTCCACCACTCTCCTTGCGCTGTTTTATATTGAGTCTCCGTCATTCTCCACGCACTGTTTTATAATGAGTCTCTGCGAATCTCCTCATGCACTTTTATACTGAGTCTCTGTCATTCTCCTTGCGCTGTTTTTTACTGAGCCTCTGCCATTCTCTTTGCTCTGGTTTATACTGAGTTTCCACCACTCTCCCTGTGCTGCTTTATACTGAGTGTCTGCCACTCTCTTCGCACTGTTTTATACTGGGTCTCCACCTTGCACTGTTTTATACCTGGTCTCTGTCATTCTAATCATGCTGTTATACTAGATATCTGTCACCCTCCTCGGGCTGTTTTATACTTGGCCTCTGCCCTCCTCATACTGTTTTGTACTTGGTCTCCACCACTCTCCTCATGCTGTTTCATACTGAGTCTCCACCACTCTCCTCGTGCTGTTTTATATTGAGTCTCCGTCAATCCTCAAGCACTGCTTTATACTGAGTCTTTGCAAATTTCCTCATGCAATTTTATGCTGAGTTTCCACCACTCTCCCCACACTGTTTTGACTGAGCCGCCACCATTCTCCTCACACTGTTTTATACTGGGTCTCCACCACGGTCCTCACACTGCTTATAGTGGTTTTCAACCACTCTGCTCGCGCTATTTTATACTGAGCCTCTGCCACTCTCCTCACACTGTTTTATAGCGTCTTTGCAAATTTCCTTGCACTGTTTTATACTGAGTCACTGCCACTCTCCTCACGCTGCTTTATACTGAGAGTCTGCCACTCTCCTCGCTCTGCTTTATACTGAGTCTCTGCCACTTTCCTCGCACTGTTTGATACTGTGTCCACCAATCTCCTTGCACTGTTTTATGCTGAGTCTTTGCCACTCTCCTCATGCTGTTTTATACTGAGTGTCCATCACTCTCCTTGCGCTCTTTAATGCTGAATCTCTGTCACACTCCTCACTTCTGTCACTCTTTTCACGCTGTTTTATACTGGGTCTCCATCATTCTCCTTGCACTGTTTTATCTTTAGCCTTTGCCACTGCACTTGCACTGCTTCATATGGAGTCTCCCGCTGCTCACCACACTGTGTTATACTGGTCTCCATCCCTCTCCGTGTGCTGTGTTACATAGAGCCTCTGCCACTTTCCTCACACTATTTCACACTGTATCTCTGCCACTCTCCTTGCACTGTTTTATACTGTGTCTCTGCCAATCTCCTCGAGCAGTTTTATGCTGACTTTCCAACACACCCCCACACTGTTTTACATTGTGCCTCCACCACTCTCCTCACATTGTGTTGTACTGGGTCTCTGTCACTCTCCTCATGCTGTTTTATACTGAAACACTATCACTGCCACCGTGTTCTTTTATGCTGAGTCTCTGCTACTCTCTTTGCACTGTTTAATACTGAGTCTCCGCCACTCTCTACGTGCTGTTTTATAATGGGTCACTGTCACTCTGTTCATGTTGTTTTATATTGGGTCTCCATTACTCTCTTCATGCTGTTTTACACTGAGTCTCTGGCACTCTCCTTGTAGTGTTTTCCATGGAGACTCTGCTGCTTGCATTGTGCTGTTTTATACTGAGTCTGCAAAACTCCTCATACTATTTTACACTGAGTCTCCATCACTCTTCTCACACTGTTTTATACTGATTCTCTTTCACTGTCCTCACACTGTTTAATGCTGAGTCTCTGCTGCTTCTCACACTCTTCTGTACTGCGTCTCTCCCACTCCTCATGCTGTTTTATACTGTGTTTCTACCACTCTCCTCGCAGTGGGTCTCCGCCACTCTGCTCACGCTGTTTTTTACTGACTCCCTGCTACTCTTCTCATACTGTTTAATACTGAGTCTCTGCTGCTCGCCTCGCACTGTTTCTTATTAAGTCTGTCACCCTACTTGCGCTGTTTCATACTGAGTCTCTGCTACTCTCCTCACGCTGTTTTATTCTGGGTCTCCATCAATCTCCTCATGCTGTTTTATATTTGGTCACTGCCACTTCCCGTACTCTTTTGCACTGGCTGTCTCCCATTCCTGATGCTGTTTATACTGGTCTCCATCACTGTCCTTGCACTGTTTCATACTGAGTCTCTGCCACTCTCATCGCAGTGGTTTCTAGGGAGTCACTACTGCTTGCTGGCACTGTTTTATACTGAGTCTCTGTCATTCTCCTCGCGCTGTCCATACTCTGTCTCTGCCACTCTCGTCGTGCTGTACTTTACTAGGTCTCTGTCACTCCTTTCATGCAGTTTTACATTGGGTCTCCGTAACTCTGCTCGTGCTGTTTAATACTTGATCTCCACCATTCTCCTGGCACTGTTTTATACTGAGATTCTGCCACTCTCCTAACACTGTTTAAAACTGAGTCTGTGCTGATCTTCTGATGCTGTTTTATACCGAGTCTCTGTCACTCTCCTCGCACTGTTTTATACTGGGTCTCTGTCACTCTTTTCTTGCAGTTTCATACTGGGTCTCCATGACTCGCCTCGCACTGTTTTATGCTTGGCCTATGCTGCTTCTCACATTGTTTTATACTGGGTCTCTGCCGCTCCTCACATTGTTTTCTACTTGGTCTCCACCACTCTCCTTGCACTTTTTTACACTGAGTCTCTGCTGTTCTCCTCGCGCTGTTTTATATTGAATCTCAGCCTCTTTCCACACGCTGTTCACACTGAGTCTCTGCCACTCTCCTTGTGCTGATTTTTACTAGGTCTCTGTCATTCTTTTCATGCTGTTTTATACTGGGTCTCCGTCACTCACCACACGCTGTTTTATACTTGTTCTCTGCTGCTTCTTGCATTGTTTTCTACTGGGCCTCTGCTGCTCCTCATGCTGTTTTGTACTTGTTCTCCACCACTGTCCTTGCACTGTTTTATACTGAGTCTCTACTGCTCTTGCACTGTTTTATACTGGTCTCCATCACTCTCCTCACGCTGTTTCGTACTGAGTCTCCACCTCTCTCCTCAAGCTTTTTCATACTGAGTCTACACCACACTCCTCGCGCTGCTTTACCTTGAGTCTCCATCACCCTCCTTGCGCTGATTTATGTTAGTCTCTGTCGCTTCCCATAGTCCTTTGTACTGGGTCTCTCCTACTCCTCATGCTGTTTTATACTTGGTCTCCGCCATTCTCCTTGTGCTGTTTCATACTTAGCCTCTGTCACTCTCCTCGTGCTGTTTTATAATGGGTCTCTGTCACTCTGTTCACGCTGTTTCATACTGAGTCACTGTCACTCTTTTCACCCTGTTTTATACTGGGTCTCCATCACTTTCCTTGCGCTGTTTTATATTTGGTCTCTGCCACTTCCCACACTCATTTGTACTGGGTCTCTCCCGCTCCCCATGCTGTTTTATACTTGGTCTCTATCACTCACCTTGCACTGTTTTATACTGAGTCTCTGCTACTCCGCTCGCATTGCTTTATATGGAGTCTCTACTGCATGCCTCACACTGCTTTAAAATGTCTCCGTCACTCTCCTCGCACTGTTTTGTACTGAGTCTCTGCTACTCTCCTTGTGCTGTTTTATACTGGGTTGCTGTCATTCTTATCACGCTGTTGTACTGGATATCCCTCACCCTGCTCGGGCTGTTTCATACTTGGTCTCTATTGCTACTCGCATTGTTTTGTACTTTGTCTCCGCCACTTTCCTCACACTGTTTTACACTGAGCCTCTGTGAATCTTCTCAAGCTGTTTTATACTGATTCTCTTTCACTCACCTCACACTGTTTTTAAACTGAGTCTCTGCTGCTTCTCACACTCTTTTGTACTGGCTCTCTCCCACTCTTGATACTGGTTATACTTGGTCTCCATCACTCTCCTTGCACTGTTTTATACTGAGTCTCTGGCACTCTCCTCACAGTGTTTTCCATGGAGTCACTATTACTCGCTTGCGCTGCTTTATACTGAGTCTCTGTCACTCTCCTCGCGCTTTTTTATATTGAGTCTCCGCCACTCTCCTCACGCTGTTATATACTGAGTTTCCGCCACCCTCATGCTGTTTTATACTGAGTCTTCGCCACTCTCCTTGCGCTGTTTTATACTGGGTCTCCATCACTCTCCTGATGCTGTTTTATATTTGGTCACTGCCACTTCCCGCACTCTTTTGCACTGGCTGTCTCCCACACCTGATGCTGTTTATACTGGTCTCCGTCACTGTCCTTGCACTGTTTCATACTGAGTCTCTGCCACTCTCATGGCAGTGGTTTCTAGGGAGTCACCACCACTCGCTGGCGCTGTTTTATACTGAGTCTCTGTCATTCTCCTCGCACTGTTTTATATTTGGTCCCTGCCGCTTCCCACACTGTTTAGCACCGGTTCTCTCCCACTCCTGATACTGTTTATATTTGGTCTCCATCACTCTCCTTGAACTCTTTTATACTTAGTCTCTGGCACTCTCCTCACAGTGTTTTCCAGGGAGTCGCTACCACTTGCTTGCGCTGTTTTATACTGAGTCTCAGATGTCACTCTCCTTGTGCTGTTCATACTGAGTCTCTGCCACTCTCCTCGTGTTGTTCTTTACTGGGTCTCTGTCACTCTTTACGTGCAGTTTGATACTGGGTCTCTGTCACTTTCCTCATGCTGTTTTGTACTTGTTCTCCACCACTCTCTTTGCAGAGTTTTATACTGAGTCTCTGCTGCTCTCCTTGAGCTGTTTTATACGGATTCTCCGTCAATCTTCTCGCGCTATTTTATACTGGTCTCCATCACTCTCCTCATGCTGTTTTATATTTGGTCCCTGCCACTTCCCGCACTCTTTTGCACTGGCTCTCTCCCACTTCTGATAATGTTTATACTGGTCTCCATCACTGCCCTTGCACTGTTCCATACTGAGTCTCTGCCATTCTCATCGCAGCGTTTTCTAGGGAGTCACTACCGCTCACTCGCGCTGTTTTATACTGAGTCTCTGTCATTCTCCTCGCGCTGTTTTGTACTGAGTTTCCGCCACTCTACCTGCACTGTTCACACTGAGTCTCCGCCACTCTCACTGTGCTGTTTTTTACTGGGTCTTTGTCACTCCTTTCATGCAGTTTTACACTGGGTTTCTGTAACTCTCCTTGTGCTGTTTAATACTTGGTCTCCGCCACTCTCCTGGCACTGTTTTATGCTGAGTCTCCGCCACTCTCCATCACTGCTTAACAGTGAGCCTCTGCTGCTTGTCTGACGCTGTTTTATACTGAGTCTCTGTCAGTCTCCTCGCACTGCCACTCTCCTCGCACTGCCACTCTCCTCGCACTGCCACTCTCCTCGCCCTGTCACTCTCCTCGCACTGCCACTCTCTTCGCAGCATTTTTTATGGAGTCACTACTGCTCATTCGCGATGTTTTATACTGAGCCTCTGCCAATCTTGTCATGTTTTCTACGAAGTCTCTGCTGCTTGCTTCGCACTGTTTTATACTGAGACACCATCACTGTCATCGCGATCTTTTATACTCAGTCTCCAACACTCTCCTCGCACAGTTTTATAATTGGTCTCTGTCACTCTGTTCACACTGCTTTACACTGAGTCACTGTCACTCTTTTCATGCTGTTTTATACTGGGTCTCCATCACTCTCCTCGTGCTGTTTTATATTTGGTCTCTGCCACTTCCCACACTCATTTGTACTGGGTCTCTCCCACTCCTCATGCTGTTTTATATTTGGTCTCCATCAATCTCCTTGCACTGTTTTTTACTGTGTCTCTGCCACCCTCCTTGTGCTGTTTTATACTGAGTCTCTGCCACTCTGCTCGCACTGCTTTATATGGAGTCTCGACTGCTTGCCTCACGCTGCTTCATACGGTCTCCTTCACTCTCCTCGCACTATTTTATACTGAGTCCCTGTCACTCTCCTTGTGCTGTTTTATACTGGGTCTCTGCCATTCTTTTCATGCTTTTTCATACTAGGTCTCCGTCACTCTCCTCAGGCTGTTTTGTACTTGGTCTCTGCTGCTTCTCGCATTATTTTGTACTGGGTCTCCACTACTCTCCTTGCATTGTTTTATACTGTGTCTCTGCTGCTTGCCTCGTGTTGTTTCACATTAAGTCTCCGTCAATTTCCTTGCACTGGGTAATACTGAGTAGCTGCTAACCTCCACGCACTGTTTTATACTGAGTCTTTGCCACTCTCCTTGCACTATTTTATAATGAGCCTCTGTCAATCTTCTCGTGCTGTTTTATACTGAGTCTCTGTCACTCTCCTCACGTTGATTTATAAACATTGTCCGACACTCTCCTCGTGCTGCTTTACACTTTGTCCTCATCACTCTCCTTGCGCTGTATTATATTAAACCTCTGTTACTCTCTTTGAGCCATTTTATACAGAGTGTCCGTCACTATTTTACATATGGCTTTTGCCAATTCCCGCACTCTTTTGTGCTGGGTCTCCCCCACTCCTCATGGTGCTTTATACTTGGTCTCCTTGTGCTGTTTTACACTTTGCCCTCATCACTCTCCTTGCGCCGTATTATATTAAACCTCTGTCACTCTCTTTAAGCGGTTTTATATTGAGTGTCTGTCACTATTTTACATATGGCTTCTGCCACTTCCCGCACTCTTTTGTGCTGGGTCTCCCCCACTCCTCATGGTACTTGGTCTCCTCGTGCTGTTTTATGCTGAGCCTCTGTCACTCTCCTCGTGCAGTTTCAAACCAAGCCTCTGTTGCTCTTCTCACGCTGTCTTATACTGAGTCTCTGCCACTCTCTCGCACTGTTCTATACTAAGTCTCTGCCATTCTCCTCATGCTGTTTTATACTAGTCTCCATCACTCTCCTTGCACTGTTTCATACTGAGTCTCTGCCATTCTCCTTGCGCTGTTTTATACTGAGGCTCTGTCACTCTCCTCGTGCTGTTTTATACTGAATCTCCGTCACTTTCCTTGTGCTGTTCTATACTGAGTCTTTGCCACTCTCCTCACTCTGTTTTATAATGAATCTCCGTTAATCTTCTCACGCTGTTTTATTCTGAGTCTCTGTCACTGTCCTCGTGTTGTTTTTATATTGCGTCTCTGCCACTCTCTTCACGCTCTTTTATATTGGGGCTCCATTATACTCCTTGTGCTGTTTTATATTTGGTCTCTGTTGCTTCCCACACTCTCTTGTACTGGGTCTCTCCTACTCCTCATGGTGTTTTATACTTGGTCTCCATCACTATCCTTGCACTGCTTTATACTGAGTCACCGCTACTCCGCTCGCACTGCTTTATATGAAGTATCTGCTGCTTGCCTCACACTGTTTTATACTAAGACTCTGCTCTCTATTTGCCGTTTTATACTGAGTGTCCGTCATTCTCCCCGCGCTGTTCTATACTAAGCCCCTGTCATTCTCCTCATGCTGTTTTATACTGCGTCTCTGCCACTCGATCACATTGTTCTATACTGAGTCTCTGCCATTCTCCTCATGCTGTTTTATTCTGAGTCGCTGTCACTCTTCTCATGCTGTTTTATACTGTACCTCTGTTGCTCTTCTCACGCTGAGTTATACTGAGTCTCTGTCACTCTCCTTGCGCTGTTTTATACTGAGTCTCTGTCACCCTCCTTATGCAGTTTCACACTGAACCTCTGCGGCTCTCCTCACACTGTTAATACTGAGTCTGTGCTGCTCTTCTCACGTGGTCTTATAATGACACTCCCTCACTCTCCTCGCGTTGTTTAATATTGAGTCCCTGCCACTCTCCTCGTGCTGTTTTATACTGCATCTTTCCCACTGTTCTATACTGAGTCTCTGCCATTCTCTTTGTGCTGCTTTATACTGAGTATACTGAATCTCTGTCACTCTGCTCACACTGTTTTATCGAGAGTCTCTGCCAATGCCCTTGCACTGTTTTATACTGAGTCTGTGGCACTCTACTCATACTGTTTAATAGTGAGCCTCCTCCAGTATCCTCGCCCTGTTTTATACTGAGTCTCAGCCACTCTCCTCACAGTTTTCTACTGAGTCCCTGCCACTCTCTTCCCACTGTTTTATACTGGGTCTCCATCACTCTTCTTGCACTGTTTTATACTGGGTCTCCACCACCCTCCCTGAACTGTTTTATACTGGGTTTCCATCACTCTCCCCATGCTATTTAATCGTGAGTCTCCTCCACTCTCCTCAGTCTGTTTTATATTGAGTCTCCGTCACCCTCCACGCACTGTTTTATACTGAGTCTCTGCCACTCTGCCCGTGCTGTTTTATACTGAGTCTCTGCCACTCTACTCACACTGTTTTATGGTGAGTCTCTGCCAATCTCCTTGCACTGTTATATTCTGACGCTCCATGTCTCCATGCGCCGTTTTATACTAAGTCCCTGCCACTCTCCTCGTGCTGTTTTATACTGAGTCTCCACCACTCTCCTGCCACTGTATTATACTGAGTCTCTGCCACTCTACTCACACTGTTTTATACTGAGACTCTGCCACTCTCCTCACACTGTTTTATACTGAGTCTCTGCCAATCCCCCCGCGCTGTTTTATACTAAGTCCCGACCGCTTACCTCACACTGTTTTATTCTGAAGCTCCGCCATTCTCCTCACACTGTTTTATACTGAGCCTCCGCCACTCTCCTTGAAGCTATTTTTTATTGAGACTCCACCACTTCCTTTGCACTGTTTTAGACTGAGTCTTTGCCACTCACCTTGCTCTGTGTAATATGGAGTCTCTGCCATCCTCCTCACATTGTTTAAAATGCATCTCTGTCACTCTGCCCGCGCTGCTTTACACTGAGTTTCCACCACTCTCCCCGCGCTGTTTTATATTAATGCTCCACCACTCTCCTTGTGCTGTTTTATACTAAGTCCCTGCCACTCTCCTCACACTGCTTTATACTGAGTCTCTGCCGGTCTTCTCACACTGTTTTATATTGAGTCTCCGCTACACTCCTCGTGCTGTTTTATACTGAGCCTCCGTCACTCTCCTGCTGCTGTTTTATACTGAATATCTGCCATTCTCCTCACAGTTTTAAACTGAGTCTTTGCCATTCTACTCACACTGTTTTACAATCTCCACCAATCTCCTCGGACTGTTTTAAACTGAGTCTCAGCCACGCTTTTCAAACTGTTTCATACTGAATCTCTGCCACTCTACTCATATTGTTTTTTCTAGTGAGTCTCTGGCAATCTCCTTGCACTGTTTTATTCTGATGCTCTGCCACTTTCCTCACACTGTTTTAAACTAAGTCCCTGATACTCTCCTCGTGCTCTTTTACACCGAATCTCCGCCACTATCCTCACACTGTTTTATATTGAGTCTCCGCCACGCCCCTCACACTGTTTTACGATGAGTATCCACCACTCTCCTCGTGCTGTTTTATACTGCATCTCTTCTACTCTTTCACACTGTTCTATGTTGAGTCCCCACCACTCTCCTTACACTGTTTTAAACTGGTCTCAGCCACTCTCCTTGCACTGTTTTATACTTGCTCTCCATCACTGTCCCCATGCTGTTTAATAGGGAGACTCTGCCACCCTCCTCACAGTTTAATACTAAGTCCCTGCCACTCTAATCACACTGTTTTATAGTGAGTGTGTGCTACTCTGCTCGCACTGTTTAATAGTAAGCCTCTGCCAATCTCCTCGCACTGTTTTATACTGTGTCTCAGCCACTGTCCTCACATTGTTTTATACTGAGTCTCAGCTACTGTCCTCAAATTGTTTTGTACTAAGTCTCAGCCACTGTCCTCACATTGTTTTATACTGAATCACTGCCACTCTACTCACACTGTTTTATCATGAGTCTCGGCCAATCACCTCGCACTGTTTTATTCTGATGCTCCACATCTCCTTGTGCTGTTTTATACTGAGTCTCCACCACTCTCATCATACTAATTTATACTGGGTCTCCACCACTCTCCTTGCACTGTTTTATGCTGGGTCTCCATCAGTCTACCCACACTGTTGAACCGTGAGTCTCCAACATTCTCCTCACACTGTTTTATACTGAGTCTCTGGCTCTCTCCTCATGCTGTTGTGCACTGAATCTCCACCTCCTCACGCTGTTTTCTATTGAGTCTCCGCCACTCTTCTGAAGCTGTTTTATATTGAGTCTGCCATTTGCCTTACACTGTTTTATACTGAGTGGCTGTGACTCTCCTTGCTCTGTTTAATACTGAGTCTGTGCCACTCTCAAACTACTTTATACTGAGTCTCCACCATTCTCCTTACACTCTTTAATACTGAATCTCTGCTGGTCTTCTCACACTGTTTTATACTGAGTCTCTGCCATTCTCTTCGTGCTGTTTTATACTGAGTATACTGAATCTCTGCCACTCTACTCACACTGTTTTATCGTGAGTCTCTGCCAATTACCTTGCACTGTTTTATACTGAATCTGTGGCACTCTACTCACACTGTTTAATAGTGAGTCTCCTCCAATATCCTCACCCTGTTTTATAATGAGTCTCAGCCACTCTCCTCACAGTTTTCTGCTGAGTCCCTACCACTCTCTTCCCACTGTTTTATACTGGGTCTCCGCCACCCTCCCTGTGCTGTTTTATACTGGGTTTCCATCACTCTCCCCAGGTTGTTTAATCGTGAGTCTCCGCCACTCTCCTCAGTCTGTTTTATACTGAGTCTCCATCACTCTCCTCGCAATGTTTTATTCTGAGTCTCTGACACTCTGCCCGTGCTGTTTTATACTGAGTCTCTGCCAATCTCCTTGCACTGTTATATTCTGACACTCCGCGTCTCCACGCGCTGTTTTATACTAAGTCCCTGCCACTCTACTCACACTGTTTTATACTGAGTCTCTGCCACTCTCCTCACACTGTTTATCCTGAGTCTGTGCAACTCTCCACATGCAGTTTTATACTGAGTCTCCGCCACGCTCCTCGCTCCATTTTTTTAGGGAGTCTCTGCCACTCTACTCACACTGTTTAATAGGGAGTCTCCGTCAATCTCCTCTTACTGTTTTATACTGAATCTCAGCCACTCTCCTCCTGCTGTTTTATACTGAGTCTCTGTCACTCTCTTCACACTGTTTCATGCTGAATCTCTGCCACTCTACTCACACTGTTTTATAGTGAGTCTTGGTCAATCTCCTTTCACTGTTTTATTCTCATGCTCCGCCACTCTCCTCACGTTGTTTTAAACTAAGTCTCTGCCACTGTCCTCGTGCTGTTTTATATTGAATCTCCGCCACTCTCCTCGCACTGTTTTATCCGGAAGCTCCGCCACTCTCCTCGTACTCTTTTATACTAATTTCCTGCCACTTTCCTCATGCAGTTTTATATTGAGTGCCTGCCACTCTCCTCGTGCTGTTTTCTACTGAGTCTCTGCCACTCTCCTGAAGCTGTTTTATATTGAGTCTCCGCCACTTGCCTTACACTGTTTTATACTGTGTCTCCGCCACTCTCCTCACGCTGCTTTATACTGAGTCACTGTCACTCTCCTCACATTGTATTATACTGAGTCTCTACCATTCTCTTCATGCTGTTTTATACTGAGTCTCCGTCACTCTCCTGCCGCTGTTTTATACTGAGTCCCTGACACTCTCCTCACGGTGTTTTATACTGAGTCTCTATCACTCTCCTCGCTCCATTTTTTTAGGGAGTCTCTGCCACTCTAATAACACTGTTTTATAGTGAATCTGTGCCACTTTACTCACACTGTTTAATAGGGAGTCTCCACCAATCTCCTCTCACTGTTTCATACTGAATCTCAGCCACTCCCCTCACGCTGTTTTCTACTGAGTCTCTGCCGCTCTCCTGAAGCTGTTTTATATTGAGTCTCCGCCTCTTGCCTTACACTGTTTTATACTGAGTCTCTGCCATTCTCCTCACGCTGCTTTATACAGAGTCCCTGTCACTCTCCTCACACTGTATTATACTGGGTCTCTACCATTCTCTTTGTGCTGTTTTATATTGAGTCTCTGCCACTCTCCTCACGCTGCTTTATACTGAGTTCCTATCACTCTCCTCACATTGTATTATACTGAGTCTCTACCATTCTCTTTGTGCCATTTTATACTGAGTCTCCGTCACTCTCCTGCCGCTGTTTTATACTGAGTTTCTGCCACTCTACTTACACTGTTTTATCGTGAGTCTCTGCCAATCTCTTCTCACTGCTTCATACTGAGTCTCCGTCACTCTCCTGTCGCTCTTTTATTCTTACACTTCGCCACTCTCCTCGCATTGTTTTATACTAAGTCCCTGCCACTCTCCTCCTGCTATTTTGTACTGTGTCTCCGCCACTCTCCTCACACTGTTTTATACTGGGTCACAGTTACTCTTCTTGCGCTGTTTTATACTGAGTCTCTGCCTCACACCGTTTCATGCTGAATCTCCCACTCTACTCACACTGTTTTATAGTGAGTCTTGGTCAATCTCTTCTCACTGCTTTATTCTGATGCTCTGCCATTCTCCTCACGCTGTTTTAAACTAAGTCCCTGCCACACTCCTCGCTCTCTTTTATATTGAATCTCCACCACTGTCCTCGCACTGTTTTATATGGAGTCTCCACCACTCGCCTTGCATGGTTTTATATTGAGTCTCCGCCCCTCACCTCGCACTGTTTTACAGAGTCTCTGCCACTTTCCTCAAGCTCTTTTATACTAAGTCCCCACCACTTTCCTCACACTATTTTACACTGAATCTCTGTCACTCTCCTCACACTGTTTTATACTGGGTCTCCGCCACTCTCCTTGCGCTGTTTTATACTTGGTCTCCATCACTCTCCCCAATGCTGTTTAATAGGGAGTCTCTGCCACCCTCCTCACACAGTTTCACACTGAGTCACCGCCACTCTACTCATGCTGTTTATCCTGAGTCTCTGCCACTCTCCTCACACAGTTTTATTCTGAAGCTCCACCACTATCCTCACACTGTTTTATACTAAGTTCCTGACACTCTCCTCACGGTGTTTTATACTGAGTCTCAAGCCACTGTCCACATGCAGTTTTATACTGAGTCTCTATCACTCTCCTCGCTCCATTTTTTTAGGGAGTCTCTGCCACTCTAATAACGCTGTTTTATAGTGAGTCTGTGCCACTTAACTCACACTGTTTAATAGGGAGTCTCCGCCAATCTCCTCGCACTGTTTTATACTGAATCTCAGCCACTCTCCTCGCGCTGTTTTCTACTGAGTCTCTGCCGCTCTCCTGAAGCTGTTTTATATTGAGTCTCCACCACTTGCCTTACACTGTTTTATACTGAGTCTCTGCCACTCTCCTCACACTGCTTTATACTGAGTCCCTGTCACTCTCCTCACGCTGTATTATACTGGGTCTCTACCATTCTCTTTGTGCTGTTTTATACTGAGTCTCCATCACTCTCCTAACACTGTTTTATACTGAGTTTCTGCCACTCTACTTACACTGTTTTATAGTGAGTCTCTGCCAATCTCCTCGCACTCTTTTATACTGAGTCTCAGCCACTCTACTCACATTCTTTCATACTTAGTTTCTGCCAATCTACTCACACTGTTTTATCGTGAGTCTCTGCCAATCTCCTCGCACTGCTTCATACAGAGTCTTTGCCACTCTCCTCGTGCTGTTTTATACTGGTTCTCAGTTATTCTTCTTGCATTGTTTTATACTGGTTCTCTGTCACTCGCCTCACACTGTTTCATGTGAATCTCTGTCACTGTCCTCACACTGTTTTATACTGGGTCTCCGTCGCTCTCCCCATACTGTTTAATTGTGAGCCTCCGCCACTCTCCTCACACTGTTTTATACTGAGCCTCTGTCACTCTCCTCGTGCTGTTGTATACTGCATCTTTGCCACTCTGCCTGTGCTGTTTTATACTGAGTTTCCACCACTCTCCCCACGTTGTTTGATATTAACGCTCCGCCACTCTCCTCGCACCGTTTTATTCTGAGTCTCCGCCACTCTCCTTGAGCTGTTTTATACTGAGCCTCTGCCACTCTCCTGAAGCTATTTTTTATTGAATCTCCGCCACTTCCTTTGCACTGTTTTATACTGAGTCTCCGTCAGTCTCCTGCCGCTGTTTTAAACTGAATCTCTGCCACTCCACTCACACTGTTTTATCATGAGTATCTGCCAATCTCCTCGCACTGCTTTATACTGAGTCTTTGCCATTCTCCTCATGCTGTTTTATACTGAGTGTCTGTCACTCTCCTGCTGCTGTTTTATTCTGATGCTTTGCCACTCTCCTCGTGTTGTTTTATACTAAGTTCCTGCCATTCTCCTCCTGCTGTTTTGTACTGAGTCTCTGCCCCTCTCCTCGCTTTGCTTTATACTGTGTCCCCACCACTCTCCTCACGCTGTTTTATACCGGGTCTCCGCCCCTCTCCTTGTGATGTTTTATACCGTTTAAAACTGAACATTTAGAAAAGATTTACAAGAATGGTTCCAGGGATGAGGAACTTTAGTTACGTGGATAGATTGGAGAACAGATGGCAGAAGAGAAGGTTGACAAGAGATTGGATGGAGGTATTCAAAACCTTAGGGGTCCAGACAGTGTAGATAGAGTGAACTTCTCTTTGGTGGAAGGGTCAAGAACCAAAGGATAATTATTTAAGGTGGTTGGCAAAAGAACCAAATATGACGTGAGAAAAAAAAATTTATGCAGCATGTGGTTGGGATCAGGAATTCACTGCCTAAGAATATGGTGGAGCCAGATTCAATTGTGGTTTTGAAAAGGGAATTGGCTAATTATATGATAGTAAATTTTTCAGGGGTGTTTGGAAAAGGCAGCAATGTGGGACTGGCTAAGCTGCTCTTGCAGAGAGCCAGCATAAATGACTTCCTTCTGTGCTCTCCTCTGTTGCCTTGCTCAGGGCTCACTTGGTTTCACTCTTACCTATCCAATCATAGCCACTCCATCTCCAGCACTGGCTACTCTCCCTCCCCACCTTCTGCCAATTACCTCTGGAGTCCCCTGAGGAATTATCTTTGGTGTGCGTCTTCTTCCTTGACTACATGGTGCCCTTGGTGACATGATGAGGATTAAATGAGCAGGCAAAAATTGAGTAAAAATTTGGCAGATGGACCAGAAAGTGGGAAGATGTAAGGTTATCCACTTTGGTGGGAAGAATAGAAAAGCATAATATTAGTTAAATGAAGAGAGACTGCAGAATGCTGTGGTACAGAGAAATCTGGACGTCCTTGCACATGAATCAGAAGAAGCTGGCATGCAGATACAGCAAGTAATTAGGAAGGCAAATGGATGTTGGCCTTTATTGCAAGGGGAATGGGGTATAAAAGCAGAGAAGTCTTGCTACAACTATACAGGGCATTGGTGAGACCATACCTAGGGTACTGTGTACAGTTTGGTCTCCTTACTTACGCACATACGAACATGCGAAATAAGAGCAGATGTAAGCCATTTGGACCCTTGAGCCTGCTCTGACATTCATTAAGATAATGGCTGAACTGTTGTGTTTTGAATTCCTCATTCTACCTCCAATAACCTTTGATTCCCTTGCCTAACAAGAATCTATCTACCTCTGCCTTAAAAATATTCAATGAACCTGCCTCTACCACCTTCTGAGGCAGAGAGTTCCAAAGTCGCACAACCCTCTGAGAGAAAAAAAAATTCTCCTCATCTCTGTCCTAAAAGGGCAACCACTAATTTTAAAACAGTGCCCCCTAGTTCTGGACTCACCCAGAAGAGGAAACATCCTTTCCACATCCACCTTGTCAAGGCTATTCAGGATTTTGTACACTTCAATCAAATTACCCCTCACTCTTCTAAACCCCAGTGGAAACAAACCCAGTCTGTCCATCCTTTCCTCATAAGACAACTACTCATTCCAGGTATCAATCTAGTAAACCTCCTCTGAGCCGCCTCCAATGTATTTGCATCCTTCCTTAAATAAGAAGACCAAAATTACACACACTATTTGAGGTGCGGTCTCACCAGTGCCCTGTATAACTGAAGCATAATATCCTTACTTATATGTTCAATCCCTCTCGTAATAAAGGATAGTATTCCATTAGCCTTCTTAATTACTTGCTGTACCTGCATACTAACTTTTTGTGACTCATGTACTAGAACACCAAGATCCCTTTGCACTTCAGAATTATGCAGCTGTTCTCCATTTAAGTAACACTCTGCTTTTTTGTTCTTCCTGCCAAAGTGAACAACTTCACATTTTCCCATATTAAACTCCATTTGCCAGATCTTTGCCACTCACTCAACCTATCTATATCCATCTGCAACCTTCTCATGTCCTCTTCATAACATACTTTCCTACCTTTGTGTCATCTGCAAATTTAGCTACCATGTCATCACTCTCCTCATCTAAGTCATTGATGTAACTCATAAAAAGTTGAGGTCCCAGTACAGACCTCTGTGGGACTCCACTCGTCACCAATCCAAAAAAGATCTATTTTTGCATACTCTCTACTTTCTACCAGGCAGCCAATCTACTATCCATGTTAATATGTTACCCCCTACACCATGTGCTTTTATTTTCTGTAATAACTTTTGATGCGGCACCTTATCAAATGCCTTCTAGAAATCCAAGTACAGTACATCTACAGTCTCCCCTTTATCCACAGTGCATGTTATTGCTCCAAAAAACTCCAATAAATTTGTCAAATATGATTTCCCTTTTGTAAAATGATGTTGATTTTGTCTGATCATACTATGATTTTCTAAGTGCATTAAGACTTCCTTAATAAGAGATTCCAGTTGTTGTCCAACAACTAATGTCAGGTGAGCTGGCCTTAGTTCCCTCTTTCCTCTCTCCAACCTTTCTTGACTCGTGGAATTACATTTTCTAACTTTTAATCTGCTGGGATTGCTCAAGAATCTAGGGAATCCTGTAAAATCATAACCAGCACAATCACTATCTCTGTAGCTACCTCTTTGGAACTCTTGATGTAGGCTATCAGGTCCTGCGGATCTGTTGATAATTCAATTTTCAACATTGAAGTCAAAGACAAAATATTTGTTCATTTTCTCTTCTATTTCCTCATTACTCATGATAATTTATCCTGCCTCTGTCCATAAGGGTCTAATGTTTATTTTAACTACTCTCTTCCTTTTTATATCCTTGTTCTTATAATCTTTTTATATTCCTAGCTAGTTTACTCTTGTTTTCTGTTTTTTCCCATTTTTATTCAACTTTTTAGTGGCCCTTTGTTAGTTTCTAAAAACCACCCAATCCTCAGGATTACTACCATTTTATGCCACATTATGAAACCCTTGTTTGATTCTATACTATCCTGAACCCATGGATGGATCCTGTTTGCTGAGTTTTTGTTTTTTGATGGAATGTATTTTTGTTCAACATTTTGAATTGTTTCTTTATTTATTGCCATAGCTTTTAGTCTGCTTACCCAATTAATCTCTGTCAGGTCTCCCCTCATGCCTATGTAATTGGTTTTGTTTAAGTATAAGATTCTTCTTTGAGACTGGAGTATGGAGCTTTCAAACTTAATACGAAACTCAGTTGTATTATGACCATTTTTTCTACTATGGCCACCTGAAGTCTGTTTCTATTCTTTTGTGCCATCTGAAATGATGCCCTGTATGCTCAAGTGCAGATCATTAATATTTATGAAAAACAGCAGTGCTCTTAATACCGATCCCTGAGCACACCACTGTATACTTCCACCAGTCTGAAAAACAAATGTTTATCATGACCCTCTGCTCTCTGTCCCTTCATCACTTTCACATCCATGCTGCCCATTAAGAAGCATTTTCTGCCAGTGTGATTAAATAGAAACCTTGTTGTGCAGAAAAGAACATACAGGCCTGCAGTGTTAGTGAGATGAAAGTTTCTTGCATATGTCTGGAGAAAGTCTTTACAATGTTTAGCTGGAAGGGGAAGGGTATGTCTTATGTAAAATGTACCTCTAAACCTTAGCTTCGTATTTATTATACTCATTTATTAATTTGTTACAGATATGGTTGAGCTGATGTTAATGCAAAATGCCCAGATGCATCAGATAATTATGCATAATATGATGTTGAAGGCATTACCTCCAATGGCATTCTGCCAGCCTGGCAGTTCAGCAAGCCCTGTGGTCTCTCATGGACAGGTAAGAAAATTCTGCTGACAAACCAGTTTGTCATTAATCTCATTACCTGTCCTCTCTGGGCTGTGAATCTTCCTCAGCACGCACTACCCATCATCCATGGAATCACCTGATCCATGGACCTCCAGTACTGATCGCCTGTCACTCATCAGATTATTTGGATTGTAGACCTCCTGCAATATTCACCACCTATCATTCCTCAGACTGCATGTGCTATGGACCTACCTAAGAACAGTTCACCTATCATCCACGGGATGTCTTGGGCTGTGGACCACCCTCAGGACTGAGTGCCTGTCACCATGGGACCGCCTGTGCCATGGATCTCCCTTGGTACTGACCACCTGTCATTCATGGGGCAACTTAGTTGTGGTCCTCCCTCAGAACTGACCACAAATCATCCAGGTAGGCCTAGGCCATGGATTTCCTGCATTATATCTAGAATGTAGGATTATGGATCTCTCCATACTGAACAACAACAGATGCTTCGATTTTATAAAAAAGCATAGGTACTGAAAATGATAAGAGGGTAGGACATTCCTTAAGTTTTTCCAGCCACTTCTGCCCTCTTGTTTGACACAGCATAAATTCCACGCAAAAGTTAAGTACAGATTTTGTAAATTAATTAGAATGTGGCCAGCATCATTATAAATTTGCACTGAAGCCATCATCTGAGTATTCAAACTGTTCCATCAGTCTGTGTCTTGCAGTCACTGACTATCTCTCAGATGAGAATTAACCATTGTGTACAAGATACTATAATAAACAGAAAGGGGAATGTTGTCTGATGAAATCCGTAACATTGTTGATGAAAATCAGGCTTTTGTAGGGAAAACACACTTTTCAGATTGGCTGATCTGAATACATATTTGTCATTTTGGTCACTGATCCTATTCAACAGCTGTGCCACAAGAGGCCAGATGTCATGCATTGTTTAAAGATCTGGAGCGACCAACAGTGAAGACTGAAACAAAAACAGAATTACCTGGAAAAACTCAGCAGGTCTGGCAGCATCGGCGGAGAAGAAAAGAGTTGACGTTTCGAGTTTGAGGACTCGAAACGTCAACTCTTTTCTTCTCCGCCGATGCTGCCAGACCTGCTGAGTTTTTCCAGGTAATTCTGTTTTTGTTTTGGATTTCCAGCATCCGCAGTTTTTTTGTTTTTATAACAGTGAAGACTGTACTGAATGCCAAGCATCAAGCATTCCTCCACTTTCTGAAACCATCAGGTTGAAACCATCACCAGTTTGCTCTGAGGCAAATGTAATGAGCAGTTAACAGAGATTAGACATGTAAATTCTTTCCTACAACCTTTAAAATTTTAAAACAAAATTCTCATCAACTTTCTCCAACAACTTGTCTCTCTCCTCTCCTTTTGGGTGTACTGGCTACCTATTGCACCTCAAAGCATTGGCAGTCAGTGTCATCATGCCATTGGGTTGTAAAGGACACCACAGTCAATTCCGATCTTGACCTCAATCAATACCTACAAACACAAGTGCTTTCAGCAGAGTTCAGTAATAGTGCTCAGGAGTTGTGAGATTTCTCCCACTTGTATCTAGTAGCTAAAGTTGACTTGCTGCTGCCCCAACTGAGATCAGTTTGTGAATTTCCTTCTTATCAGCTGTTAACTAAAAAAATTTGCTGACTTAGGGGAGCAGGATTCCTTTTGCGAAAGAAGAATGACAATGATGTTAGAAGGAAATGTGACCGTTTTTTTAATCCTTTAAGTCTCTGAACCACATGCAGGTTGGAAATAATCTTGAACTTCTACCCCTGGAAATCTCAAACTAATGACAAGATCTTTTCTTATTTTGAATGGATGTGAGCTTCCCTGACCTTTCCCATGCACTGAAGTGTTTCAAAATGCTGTTGCACGTATCTGAGGTTGTGAGCTGTTGGAAGTGCTGAAACTGTTTGGGTGACTGATGACGTTCAGCATTAAACCTGACCTGCATGGTCTCAGTCCAAACAGTGTGGATGGAGACACCAGTATGCAACATAAATATCCTGTTGCACAGCCAATCCCATGCTTTGTATTTACTTTCAAGGTAACAATGAGAGAATGCTTGGATACAAACCAAGTGGGTAGTTAGATATGCCAAGTTGTACTTTAATTAAGGAGATCCAGTTAGTTGCAGATACTGTTACAAGATCCTACTGGGTCAGAATTTCATTTTTCTTACAAACAGAATTCCTTGAACAATTTAAGCTTTAGTACCTTTTAATTCACAGAACACTTTTGTCTCCCAACTCTTCAACTCCCATCCTCTTTCCATGCCTATCTCTCTTGAACCTCCTCTTTTATGTTTAGCTGGCAGGGGAAAGCCTCCTGCCTTTCCGGGGGCTATTATTTTGAAGGGGCCATACCCATCCTCTGGGATCAAGGGCATCATCAACCTGTGGCTGACACACTGACCCTCACCCTGGGTGAACGCCAGCAAGCAAGGTGACAAATCCAACATGGGGGTGGTGACGGCAGTGGTCAGTGCCAATGTCCTGCAAAAGAGGACTGCCACCCAGTGCCAAAAGAGGCTAAATGGTCTCATCCATTCTGCCAGGGTAAGTCACTTTTCTCATCACTTTCAACTCACAGAGTCACAAACCCATCACACATCCATAGGGATCTCACACCACAAGGGACAACACCACTAACTCTCACACACACCCTCGTACCTCCATCAGGCTCATATCCTCTCAAGCGCATGGCCTCATCCCATCCATGGTTCCGCTCACCACACAAACATTCCACGCAATGCCATGCATACTGCTCCATCTCCATCTGCTTTCATCTGCAGACTCACAACAGCAGGGAGAGCTCCCAGACCGGTGTGGAGTGGCCCACATTGAACCCCTCACTCACTTTGAGGAGCGTGCCATTGTGCTGACTGGTGAGGACGTGGATGTGCCTGTGGCGACAACGAGGTCAGTGGTGAATACACACGTAAAGATCCTGCACCACATCATCCCTCTCTCAACGCAAATATGTGTGCTCTCTCTCCTGCTTTAGACTCTGCTGCCGTGCATTAGTCATCTCTACTTTGGTTTGCAGAAAGCTCTGCCAAGCGACTGACGCCCTCAGCCAGCCAGTCCCTCAGCTCCATCCACATCCTCACCGCCAGCCAAGAGGACACCTCCTCCATTGAAGAGCTGGAAATAAGCAGCCTGGAAGACCATCACGCTTACCCACACCCTGCACCAACGCAGAGACACACACCTTGGTGGGACCTAGATCTAGAGCAGGCTCAGGTTCACAATCTAGTGGTAACTGCACAGGCACGAGTCCGTAGCAGGAGGAGGCAGGTTCAGCCGAGCTCCCCAGCACTTGGAGCACTGCTGCGGAAGATATGAGGTCTGAGTCAGATGATGAACCTCTGGATTTGGCCTTCCAACTCATCATGGAGAGTCAGCAGAAGGCAGGGGAACGTCATGCAGAGCTGTTGGAAGCCCTCAACTGAGTGGCACGTGAGTAGGAGGAGTGCATTTGCCTGCTCTCTGATGAAGTGGTGTCCACGTGTGCATGTGGAGGTCTCCATGGGAAGGATGGCGGATGCCATGGAGACCCTGGTCCAGCAGAGCACAGGGATGTGCGCAGACCTGCACTCCATCACGGTCACCATGGGTGACTTCCTGCAGTGGGAACACGAGAGAGAAACGGGGCACCTCAATGTTCCTCCAGGTGTTCCTTCCCTCAACGAGTCAGGCTGGGGCCCTGGGGCACCCGAAAGGAGGAAGAGCGGCAGCTGGACAGCCCTGGGTCATCCACTCAGGAATCTCAGAGGTTGCCCTCTCCCTTCAAGTCCCCTTTGCCTATGACCCCCTCAACCTCATCCTCCATCACTGCAGAGGGAGCAGTTGGCCCACAGAAGGAGAGCCAAAGCAAGCTGGGGCCCCCAAGGCCTTGGCTCTCCAGAGGGTCCATGCCAAAGTCATCAGAGACAACCATTGCACCGATGGTCTCCACCTCTTCTGCGGATGTCAGGGCAGCACCTAGAAATGTTAAGCCTAGAAAAGTTAAGAAATTCGGATCACAATTGGTTGCATGGGTGAACACACTTTGTCATTTTATAATCTGAAAATATATTCTCTTTCACTGAATAATGTCTAATGGAGTCTTTCAGCTTCATTGACAGGCTTCACAAGTCCTCCCATTGCATCGCCCTCACTAGCAGTACAGCTGCATGCAGCCAGCCCATGAGTGATTCTAGAGGGAAAAGTGTGTGTGGCAGGCCCTTTCGGCGTCTCGTGCAAGCACTCTCTCAGGCATCCTCCATCACACTCATCTCAATGTCCTGAGCATTTTCAGTGGTGCCTGCTGGGGTCCACTTTCATCTGAGCTCACCTGCATTTCTGCACACCCACTCCTAAGCAGCATTTGTTCCCGCCCAACACGAGTCTCCTCTCACTTTCGGTTTTAGAAGCATGGTGCATGTAACATTTGTCTTTAGCTCCCCCGTCCTTTCCCTTCCCCCAGTCACCCATGTCCTTTCCTCCATCACTGTCAACCATCCTGGCATCACATTCCACCACCCCACTATCACCTACCAGCCAGAACCCTTTTGGGGATGTCCAGGTAAACATGCACATTCGCTACCTTCCTGAAAATCCCACCCCCCCATCCATAATTGACCTCCCTGATCTCCTTCTTCTCACCTCCAGGGTTCGTGTCTGCCTCCGAGTCCCCACCAACCACCCTTGCCATCCCTTCTACCAATACAGTTGCACCCTCACTTTCCCTACCAGCTCACTCTGCCCTCTCTCATTCTCACCATTCTTTCTTACCATGCCCCCCTCAGTTCGCAGTCATTGACTCCATAGACGTCTTTCTTGCACATTCACCTGGACATCCTACCCCTTACACCTTCCCCTCCCTGGACTCCTTCCCTCTTCCTTAGTCCTCCCTCTCCCCTTCCTTACTCCTTCCTCCCCTTCCTCACTCCTCCACCTTCACTCCTTCCCCCTTCCTTACTCTTCCCTCTTCCTTACTCCTTCCTCCCCCTTACTCCTTCCCCTACCTCTTACTCCTTCCCCCACATCACACTTGTCAAGGCGTGTTCTAAACTGACGTATTTTCCCACTGATGTGAGTGGTAAATTTGATGTGGGGAAATGATTCTAGCAAGCTGGGCTTATAATGATACGCAGATGTATAACAATGAGGTTCTCAATGGGTGGCGGCATGAAACAGGGCCCGCCATTGACAGGCAGAGTGGACAATTGCGAACTGGTTTCACGACATCGTGAAACCTATTTTTGCCTTCCTGTTATATTGTCCGCTCACACCTACTATGACACCCAATGCCAGTGGGCATGGAAAATTCTGCTCTTGGTCTACCTGAGGCTTTATCACTGTCATGACTCACTGGGCTTATTGCGCTGTAATGTCAAGCCCCACTGTTGCCGAGCCGTGACAATTGTGAAAAAGTTTGATCAAACAACCAGGCTGCCCAATTCTACCCAACTGTTCAATTTAGGTTAACAGGATACGAGCACCATGTTTGTAAACTTAATAAGTAAATAACTGTTTATTGAACAAACTGATGTTAACCAGTGGCAAAAGAAATATGAACTGCTAATTTCTAACTCTATAACTTAAACTCTACTCTTTCTTAAATCCCTATACACACACATAAAAGACACACAAAATATGGATTTTAAGGGTGGTATAAAACAGTTCAATAACACCAATTCCAGAGTACAGGATTCGATGGGTTGATTTTGATCAATGTCGTCTGATGTCTTTCAGTTCTTGTTGGTGACAGAAAATGGTCTTCTAACACTTGCAGTCTTGAGTTCACTGTTTGAACACTTGCCTTTCAATGTCTCTAACAGTGATTTTCCCCTTTGCCTCTTGACAGGGGTTTTCAGAGAGAGAGCAAGTGATAGAGATATGAAGGGCAAAAGTCAGCTAGCTATTATTGTGGAGTTACGAGTTACTGGAATCTTCCACTCACAGGAGAGAGAGGTTTTAGGTCTTGTTCCTTTCAGGCTAGGAACTATTCAGCTGCACTGCTCTCACACAAAACCTGGTCACTTGGTTAGGAACCAATTAAAACATTGTTGCCAGGCAGCTACCTTGATCCAGGACTCCTTTCTAGCACCATCCCATCTTTCATGGCACACTCTGTTCCAGGACTGCAACATTGTATATATATCTCATCCTGTTTCAGTAGACATGTCTTTCAAACTGCAGTCATTGTACTTTTAATCCACAGTCCAACAGAAATAAAAATGTATGTTCCTTACACCATTCCATCCCCTATAGTATACCTGAGGTAATTGGTCTCTTAAAACCCAATGTGGCTCTTCTCTGGATTTATCATGAGCCCATACAGCCTTAGGCTATCTAATACAGCATCTACTTCAAGTAAGTGTGCCCTAGAGTCATTATGGCACAGAGGAGATCTTTGACGAATCGGGACCACGCTGGGTCTCTGTAGAGCAATCTGTCCCATTCAGTCCTATTCCCCTGACTCCGCAAAGCCTGTCCACCATCTGCAAGCCAGAAGTGTGATAGAATTGCCCTATATAATGGGAACAGCTTTGCTTTATCTACAAAATGGGGAATGGAATAATTTCCATTTTAACCACATCAAACACTCCCAGCTTGAGTGCAACACACAGATGACAAGCTAAATTCCTTCTCTGCTCTACCCCAATAATGTCCCTTAACTTCAATCATAAAAATGTGTTCCTTTCTGCACCAGTGCAACATTTCTATTTCTCACACCAACCACCTTTGGTTGCACAGAAAACATGGAGTCACGGTAGATGGCTGATTATCAGACTGGTGGATAGCAGACTGGTGTTCCCAGAACATTAGTGTAAGTCTCTTTTTGATATATATGAGTGATTTGGATATTGGAATACAGGGTAAAATTGTTGTACAACTATATCAAACCTTCCCTCAATCTCTTTTACTCCAAGGAGAAAATCCCCACCTTTTCCACCTAATTTGTAGGTAAAATCCCTCATCCCTGGAACCATTCTGGTACATATCCTCTGCACCTTCTCAAGGACCCTCACATTCTTACTAAAGTATGGAAACAAGAACTGGACCACAATGCCCTAGTTGTGGCCTAACCAGAACTTTATAAAGCTCAAGATAACTTATTTGCTTTTGTACTCAATATCTCTATTTATGAAGCCCACAATTCCATATGCTTTGCTAACTATTCACTCACTGTGTACCTTCAAAGATTAATGCCCATGAATCTCTGGTTCTTCTGTCCCTGCACACTCTTTAGGATTCTGCCATTAAGTTTATATAGCCCCTCCCTAACCCTTCTGCCAAAATGCAACACTTCATACTCTCTGTATTGAATTTCATCTACCACTTGCCTGCCCATTCTGCTAGCCTACCTATGCTCTTTTGCAATTAATTGGTATCATCCTCACAGTTTGCCATACCTCCAAGTTTGGTATCATTGGCAAAATTTTAAATTTTACCCTGTATTCCAATATCCAAATCACTCATTTATATCAAAAAGAGACTTACACTAATGTTCGGGGAACACCAGTCTACCATCCACCAGTCTGATAATCAGCCATCTGCCATGACTCCATGTTTTCTGTCCTTAAGCCAATTTTTTATCCAAGCTGACACTGACCCTCCTATTCCATGAGTCTCAATGTTGTAAATCAGCCTTTCATGGGGTATTTTGTCAGAAACTTTCTTTCCATATAGACAACATCCGCTGCATTTGCTTCTTCAATCTTCTCTGTTACTTCATCAAAAAATCATTCAGATTAGTCAAGCAAGATGCATTGCAACATCTCACCAAGGCTCCTTCTTCAGCACATTCCAAACCTGCAAACTCTACCATCTGGAATGCAAGAGGGCAGATGCATGGGAGCACCACAGCCTGCAAGTTCTCCTCCAACCCACTCACCATCCTGACTTGGAACTGCATTGCTGCTCCTTCACTGTCACTGGGTCAAAATCATGAAACTCCCTCCCTAACAGCACCATAGGTCTACCTATACCACATGGACTGCAGCAATTCAAGAAGGTGGCTCACCGCCTTCTCAAGGGCAGTTAAGGTTGTGCAACAAATGCTGGCCTTGTCAGTGATGCCCCCATCCCATGAAAGAATAAAACAAAATCTTGCTTCCGGGACAAAGATGGTTGGTGTGAGAAATAGAAATGTTGCACTGGTGCAGAAAGGAACACATTTTTGTGATTGAAGCTCCGGAACATTATTGGGGTAGAGCAGAGAAGGAATTTAGCTTGTAATCTGTATGTTGCACTCAAGCTGGGAGTGTTTGATGTGGTTGAAATGGAAATTATTCCATTCCCCAGCACTAACATCGACTCACCTGGTACAGAAATGTCACACACAATAAATGAGAGTCAATAGAAAAGAAGTGTGGCTGAATTAAGACCTGAGTGTAATGTTACTCAGTGCCAAGTGAAATTCTGTTTATCAAACTGTTACATATTTTCTGTAAAAAAAACAATTTAAGTAAAAGCAAAGAACTGACGTGAATAGAATTATATGTTCACGTTTAGACTCTTTTTATTCCAGCATGTAATGCAGAATTAACATAACCTTTACAGGCCAGAAATATATTAACTTCATTTGGCAATTGCAACTTAACATTCACTCTGTAAATGGTGTGCAGTATGTTCTCAGACTGATGAGTTACCTTCTTCCTAAACTGCAGGATATTCAGTCAGCAGTACCATTTATAGTGAAAGCTGAGAAGCCTCGTCCATCTTCAGTGCACCATCATCATCACTACTCCGCCCAGGGGCAATCCACACCACATCCACCTCCCCTCCCACCAATAGGACAGCCATTGTGGCCATCTATGCTACCTTCAAACCCAATGGCACAGCACAGCAACATCCAGCCTTCAGTTCAGCACCTGATGGGTCCGACAGTGACGCTCCCTGCCTTGCAAACGTGAGTGATCAGGAGAATAACATCCATGGTTTTTAAATTATCTTCTAAATGTTCCTTTCCTACACACCTGAGTTTTTTTTATTGCTGTGTAATATCTATCTGCATGGCATGCTGCAGACATTGACCCTGTAATTCTCTGAGCTTCTCCCTGTAATTGCGCAGATACTTTAGTGGGAGGCCAGCAGAGCAACCCAGGGTAATGGTACTGATGGCAAGAAATGAGTATTTCCTATGCACTACAGCAGGCAATTTGAGGATCACCATGGTTTTCCAGGAAAACCCTCAACGTTCTGGACCAGGGGGAGGCAGGTTTGGATGAGTGGGGAGGGGTGTTAAAGAGTTGCAAAGTGGCTTGGTTCGTGAACCTGACATGATCCCACCCAACTAGGTTTGCAAGTGGGTGGGGAACCCCCTTTGCAGCTGATAAATTAGTCATCAAAATATGCAAAGAGGCAGCTGACTGAGGTTTTAACCCAGCATCTGGCTTTGACAGCCAGGACATGGGTTTCCTGAGCTCCGTAGAGAATGCCAGGGACAATGAGGAATGCCACTTCAGTGAAACTGACAGGTTCAGAAGCTTTCAAACAGTGAAACTGAATTGCTGCAGCAATGACTAGGTGAGAGGATGCTTTTCATAGCAGTTCTTCTGATAATGAACTCTGAATGCTTGACAGGTGATCTCTAACTTCTTGGAAGTTTTTTGTTATTCTTTCATGGAATGTGAGCATCGTTGGCAAAGTCAGAGTTTATTGTCCACCCCTAATTGCTTTTGAGGAGGTGGTGAGCTGTCTTCTTGAACTGCTGCTGTCCATATTGTGTAGGTACACCCACAGTAATATTAAGGAGTTCAAGATTTTTGACTTGGCAATAGTGAAGGAATGGAGATATAGTTTAATGCCAAGATGGTGTGAGGCCTGGAGGGGAACATGCATCTGCTGCCTTGTCCTTCTAGGCGGTAGAAAATGCATATTTGGAGGGTGCTGTTGAAGGTTGCTTGGCGAGTTGCTGCTATGCATCTTGCATATGGGTACACACTGCTGTCACCATGGTGGTGGAGGGAGTTAATGTTTAAGGTGGTGAATGGGGTGCTGATTGAGTTGGCTGCATTGTCCTGGATGATGTTGAGTTTTGTTGGAGCTGCACACATCCAGGCAAGTGGAAAGTATTGCATCACATTCCTGACTTTGTTTTGGTTTTGACAGGTTTTGGGGAATCAGGAGATGAATTACCCACCTCAGAATTCCTACCGTCTGACCTGCTCTTGTATTTATCTGGATGCTCCAGTTCAGTTTCTGATCAATGATAATACCCAGGGTGCTAACGATCATAATGCCATTGAATGTCAAATGGATGTGGTTAGATTTTCTCTTGTTGGAGGTGGTCATTGCCTGGCACTTAAGTGGCAAGTAACATTCATGCACACGTTAGCCTAAACCTGAAAGTTGTCCAGGTCTTGCTGCATGTGGATACGGACTGTTTCAGTATCTTGGGAGTTGCGGTTAGCGCTGAGCATTGTTCAGTCAACTGCAAACATCTCCACCCGTGACCTCATGTTGGAAAGGAGGTCATTGATGAAGTAGCACAAGATGATTTGACCCTGAGGAACTCCTGCAACGATGTTCTGAGATAACTAGCCTACAACAGCAATCTTCTTTTGTGCTAGCTGAGAGTTTTCCCCCTGATAACCACTGACTTCAATTTTGCTAGGGCTCCTTGATGCCACAATTGGTTAAATGCTTCCTTGATGTCTAGGGCAGTCATTCTTATCTCACCACTAGAAATTCACTTCTTTGTCCGTGATTGAACCAAGGCTTTAAAGAGGTCTGGAACTTAGTGGTCTTCATGCAGCCCAAACTGAGCAGATGAGCAGGTTATTGCTAAGTGTGACTTGATAGCACTGTCTAAGATATTGTCCATAATTTTGCTGATGACCAAAAGTAGACTGATAGGGCAGTAATTGTCTGGTTTTGATTTATCCTGCTTTTTGTGGACAGGACATATTTGGGAAATTTTCCACACTTTTGGATAGATGTCAGTGTTGTAGCTGGACTGGAAGAGCTTAGCTAGGCTACATGGCTGGTTCTCGAGCACTAGTCTTCAGTACTGTTACTGGGATGTTGACAGGGCCCAGGTCAGTTCACCTCTCTTGCACTTCACACACCTCAGTCTGCACTTCTCTGCTGTCAGCCTTCACTGTGGCACTGGAACAGCTTGTGCAGGTCTACCTTGGACCTCTGATGAAGAATTAGAGGAGCAGCACCAGAAACACCAACAGCACAGGGAAGAGCAGGAGCAATACCGGCAGCAACACCAGCTGTCTTCCCTTAGCCACATGTCACTCCACAGAATAGAGGAGATAGACACAGAGATTTCACTTGAAAGAGGTGAGACCCCCAACACAGGGTTTACAAGCAGAGGATCAGTTCTCTCAACATGTGTGTGCATGAGTGCTGCAGGAGGCTCAGGCGTTCATGACATGTTGTTGCTGACATCTGTAGCCTCCAGAACAAAACTCCTCCCCAATGGACTGCTGGGCGCGCATTGCAAGCGGTGAAGGTGGCTCTCATTGGTGGGGGGGCTATCCCTCACACCCCGCAACTCCAGTTCTCTGCCTCTTCCTGCTGTTCTGTGCTTTCTTCTCCTGCAAGGAGAACCTGCTTGATTTTCACTCCATTGAAATCAATGGGATGACTTTGGATGGGTTCTACAATGGGAGGTTGATCTTTTCCACTGTCTTGCTGTCCAGGCACAGAGGTTGAACATTACTCCCATTAGATGTCATGGTATTTGTAGTTATGTTTTAATGCATTTTTCTGATGTATTGATTGTCTGTGTGCAATACTACAAATTATTCTATTACCTGAGGAGTAGCGGTGGATGTTTCAACGATAAAAACAAAAAACTGCGGATGCTGGAAATCCAAAACAAAAACAGAAATACCTGGAAAAACTCAGCAGGTCTGGCAGCATCGGCGGAGAAGAACAAATTTGATGTTTTGAGTCCTCATGACTCTTCAACAGAACTAAGTAAAAATAGGAGAGGTGAAATATAAGCTGGTTTAAGGTGGGGGGTGGGGGAAGAAGTTGGGGGGGTGCGGTGGTTGTAGGGACAAGCAAGCAGTGATAGGAGCAGATAACCAAAAGATGTCACAGTCAAAAGAACAAAGAGGTGTTGAAAGTGGTGATATTATCTAAAAGAATGTGCTAATTAAGAATAGGTAGCAGGTATGTGGAACATTCCTTGTTCCAGTCCTACTCCGGCCCCCTCCCACAACTCTTTCTCCAGTACATCAATGATTACTTCGGTGCTGCTTCATGCTCTCGTCAGTACCTGAAAAAATTTATTAAGTTTGCTTCCAATCTCCACCCCTCCATCATTTTCACATGGTCCATCTCTGACACTTCCCTTCCCTTCCTTGACTTCTCTGTCCACCAATATCCATTACAAGCCTACCGACTCCCACAGCTAACTCGACTACAGCTCCTCATACCCCGCTTCCTGTAAGGACTCCATCCCATTCTCTCAGTTCCTTCACCTCTGTCGCATCTGTCCTGATGATGTCACCTTCAAAAACAGTTCCTCTGACATGTCCTCCTTCTTCCTTAACCGAGGTTTTCCACCCACAGTCGTTGACAGGGCCCTCAACCGTGTCCAGCCCATCTCCTGCGCATCCGCCCTCACGCCTTCTCCTCCCTCCCAGAAACATGATAGGGTCCCCCTTGTCATCACTTATCACCCCACCAGCCTCCACATTCAAAGGATCATCCTCCGCCATTTCCGCCAACTCCAGCATGATGCCACCACCAAACACATCTTCCCTTCACCCCCCCCGGCGGCATTCCATAGGGATCGTTCCCTCCATGACACCCTGGTCCACTCCTGCATCACCCCCTACTCCTCAACCTCCACCTACGGCACCTCCCCATGCATACGCAAAATATGCAACACCTGCCCCTTCACTTCCTCTCTCCTCACTGTCCAAGGGCCCAAACACTCCTTTCAAGTGAAGCAGCATTTCACTTGCATTTCCCCCAACTTAGTCTACTGCATTCGTTGTTCCCAATGCAGCCTCCTTGGGAGAGACCAAAAGCAGATTGGGCGACCGCTTTGCAGAACACCTTCGGTCTGTCTGCAAGAATGACCCAGACCTCCCTGTCGCTTGTCATTTTAACACTCCACCCTGCTCTCTTGCCCACATGTCTGTCCTTGGCTTGCTGCATTGTTCCAGTGAAGCTCAACGCAAACTGGAGGAACAGCACTCATCTTCCGACTAAGCACTTTACAGCCTTCCGGACTGAATATTGAGTTCAACAATTTTAGATCTTGAACTCCCTCCTCCATCCCCACCCCTTTTCCGTCAGGATTTTCGAATCTCTCTCTTCTTGCCTTGTTCACCTTCATTGCTTTCCATTTCTCTCCTGGTGTTTGACAAGGTGTTTATTAAAACTCGCTTTCACAGCCATATTTCCTTTCTCAGTGACTGTCTCCATCTCCGGCTTACCCCACGTGGTTTCAACTGAAATTCCATCCCTCATGTTTCGAACCCACCCAGGATTACAGGTATCTCCGGGACAGAAAACGTTTCTCGGACTGCTGTTTCCGTCGCATTCTGAGATCCACACTCAGTGCCATGCACTGCCATATGAACACACTCAACCTCTCCCTCCAGCACCCTTTTTCAAAGCTGCGCATGCCCCCAGTTTCATTTTATTCTTCGTCTCATCCAACGCCTCAACAAGAAACTTTTTATCTTTCTCGCAAGTGTTAAGGAACGCAAGCTCCAACAACTCATCGACACCAACACTCATCTAAGACCCTCCACCCCTGCCTGTCCCCCCGTCCCCACCCCGTCTTCCAATCCCAGCCCCAGCCGTGTATTCACTATACCCCATGACCTTCCCCTCTCCGACACTGAACATTCAGTGCTCAGTAAAGGACTTAGTTTCATACCCTTACGCCCTCAATGAATTTCGGGCTCGGCACGATGCTGAACTCTTCTTCCACCGTCTTCGTCTCCGTGCTCACTTCGTTGGGCAGGAGTCCTCTCCCCGTTCAACGGATCCTTTTACCCACCTCCAATATTCTCTCTCCACCTGGACCCACCCCTCTGGATTATTACCTTCTCTTGATCTTTTCATTGAGAACTGTCAGCATGACATTAGTCGTCTCAATTTCTCTGCACCTCTCCCCATTCTAACCTCTCTCTGAACTTACTGCACTCCGTTCTCTCAGGTCCAACCCTAACATTGTCATCAAACCCGCTGACAAGGATGGTGCTGTTGTTGTCTGGCGCACTGACCTCTACCTCTCGGAGGCTGAGCGTCAACTCGCAGACACTTCCTCCTACCTCTCCCTGGACCATGACCCCACCACTGAACGTCAAGCCATTGTTTCTAGGACTGTCACTGACCTCATCTCCTCTGGAGATCTTCCTCCCATAGCTTTCAACCTGATAGTCGCCCAACCTCGGACGGCCCGCTTCTACCTCCTACCCAAAATCCACAAACAGGACTGTCCAGGCAGACCGATCGTGCCAGCCTGTTCCTGCCCCACGGAACTCATTTCTCGCTATCTTGACTCCCTTCTCTCTCCCCTTGTCCAGTCCCTTCCCAGCAACATCCATGATTCCTCTGATACCTTACGTCACATCAACAAGTTCCAGTTCCCTGGCCCCAACCGCCTCCTCTTCACCTCCATCCCCCACCAGGATGGTCTGTGGGCTCTCAGCTTCTTCCTCGGACAGAGGCCCGAACAATCCCCATCCACCTCTACTCTCCTCCATCTGGCTGAATTTGTTCTCCCACTGAACAATTTCTCCTTTAACTCCTCTCACTTCCTCCAAATAAAAGGTGTGGCTATGAGTACCCATGGGCCCCAGCTATGCCTATCTCTTTATGGGGTATGTGGAACATTCCTTGTTCCAGTCCTACTCTGGCTTCCTCCCACAACTCTTTCTCCGGTACATCAATGCTCTCGTCAGGAACTGGAAAAATTTATTAAGTTTGCTTCCAATTTCCACCCCTCCATCATTTTCACATGGTCCATCTCTGACACTTCCCTTCCGTTCCTTGACCTCGCTGTCTCAATTTCTGGTGATAGACTGTCCACCAATAACCATTACAAGCCTACCGACTCCCACAGCTACCTTGACTACAGCTCCTCATACCCCACTTCCTGTAAGGACTCCATCCCATTCTCTCAGTTCCTTCGCCTCCGTCGTATCTGTTCTGATGATGCCACTTTCAAAAACAGTTCCTCTGACATGTCCTCCTTCTTCCTTAACCGAGGTTTTCCACCCACGGCCGTTGACAAGGCCTTCAACCGTGTCCGGCCCATCTCCCGCACGTCTGCCCTCATGTCTTCTCCTCCCTCCCAGAAACATGATAGGGTCCCCCTTGTCCTCACTTATCACCCCACCAGCCTCCGCATTCAAAGGATCATCCTCCGCCATTTCCACCAACTCCAGCATGATGTCATCACCAAACACATCTTCCCTTCACCCCCCATGGCGGCATTCCGTAGGGATCGTTCCCTCCGGGACACCCTGGTCCACTCCTGCATCACCCCCTACTCCTCAACCCCCACCTATGGCACCTCCACATGCATATGCAAAATATGCAACACCTGCCCCATCACTTCCTCTCTCCTCACCGTCCAAGGGCCCAAACACTCCTTTCACCTGAAGCAGCATTTCACTTGCATTTCCCCCAACTTATGCTACTGCATTTGTTGCTCCCAATGTGGTTTCCTCTACATTGGAGAGACCAAACGCAGACTGGGCGACCGCTTTGCAGAACACCTTCCGTCTGCCGCAAGAATGACCCAGACCTCCCTGTCCCTTGCCATTTTAACACTCCACCCTGCTCTCTTGCCCACATGTCTGTCCTTGGCTTGCTGCATTGTTCCAGTGAAGTTCAACGCAAACTGGAGGAATAGCACCTCATCTTCCGACTAGGCACTTTACAGACTTCCGGACTGAATATTGAGTTCAACAACTTTAGATCTTGAACTCCCTCCTCCATCCCAACCCCCTTTCCATTTCTTCCCCCTCCCTTTTGTTTATTCCAATAATTTATATAAATTTTTCTTTTCCCACCTATTTCCATTATTTTTAAATCTGTACCTTTTATGCCCTTTTAGACTTATTTCACCCCAGCCCCACGAAAGCTATCTGTACCTTGCGTGTCCTGCTATCCATTCTTAATTAGCACATTCTTTTAGATAATATCACCACCTTCAACACCTCTTTGTTCCTTCGTCTGTGACATCTTTTGGTTATCTCCTCCTATCACTGCTTGCGTGTCCCTACAACCACACCCCCCCACTTCTCCCCCACCCCCCCCCCCCCACCTTAAACCAGTTTATATTTCACCCCTCTCCTTTTTTTACTTAGTTCTGTTGAAGGGTCTTGAGGACTCGAAACGTCAACTTTGTTCTTCTCCGCCGATGCTGCCAGACCTGCTGAGTTTTTCCAGGTATTTCTGTTTTTGCGATGTTTCAACGATGACTGGTTAGTATCTGCAACAAAACTGATAATCCTAATGCAGAACCACCTTTACTGGAATCATTCATTGTTTTCAGAGGAAGCATCTATAGTTACTTGTGCAGAGCTTGTGGTGGAAAAGGACTGTTGCTGACATGAGTTCTGTTGAATTTCACAGCAAGATGACTGTAATTGGAGAGTCACTCCATTGAAATGTCAAGAGTGACAGTTCAATAGAGTCAGGCTAATGTAGCGGACTCTGTCTCAAAACTGTTTCTGTTTTCAAGTACAGATCACAAGGGGCACACAGCATGCTGAGCCACTGTCTTGCATCAGCTAGTTCCTCATGACCAATCCCATCCTTTCATTGCTCTGTACGTATCAAGATCTTCTAATGGAAACTGGCTATCATTGCTGGCAACTGACTAAAACCTTGGCAGTGATAGTTGGTGCTCTTTGGTTTGAACTGCAGAGTGATTGTTTTGTTTGTTCTGGGAAGAGAATGGATGATAATCCCATATCTGGTGCCAGCTGTCTGGGTAATTGGGCACATAAGGTAACCCTGAGTCATCGAATGTGTGTGGCCAGGACAATGGAAACTGAAGACTAAGCAGTCCATGTCCAAATGCAGCAAGACCTGGACAATATCCAGGCTTGGGCTGATAAGTGGCAAGTAACATTCGTGCCACACAAGTGCCAGGCAATGACCATCTCTAACAAGAGAGAACCTAACCATTGCTCCTTGACAATTCAATGGCATTACCATCGCAGAATCCCCCACTATGAACATCCTAGGGGTTACCAGAAACTGAGCTGGACTAGTCATATAAATATTGTGGCTACAAGAGCAGGTCAGAGGCTAGGCATCCTGCAGCGAGTAACTCACCTCCTGACTCCCCAAAGCCTGTCTACCATCTACCATCAAGAGTGTGATGGAATACTCTCCGCTTGCTTGAATGAGTGTAGCTCCAATAATAATCAAGGAGCTTGACACCATCCAGGACAAAGCAACCCACTGATTGGAACCACATCCGCAAACATTCACTCCCTCTACCACCTATGCACAGTAACAGCAGTATGTACCATCTACAAGATGCACTGCAGAAATTCACCAAAGCTCCTTAGGTAGCACCTACCAAACCCACGACCACTACCATCTAGAAGGACAAGGACAGCAGACACATGGGAACACCACCACCTAGAAGTCCCCCTCCAAGTTACTCACCATCCTGACTTGGAAATATATTGCTGTTTTTTCACTGTTACTGGGTCAAGATCCCGGAACTCCCTCCCTAACTGCACTGTGGGTGTACCTATACCGCAGGGACTGCAGCAGTTCAAGAAAGCAGCTCACCACCAACTTCTCAAGGGTAATTAGGGATGGGCAATAAGTGCTGGCCTAGCCAACGATGCTCATATCCTGCAAATGGATAAAAAAGAATCCTCTTCCAAATTCCAATCTAATTCGATGGCTACTCAACATTGTTGTGGGAGCACAGTATCTTTACAGTGCAGGAGACCATTTGGCCCATCGAGTCTGCAATGGCTCTCTGAAAGAGCATTCGACTTAGTTCCACTCCCCTGCCTTATCCCAGTAACATTGCACATTCCCTTTTTTCAGGTAGCAATCCAATTTCCTTTTGAATACCTTGATTGAACCTGCCTCCACCACCCTTTCTGGAAGTTTGTTCCAGACTCCAACCACCCTCTGGGTGAAAAGCCTTTCTTCACATCACATTTACTCCTTTTGTCAATTAATTTGAATCTGTGCTCTCTGGTTCTTGATGATTTCTTGAGTGGGAACAGTTTCTCACTATTTACCCTATCCATACCCTTCCGGATCTTGAATACCTCCATCAAGTCTCCTCTCAGCCTTCTTTTCTCCAAAGTAAGCAGTCCCAACCTCTCCAATCTATCCTTATAGTTTTAGTTCTTCATCCCGGGAATCATTCTTGTGAATCGCCTCTGTACTCTCTCCAATGCCTCCACATCCTCCCTCAAGAATGGCACCCAGAACTAGACGCAGTACTCCACATGTCTTCTACAAGTTCAACATGACCTCCTTACTCTTGTACTCAATGCCCCTCTTAATAAAGCCTAAGATATATGTTTTATTAACTGCACTCTCGAGATGCCCTGCCATCTTAAATGACCTATGTACACATACACCGAGGTCCCTCTGTTCCTGCACCTCCATTAGAGGCTCTCCCTTTATTTTATTCTGTCTCACCATATCTTTCCTGCCAAAACAAATCACCTCACACTTCTCTGTATTGAACTTCATCTGCCACTTGTCTGCCCAATCCACCAACATGTTGATGCCCTTTTGAAGTTCAACACTATCTTCATCACAGTTGAGAACATTTCCAATCTTCATATCATCTGCAAATTTGAAATCATGCCCTGCACACCACAGTCTAGGTCATTTATGTATATCAGGAAGAGCAAGGGACCCAACACTGACCCCTGAGGAACTCTACGACAAACCTTCCTCCAAACTGAAATACAACCATTTATCACTGTTGTTTCCTGTCACTTAGCCAATTTCTTATCCAAGTGCCTACTTTCCCTTTTATTCCATGACCTAGAATTTTGTTCACAAGTCTGTTGTGTGGCTCAAATGCCTTTTGAAAATCCATATCAACAACATTTCCTTTATCAACCTTTTCTGTTATCTCCTCAAAAAACTCCAAGTTAGTTAAACATGATTTTCCCTTGATGAATCTATGCTGGCTTTCCTTAATTATCCTGCACTTAACGATCTAAGTCTAAGCGATTATTGATTTTATCCCATCCTATAGTTTCCAGAAGTTTCCCTAACGCTGAGGTCAAACTGACTGGCCTGTAGTTGCCAGCTTTATCCTTGCACTCCTTTTTAAACAAGGTTGTAACATTCACAGTTCTCCAGTCCTCAGTATCTCAGGAAGATTTGAAGATTATCACCAGTGCATCTGCAATTTCCACGCTCACTTCCCTCAGTACCCTTGGATGCATCTCATCTGGTCCTGGTACCTTATTTATTTTAAGGAAAGATAGCCTTTCCAACACCACTTTCCTCTCAATTGTAAGTTATTCTCTTGTACAGTTACCTTCTCTCTCACCTCGGCCTGGGTAGCATCTTCTTCTTTTGTAAAGACAGATGCAAAGTATTTATTCAACATCTCTGCTATTTCTCTAGCCACCACATGCAAGTCCCCTTTTTGTCCCTAATCAGCCCTACTGTTTCTTTTACCACCCTTTTATTGTTTACATGCTTATAGAAGACCTTGGGATTCCCTTTTATGTTCACTGCCAACCTCTTTTCATGCTCTTCTTCTTGTTTTTCTTATTAGTTTTTTCACTTCCCCTCAGGTCCTTCTATATTCAGTCTGATTCTCCATTGCATTTTCTACCTGACATCTGTCATATATGCACTTCTTCCTTTCATCTTCACTTCTATCCCTCTCATCATCCAGGGCGCTCTGGATTTATTTGTCCTACCTTTCCCCTTCAAGGGAATATACCTTGACATTGCCTACAGTACTTTTTCTTTGAAGGTGATCTATTGTTCAGCGACTGTCTTTTCTGCCAATATTTGATTTCAACTCACATGACATTCTCATCCCATTGAAGCTAACTTTCCCCCAATTAATTATCCCTGCTCTGGATTGTTCTCTGTCCTTTTCCATGATTAACCTAAGCCTTATAAAACAGTGGTCACTGTGCCCTAGAGGCTCTCCCACTGATATTTGATCCACTTGGGCCAACTCATTTTCCAGAACCAGGTCCAAAAGTACATGTCCTCTCGTTGGACTGGAAGCACACTGCTGTATTAATTATCATGAATACATTCCAGAAACTCTCTCCTCTCTTGTCCTTTTGTACTATTCCCATCCCAGTCTATATTTGGATAATTGAAGTCCTCCATTATGATTACTCAATAACTCTTGCACCTCTCCATAATTTCTTTGCAAATTTGTTTCTCCACATCCCTTCCACTAATTGGTGGTCTATATACTATACCAATCAATGTTATTGTACCTTTCCCATTCCTTGTCTTTAGCCAGAGAGATTCTGTTCTTGACCCCTCTGGAACATCCTCTCTCTCCAGTACTGTAATGCCAACTTTAACCAATATTGCCACTCACCCCGCCCCTTTTCTTCCTTTCTTGTCTCTCCTAGCCCAGGAATATTTAGCACCCAGTCCTGCCCTTCTTTGAGCCAGGTCTCTGTTATAACAATATCATAATTGCATTTGTCAACCTGTGCCTGCAGTTCACCAATCTTATTAATCACACTTCGTGCATTCACATACAGGCACATTAGCCCTGATTTTCCCACTTAACCAGCATTCCAGTCATACAGCTCTTATTTGTAACAGATCTTATACAGCAGGCTGTCGGTGCCTTTAAATAACCCCCTACCCAATGTCCCATGTTTGGCAGAGTGGTAGTTAGCAGCCCTGGCTCGCTGCTGATACGCAACATGGCATTGCTCGTGAGGCCAGCTCATTTGTATGGAAGCGTACATAACACCTGGGCAATGCTAAAATGCCATATTGAGGGGCTCTATTATTAATCTGAGTATCTAAACTACATATGTAGATATGGAAAGAACAATTTAACTACAATAATGGTTTTATTGAATTGTAGTGTGAAAATCATATGATATTTAAATAATATGGTACGTACCACAAATTCTCCTTCATTTTGTTACTGGTTCATTCACCTTGACCACAAAAAAAATTTCTTCCATTGTGGAAATATAGATTCATCTCCAATATGAACTACCCTTTGATTCCATGTTCAGTAATTAAATGCATGAAGTCCACAACACAGAAACCAAGTATTTTCCCAACTGGCCATTGCTGGTGTTTATGCTCCAAATGAGCCTCCTCCCATTCCTCTTTGTATAACTCTATCAGCATATCCTTTATGACTTCTTTTTATGATTGGGAGACAGAGACATAAGACCAAGGTCCAGAGTATAGGACATCAGAAAGCTTTAGAAGAGGTAACCCAGTGAGTAATAGTTCGGTGCTAGTTTAGCTTAAATGGTACACTCTTATTTCTGTCAAAAGCTATGCATTCATGTCTCACTCCAGAATTTGAGCACATATACCTGGAATTGAAGTGGGGATTCTCCAAGGAGAGATCAGTTGAATCCCTAGAGAAACAGCTGTTAACACTATTTCTCCAGAGTTCGTGTTGAAGTTCTGGGGGGAAAATTCCATGGAAATCCTTCTCCATGAACAAGGTTGACATTGAATATGGAGGGTTTGCTGCATTGTCAGAGGTGCTGTCAATTGAATGAAATTTAAACAAAGGATCTATCTTCCTCCTTCAGAAGACATTAAAAATCCCATAATAATATTCAAGCACAGAGGGGAACTTATTCCCGGTCTAAACCAATAGCACCAAAATATCAGATCATTCATATTAATGCTATCTATGGGACTTTGCTGCGCACAAACTGGCTCCTGAATTTACCCACAAAATTGTGACTGCATATTAGAAGTAATTGAGTGAATCCCAAATACTTTGGACATCTCAAGAGTTGTGAACAGATGCTATAAAAACACAAATTCTTTCCTTTTTTTTTGAAGGGAAACAGTTGATGGAACCTACTCCCGAATGCCTCCAGGACTGTAAATGCAGAATACTACATACCTGAAGGTAAAGTTGCTATGGTGGCTGCATGCTAGCATTTGTCTATTTCAGCATATTACTGCCTAATACTGTAAAGCATTTTGCGGGACCAGTGGCCCTGATACTTAGTCATTTGCTAAATGCTCTGTGATGAGTAAAAAGCCAATAAGCTAACAGTAAGGGAACACCTAGCAAGCATTGTCTATTGAATTCAAATTGAGTTTGAGAAAATTTCAATATCCACAGCCTTTTTGGAAGAAGAGAGTTCTGGATTTTTACTACCCTTTGTGTGGATTGCTTCATGAATTCATCCCTGGATGGCCTTGCTATAATTTTAAGGTTGTGACCCCTTGTTCTGGATTCCCCCACTGGAGGTCATAGTTTCTCTCTACCATACCCAATAAAATTCCTTCATCATTTTAAAAGCCTCATTTTAGATCATCCTTTAACTTTCTATATTCAAGAGAATGCAAGCCACGTTTATGTAACCCTTTCAGTCCCAATGTTATTCTGGCGAATGTGTTGTACTCCCTCGAAGACCAATATTCTTCCTGATATTTAGTATCCAGAGCTGAATGCAGTGTGCCATATGGGAATGGACCAAAGCTATATACAATTGAAGTGTTGTTTCCTCACTGTTGCATTCCATTACCATTGAGATAAAGGTTAACATTACCTTTCCTGATTAGCATTAGTACCTGTGCAATAGATTACTGCTATGCTCTGCAAATATCAATTACCATTCCTCCAACAAGTACCTTCAAACTGCTGTTGACTGCACCGCATTGTTTCCTTTATGATGGGATTTTTGCTATGTTTGCTGCTGTCTGTCTTTCCACACCTCAAGGATTCCAGAACTTCCAAATCCTCTAAAATTGGATAATCACTTCTGAAACAATGGTTCCTGCTGGCAGTGACAAGTCTTCAGCACTTTCAAATGGAAACAGCTACAGGGTTTTTTTGACAGATACGTTGAATTCAAATCAATTTTCATTTTCTGCAGAAAGATGAGCCAGATAATGTTTTGCCAAGCAGGTTTCCTTCTTTCCTTAAATCCTTGGACTCCTTTAAGTGCTTTGAATTTACTTGCAGAAGTCACATTTTTTACATTAAAGGGTAAAAGTCAAGGATTTTGAACTTACCTTTATTGATAAATATCCTTTGAATAATTAAAAGCCTCCAACTGAGGCTACCCAAAAGCTCATACACAACACTGTTTAGTAATGAGTCGCATAGACTCGGAGGGTTATGACTCCAGTCTCCTACTTGTACCGAGCTACTTGATGCCAAAAGGACAGTGGTGGAGATAGTACAGCCGATCTGTGTCCCTAAATTTATAATATTTATCCTTGATCCCTGTCAGAATTGTAGGCTCATCCATTTCAAGCAAAGACAAATCGAATTGGTTGGTGCGTTTCCCATTTCACCTGGTTGAATAACCCGCTGGCATCTGCTCCCTTTTGCTCTTGTTGGCCACTGTCTAAGGTTGGACCAGATCATTTGCAACCTTGACATACGATTTGATCCCGAGATGAGCTTCCAAGCTCATATTCTCTCCAAGGCCTCCTAATTCCATCTCCACAACATCATCCCAGGCAGTTCAGCTGATTCTGAAGCTCTCATCCACACCTTTATTAACTCCAGAGTTTTCCTACATTACAACAGTGACTACACTTAGAATCATAGAATGGTTATAGAACAGAAAGTCATTCAGCCCATTCTGTCTCTGTTGCTCTCTGAAAGAACAATTCATTAAGAGACACTCTCCAGCCTTCTCCTTGTGGCCCTGAACATTCTTCTTTCTCAAATAATAATCCAATTTCCTTTTGATTGAACCTGTCTTCACCACACTACTAATGCAGTGCATTCCATATCTTAACCACTTGCTGTGTGAAAAAGTTTTTCCTCATGTCATCATTGCCTCTTTTGCCAATTACCTTTAATCTGTGCCCTCTAATTCTTGATTGTTCTACCAATGAGAACAGTTTCTCCCAATCTATTCTGTCTGGACACCTCATGGTTTTGAATACCTCCATCAAATCTCCCCGCAACCTTTTCTTCTCCAAGGAGAACAATCCCAACTTCTTCAATATATGTAATTGAAGTTCCTTATCCCTGGAACCATTTTCATGAATCTTTTCTGCACTCTGTCTAATGCCTTCACATCCTTAAAGTGTGGTGCCCCAGAACTGGACACAGTACTCCTGTTGAGGCCAAATCAGTGTTTTATATAGGTTTAACATAACTTCCTTCAAAGGTACTTCATTGGCTGCAAAGCACTTTAAGTGCTTGTGAAAAGCATGATATAAATGCAAGTCTTCTTTTTCCTAGATTTGACTATTTCCATGTACTTCTACCAATCTCCCATCTTCCATCCTCCAGAAACTCATAAAAAAACTCCACTGATTTGCACCAAGTCCTGTTCAGCCATCATCCTTGTACTCGTTGACCTACATTGTTTTCAGATCGCATCATGGCGATCCCCCCTCCCTATTTTTGCAATCTCCTTCCAACTTAATGACCCCTCTGTGATCTGCGCACTCAAACATTTCTGGTCGGTTAATCTGTGTTTAATTAGCGGCCTTACCTTTAGCTGCTTAGGCCCCTAGCTCTGGAATTCCCTCCCTAACCCTCTCCACATTGCTACGTGTCTCTCTTGCCCTTTAAGTTGCTCCTTAAAACTTACCACTGAACAAGTTTTTGGTCAACAGCTCTAATATCTCCTCATGTGGCTTGATGTCAAACGTTGTCTGATATAACTCCTGTGAAGTGCCTTTGGGTAGTTTACTATATTAAAGGCGCTATATAAATGCAAGTTGTCACTAACCAAACTGATACATGCAACATGGTTACTTGGACTGGTTGCCAGACGCCTACTGGAAACTGTAATTTTACATTGAAAATACACTGGCTTTTAGAAGAATAAGGGGTATAGGGACAAGAAGAAAGAAAATTGATGCAATTAAAAATGCAATGCTTGTAATTCCCACTGGTATTCTCTTGTGGGTGATTGGTGGAACTTCCAGAGAAACATCATATACCACGACCAACAAATATTTAAAGCATAAAAGCAAAATACTGCTGGAAATCTGAAACAAAAACAAAAATTGCTGGAAAAACTCAGCAGGTCTGATAGCATCTGTGGAGATAAAGACAGAGTTAACATTTCGAGTCCAGATGACTCTTCTTCAGAACTAAAGAGAAGTAGAAATGTGGTGAAATATATACCGTTTAAGTGGGGTGGGACAGTTGAAGCTGGATAGAAGGCCAGTGATAGGTGGAGGCAAAGGAGAGATTGCAAAAGATGTCATAAACAAAAGGTCAAAGGGGTGTTGATGGTGGTGATACTGGCTAAAGGAGGTGCTAATGGTGACATTAAGAGTGGAAAGCAATTTAAATTTTAAAGCAATTCCTCTGGGATTCCAATGACCTCCCCCTAATTTTATGCCAGTTGTGGCCAATCTTTATCCTCAACCAATATCAATAAAAACAGATTGTCATTACTCAATATTCAAGTCAATGTATGCAAATTTGCTGTGGTGGTTTCTTACATTATAATAGTGACTATATTTCAAAATACTTCATTGACTGTGAAATATTTTGCAGCACCCTGTTAAACCAGCTATGGAACACTTTTTTTCTTTACTAAAGCATATTTGTCCTCTAGTTACTGAAGAAACCTCTAGTAAACCACCATGTTAAAGTTGATAAAACAAAAAGAACACTAGACTACATCAGTATAATTTGCATCAAACATTTCAGTATTTGTTTTCAGCTCAAGAACACAGTGGATGAAGGTCATCTGAAGAAATTTCTTTCTCAGAAGAATGGGTTCAGATCACCCATTTGACAGACTGGGTGTGGACTTACTGAATTCTCTAAATGGAAATTTATATTGTTTACAATGGATAATCGACAATGCAATCCTACAAATTTAAACTGAAAAAGCAATATTTCACAAATTATGATACTTTGAAGATATTTGTACTTCCCCATATGCTGCTGTATAAACATCAACTCCAAACAGTTAGTGAACAATCTATACTCATAGAAGCTATATACAGTTAAACAGTGAATAACCTTTACTCGTTAGATACGCAGTGAGTAATCCTTACCTTAAAAATAAACAAATTATTACCCAGTGCATAATTTTCATCCTGCTAAATGAACAAGTTACACCCTCTCCAACCTGTCACCTTTTCTACCATCCTGCTTACTCATCTACACATCCATTCAGTCACCCTGCAGGTGACTCTGTCCAACTTTGACTAACCTGATTGAAGAAGCCCTTCTACAAAACATTGTTGCATGCAATTCAGGGTTAACTCAGCAACATGGGAGATTATTTACAGGACTGTGACTACAGTGAATGCCTACTAAGTACTTTGCACGCTTCCGGTTGACATAGGGAGGTTGGTGAAATGGGCAGAAACATGGCAAATTAAAGTTCAATGCAGACACATGTAAAGTGATGCACTTTAGGAAAACTAATATGGACAGTATACCAAAAATGACACAATTTTGAAAAGTGTGGATGTGCAGAGAGCCCTTGGTGTCCATATATATACACAAATCCTTAAAGGTAGATGGGCAAGTTGATAAATGCTTTTAGAGGAATGGAATTAAGAGATCATACCAAAATTTTATAAGTCACTGGTTAGGCCTCAGCTGGAGTATTGTGGGAAATTCTGGGCACTACAGGTCTGGAAAGATCTAAAGGTTTATAAAGGATACACAGAAAGTTCACCTGGATGTTGCTGTAGTGAGAGACTTCAGCTATAAGGTTAGGTTGGAAAAGTTAAGAATTTTGTCCTTGAGATAGAGAAGGTTTAGAGGGGACCCAATAGAGGTTTAAGATGGTGAGAGGTTTTGGTAGAGTAAAGGGGAAAAAATATGCGCTGTAGTGAGTAGGTTAATAAATAGAGGTCATAGATTCAAAATCATTGAAAAGGGATTTAATGGGGAGATAAGATTTTTTTCAAAGATTATTTTCACTTAGATTGATAATTGTCAGATCCTGGAACACAATACCTGAAAAGGTGGTGGAAGCAGATTTTGTAGATTCATAGAATTATAAAAGAGGGTTGAACAGGTATTTGAGGATGAGGAACTTTACAGGTTATGGAGAAAAGGCAGGGATGTGGAATAAAGCACGGCTGCTCTTTCATGAATCAGCTCAAGTGAGTCGAATTGCCTCCTTCTGTGTTTTAAGTTTCTATGATTCTATTGCTGAGAGTCCATGTGATGTTGTTATTTGTATGAACTGGAATGAGCCAAGCCTTCAAAATCACATCGATTTCAAAACCTGCATTTATTTTGGAAACACTTAACAGTGTTCAGAATTTAAGAAACTATTTACAGAGCAAGGTATTCAAGGAATACACTGTATACAAGTATACATTGCTGAACACATCATATGTTTATCCTCTGGTGTTTAATTGTGTGAGTAGGTAAAGTAGTATAACAATATATTTTTTTCAAATTAGAGTTATTTTATAGCCCTTAAAAGAGCCATTGCTAAACCCATTGAGAGTTAAATCTCCATCTTTGAAAGGTGCTATATATTTTTGATTTACTTCTATGATTGTACTTCAAGGGTACTCTTGACCCAGCTACTTCCCTTCAAAAGCAGTTAAAGTGTCAGTTTCAGAAGTTAGCCTACTGCATCTATCCCTGGAGAAATAATCCCGAAAATGTGAGTTCAAATGCCACTGTGACAGTTTGAGAACTTGAATTCAGTTTGGAAAAATCTGGAAATAAAAAGATGGTATCAGGACTTTTGACACAGTGGATAGCATCCCTGCCTCTGAACCAGAGGCTCCAGGTTCAAGTCCCACCCCAGGACTTGATGGTCAAGGAACGTGTGTTCATAACACTGCCAAACAAGTTGATTATCAAAGGTAAGGACAGGAGAGATTCCTGGTCAGCCATGTGATGGAAAGAAAGTTAGAGCCTCGATCATCACTATCCATAGCTCCAGTCTACAACACGCATGTAAAAGTGCATGCTGCCAAAGCAACTCGGACTCTGAGTGATCTGTAACAGATCAGTAAAATTGATCACAAAGCTATTGAATTATTGTAAAAACCCAACTAGTTCACTAATGCCCTTTAGGGAAGGAAACCTGCTTCCTTACCTGGTCTGGATGATATATGACTCCAGTCCTACACCAACAAGGTTGCCCCCTGATGACACCCAGCCTCAGTGATGTCAAACCTCTACAATGCAGCAGTTAGATACAGTGGTTAGTACAATGCATTAGAATCTGACTATTAGGGACGTAGCTTTTCCAACAATGCCCACATTCCAAGAACAAGTAATAAAAGTTGATGTACTTTTGTGGGATGAAGGGGTTATATTGCATTGGTGTGAGATCATCTAGCCTTAACCTGTTTAGCCCACAAGCGTGCTATACCCATTATACTAAGAAAGAGGGTGCATCAATTTAAAATTTAAATATTTTACAGAATTCAGATATTGCTTGTTTGAAATAACTCAAACACCAATTATGATGTGCTGTTCATTTAAACTAAGGCATAGCCAAAACAATGTGAGGAAAGCACTAATGGGTACAGACACTAAACAGGCAATGTTACCTTATTGAGGAGGGGATGGCAGGTGTGGGAAAGGAAAAATGTGCCTGCAGTTCATTAAATTCCTTTTTTCTGAGATAAGGCAGAGGAATTGTACTTTGTATTCAATCTATGTAATACCTTGACACTGGGCCCTAGAGTAGAAAGTGGTTCATACAAAAAAATTCTGAAAATGATTCTGACTTTATTGATAAAGAGTCTTCATAGCCCAAAGAACCATTGCCTTTGTTCTGCTGATAGGATTTGTGCTGCACCCATTCATTCCATGGTATATAAAAGTAAATGTCAAAGCAATGTTTCTCAGTGGCTCTCAGCCACACATGCATTCAGAAGTTGTTTTGTGTCAGTGGCTGCAGGCTGGCTCCAGTGAGACTATTAAACAATCTAAGAGTGTTGGACTCTCTCTGGAACATCTGAGGAAGAGACAAAGTTGTAGAGAATCAGAACATAGCACGTTGTCTTGATAACATATACTTGCTCTAGACATGTATTGGATGATATTAAAAAAGATTTCAAAGTTTACTTCTCTGTCAGGTGTCTCATTTGGTTGCACTGTCACCTCTGAGTCAGAAGGTTGTGGGTTCAAGGACTTGAATGCATAAATCAGGCTGCCACTTCAGTGTAGCATCGGAGTGCTGCATTATTGGTGATGTTTTCTTTCAGGTGAAACAATAAACCATAGATGTAGAAGACTCCTAGGCACAATTCTAAAAGAGTCAACAGTGAATCCCCAACCAAAACAGATTAACTGGCTATTCTTCTCATTGCTGTTTTGGAACCTGGCTGTGCACAGTTGGCTGCTACATTTGACAAGAAAACAGCGAATACACTTCAAAGCTAATTCCTTAGATGTGAAGCACTTTGGTACTTCCTGATGACATAAAAGATACTATGTAATTGCAAGATCATTCTTCCTTCTCCTAAAACAGAAGATTAAGCACCATGATGGCTCAAGTACAATGGCTTTTTCCTCTGTTGAATGTTTTTATTCTACATGAAATGAGTTTGGGAATGAGTCTGAGCTAGCTCAGAGAGCACATACCCACAAGTAATTTTACTCAAGCGGGCAACTTGGATGGCTATTGTGCAGCATAACTGCTACTCAGTACAAGTTTTTTTCATCCAAATTCTGCTACATAGATGTGAAATACACTGATCTTTTGATTGTGTTGCCTTGAGGCTTTTCAGGGAGGAAGTAAGGAACTGAATTTTCTGTCATCATGAATGGCCAGTTTCATTTGTAAGTGATTTTCCAGGTTTCTAAACAAATGTGCACAAAGATAATATCTGTGGGGGAAAACACATAGTCATATGACTGATATGCTTGTAGTGGTTTAATGGTGCCAGGACAGCACAATTTTAAAAAAATTTGAGGGAGCTGTTCCTTGTAGATCCAAGCGGCTTACCCTGCCTGTAAACTTCGCAACACAAGGCACCACTTATCTATGGTAAAGTTCCCACCTAGAAAGTGTGACTCAAGTTCTGATCTCAATTGTGTCTGGGTGAAGAGGGGTTGGGGAAACCACAGTGGAAGTTCAATGAGTGCAGGCCATCAGGTAAAAACAGGGTGTCAAAGTCACCAATTCCTCTCTTGCATCTCTGAGTTCAGAGGGTATTAAAGATATGGAGGTGGTTCTTTTGCTCATCTTTCAACACAAAAATGGGAAATAGAAATGAAATATAATTCCCTATTATGAAGTTTTCAGGATTGTTCCCTTGTTTGCTGATCTTGGCTAAAGAAAACTGCGGATAGGGGAGAAGAAAATGTTATGTTTGAAATAGTTTCAAATTTTTACAATATGCAATGGATATGGAGGGGGAAAAGAAAAAGCATCATATTGGGTTACATATCTCAAGCAGGATACGGTGACACCCACCTCCTCCTATTTGGAAGTGTGTATATGCTATAACACCATGTGATTGGTCTTGGTTATCACAGTCTTGCCCCATGATTTAAATGAATATACACAGCACTGGCTATCCCTTGCGGACTGCCATCAGTTGTGAAGCAGTACTCCACATCTAAATAAGAGCCAGGGATGTTTTTCCAGAGTCTTGGTAAATATTTGTTCTTCAACCAATTTCATTAAGCAGGTCACTGGGTCATTTATCTCACTGCTGTTTTTCGAACATTGCTGTATGCAAATTGGCTGCCTCAATTCCTATATTACAATAATGACGTCACTCTTAAGTATTTCATTAGCTCTAAAGTGCTTTGAAACATCCAGTTTGTGAAAGGTGCCACATAATTGAGAGTTCTTTCTTTACATGGGACCATATCCTTCTGAACTTTCCTTCGTTATTCCTTCTAACCTGCAAGCACACCATCCTACAATACTTCCTTCTTCATGCATCTTTATGCACCCTGAATTGAATGCTCATCAAACAATCACTACTCCAGGTCAGGTCGAAGTTCATCTGATGACAGGAGATGAAAACCTGGTGTGGCAAATACAAAGCAATGAAAACTAATGCCCAATGGAGAATATCAGCATCATTGGGATTGAATGGAACATGGTAGCCTCATTCTCACAGTCACAGCAGGTATCCTTGGTGGCGACATTGTGCTTGCCATTTGATCAATACTAGGACAAAGACAATCTCTCTGCTCTCAGTTAAAAACATATATGTGCAATGTCTCTATAAATCCAGTATGAAATAAAAGATTGGCTTCTGGTTTCCTACTTCACCAACTGACTGCTGAGATATCTAACAATCAAGAGCTTTTGACTTTCATTGTGTAATGAACAAAGTATGTAACACACAAAATCAGAGAGAACCCTGTTATATTCCAGTAATACCGGACATAGGAACACAATAGGCCTTTCAGCTCTTTAGAGGCCATTCTACCATTTTGTCAGGTCTGCACCTCAACCCCACTTACCCACCTTTGTTCAATAATATAGTTACTGAACATTTCAATTGACTTAGCACCCCAGTTTTTTCCAGCAGAGTTTGAGATCTTCATTACCCTATGTGTTAAAAAGTACTTCCTGATATCACCCATAAATGGTTTAGCTTTAATTTAAATTTGTGGCTCCTTGTTCTGGAATCTTCAACCCTAAAGCAGAAATGTTGAGATTTGGGTTCACCAATTCAAAACAAACACAGCTGAGGTCGTCGGTATTGAATGTTTCTCACGCTCACAGTAAATGTTTCATTATAATTGATGTAGAATACATCATTGCCATAACGAATGGAATTGATCCACCATGTTTAATAGGTAGATATCCATTTTCCGAATCAGGCAGAAGATATTCTGTGAATCACCATTGGTTTATTGTTCAACTATAGTTCAGTACAAATACCAGTTTCCACTCTTCCATTCTTGGTCCTTTCCCTGTCCAGAAGCACAAACCCCTCTTACTAAGGGAAAACCTAGCTCTTCAGTACAGGTTTCAATGAGCATCACCTGCTCTCAATTCGCTCTGAAGCTTGTCCTAGTTTATTCTTAAAGGGACCTGCATTTTTAATATTGTCACCCCATCCAGTAGTTAATGGGAATTAACAGGGGATTGCTCCTATATTCATGGCACTTTATTACCCCAGGAAAAGGACTGAAGAATACAAATAACTTTTAATTTAAGCTTTTTTTAGATTTAGGCTGGATTGTAGCAGATTGGTGTTAGCCAGTTGTGCAGTGAGGTAATGTCCCTCAAGAGGTTTTTGTTCCATACAAATTCAAGATGATGATCAGAAATGTGATCAATTACAGTACTGGTAATTAGAATCATAAAATGGTAAATCACAGATGGAGGCCATTTGACCCGTCGACTCTATCAGCTCCGTGTGAGAGCAACTCAACTAGTTCCACTCTCCTGCCCTCTCCTTGTTGGCCTGAATTTTTTTTCTTCAAGTGCTTATCCAATTCCCTTTGTAAAAAAATAATTGAATTAACTGAAATTTCACTGCATAAAGAAAAGTGTGACCATACCTGCTTCCATTCAGCTTCTGTGCTATGTCTATAACCCAGTAGATGGCAGATTCCATGTAATGTGGTCACCTGCATGAAAGTAATAGACAGTCAAAGCAGAGTAGTTACTCCATTGAATTAGCCCATCACAGAGGACGGTCAAACAACTAGATTTAAATCTATAACCCAGGAGATTTTCTTCCTAAAATTTCAATAGCGTGAAAGTGTTAAAAAGCTTCCCCACCCACCCAGGCTCAGTTGCTAAAGAGGATTGTTCTGACTGTTTATGTGTTGGAACATTAAAGGCAGCACCTCAGGTGAATAAGACTGTAAGAAAGATATCACAAGAGATGCAGAGTATAAAAGCCAAGGAGGTAATGATGGGCCTTTATAAAATGTTAATAACACCTGTTAAGTACTGTGCATAGTATTGGAATCTACATCATAGCAAGGAGATTAATAGGGTTTCTCACAGATTCTTTGGAATGCCTCGTATGGGGCAACAGACATACATAAAATCATTGGATGGTTACGGCACAGAAAGAGGCCCATAGTGTCTGTGCCAGTTCTCTGCAAGAGCAACTCAGTGAATCACAATCCCGTGCTCCTGTAGACTTGTAAAATTTTTCTCTTCAGATAATTATCCCATTCTCTTTTGAAAGCCATGATTGAATCTGTCTCCATTGTGAAGAAAGACTTGAAAGATTGGGTCCTTTTTACATTAGAATATTGCAGATTATGGGGCAATAAAATAGAGGTGTTCAAAATTTGAAAGGGTGCAACAGAGTAGCTAGATTTAAAATAGAGATTGGGAGAAATTTCTTCACACTGGCTATGGAATTCACTTCCAAGGTTAATTGTTTTGCAGTAACTGTGCCACCATACAAGATTAAATTGGATAGGTGGATCAAGGAAAAATATTAAAGAGCTATAGGAATAGTGTGGGTAAATGTAATTGAAATTGTTTACTTGTGTGAAGTGTAAATGCTATCAACTGGTATGGTCAAACAGTCTGTTTCAGTGCGTAACTTATGGGCCTGAATATTACACTTGGTGGGCATGCTGGATCGACAGGCCTAGAAGCAGATGTAATGTCCACTCCAGCCCAACACCGGCGGCTGACAGCAATCACGCGCTGGCTGGCCAATTAACGGCCGGCCGGTGGGAAAGGCAATCATTGAAAGAACCAGTGCTGTCCAGGGGGTGGACTTTTCGGTTAAGGTTTCTGCGGGTGGGAGGTTTAAAAGGACCACCAGGAGTGTGCAAGGACACTGGGGACACCGAAGCAAAATTGTGGAATCGTGTGAGGTTACAAGACCCTCTTCAGTGACAGCCAATCTTTGCTATCCTGCAGCACTGGCAGAACCAATGTCTTGAGGGATTTGAGGCATGGTGACCAGAGAACAAACCAAGCTACTGGAAATGCAAATATGCGCAGCTCCTCATTTCTCCAAATGACTGCTTGCAGTCCCTCCTGCAGGCAGACAGTGATCTGCGGGAGATACTGCTGCCAGCTGATGACAAGAGGAAGCCTCCACATCTAACCAAGAAAGCCTGGACAAAGGTGGCATCGATAGTGGTTGTGGTGTAGGAATTAGGTGCAGTGTGGAAGAGGGTCAATGATCTTCTGGTCTCTGCAAGGGTAAGGAAGGAAACCACTTTGCATTGGGAATGAATGTATATGGGTGGGCATGGATTTGATGGGACTGGAAGGTGGTACACGAGTGGCTCTGTAGAGGCAAAGGAGACCTGTGCCCAGCAAGGCTGTTTAGGACTAGGGAGGACAGCAGGCACACCTCGAAGGGAAATGTCCTGCAATGCGTTGGGCGCATGGACTGGCAATGTTGGGGAGGAGCATGCACATCTCAGCCATCTAGAATAGGGATTCATGAATGTACTCTTGTTTTCACACGAGAAGAGGAAGCACATTGTGTTGGAATGCAACTGCACAGGTGAGTTCCAAAACTGGCAGTACTGATGCTGATGGAGGAGGACACTTTAGAGTTGGCATGCGAGCAGGGGAGGAGATCTACTGGTCGAGGAGAGGCAGGGGTTTTTGAGGAGGGTGAGAATGAAGGGGCTACACCAGAAGGGGACAGCATCAGATATGAAGGATTCAGTGGCATAGAAGGTAAGGCTATGACATTGTCTCTTGTTACATTTCTTTGTTACCCTGCATTGTTATATTTGTGAATTGTGCAGGATGCTGCAACAGCTACTTGGTCTGCTTCCTTAATGCTGATGTATATTCACTGTTGTTTTTCATCCATTAGGTGCAGCATCGTCCAGACCAATCGAAGATTCAGACAGTCCACCATTAACATTGGAGGAGGGACCCTCAGATGGAGAGGCGGCAGCGTAGCGATATTGTCAGTGGACTAGTAATCCAGAGACCCAGGGTAATGCTCTGGGGACCTGGGTTCGAACCTCATCATGGCAGTGGAATTAAAAGTCTAATGATGACCATGAAACCATTGTCGATTGACAATCAATTGTACATTGACAATGTCATAAAAGGATTTTTTTTCCTTTGGGGAAGGAAATCTGCCATCCCTTGCCTGGTCTGGCTGCAGACCCACAGCAATGTGGTCGACTCTTAAATGCCCTCTGAAATGGTCTAGCAAGCCACTCAGGTCTCAAGGGCAATTAGGGATGGACAATAAATGCTGGCTTAGACAACGACGACCCCATTCCATGAACGAATAATAATAATAATAAAAAAATGCTCCAGTTCCACATCCTCCACTCTGCACCACTTCAAATACTGATATCTCTGTGGGGTTGAGTGCATCCATATAAGTGGTAGCACAGACTGGGTGCAGCACATCACGATCATCTGAGCAATTATTGGAGACTCTTACGACTTTTGGAGGCCAGGAGATCCTGAGCCCAGGCAGATGTTGGGCCTCTGGAGTCATCCATCTAGTGGCAAATGTTAGATGTCCAGCGGGAAGTACGTGGAAATCTGGCAGAGCTTCCAGAGGGTAGACGTGTCCTCATCTGTACAATGGAGGAGTCCATGTGGGGCATAAGCTCTGTGGTCACTCACTCCTCTGAATGCACAGCATGTCATTGAGAGGTTGGCCACTCTCATGGCCTGCCAGCTCCAGCAACTCAATCACTGCCAGCATGAGGGATGGATGAGGCACCTGGTGTTTCTGTTACCTTCTTGTCCATCTATGGTGTGCAGGGAGGTCCAAGCAAACATCATGTTGCCAGATGAATGGCAGTTCTTTGCATCTAGGGGCTCCTCTCAGGGCACTCCAGATGGTGACAGCAGCTCCTCTGCCAGTTACAGTATTGTCTGATAAATTCACGACGACCAAGTGTCCTTCCCCTGGGCCGAACTTTCCCACCCAGTTGGGGCCCTCATAGCCTCTAGCAACCAGAGGACAATTGCCAAAGTCATCCAGGCCAATGGGGCATCCGAGTCAGTAGCCTGCCTCCAATGCAGCTCCAATGACAGGATAGCACTAAGACGAAGCACTTGTAAACGGTTTAAGAAATCACAATGAACACAGAAGAGCAATCATGGGTGAGATATTTAGTTTGTGACTTGTGTTTTGTTGTTCCACATCACCTTATTAAAAAGATATTTCATACAACATGTTATTCTTGTGCTATGAGTGGCATGAAGATTGGAGGCCTGCAACTCAATCCTAAAAGGTAAGAAAATCTAATTGTGTAGGAGGCACAGGACCAGTGGGCATCAGGAGGGTTCATGTGATCTGAGCAATTATGTAACTGCAGCTTTTCAATGATATGGAATGAGGAATTTAGAAGCCTACTGGAAGCCCCTTTGAAAGTGTGCTTCCCTAGTTTCCCTGGCTCCCAAAAGCTGCTGTCCTGTTGGCTCCTCAAAATCACCCAATGGCTGTGCAGGTTCATCCTTGGAGTCTGTGTTCAATTCGTCCTCCTGTGTCTTCGCTATCAGTTCCAGTCTTCTTCCTCCATCAGATCGCCCCAAGAAACAGCCAGATTGTGCAAGGCACAGCATACAACATCGATGAAGGACATGCAATCCAGTCCGTACTAAAGTGATCCCCCAAACTAGTGCAGGCAAGGATATTAATTTTAAACAGTCTGATCGTCCTCTCGATCATGGTCCTCGTGGAGGCATGGCTTTCATTGTACCTGTCTTCAGCAGGGATTTGAGGATGTCTTATAGGTGTCATTAGCCATCTTTCCACAGGGCATTCTTTATCCGCCAACAGCTAGCATCCAATCAGGCAAGGGGGCTGAACAGCCTTGGAACCTGGAAGTGCCGGAAAATGTAAGAGTCATGGCAACTCCCTGGATGCCTTGCACAAACCCGGAGGATGTGTTGTTGATGATCACATACTAGCTGGACGTTGAGTGAATGGTAGCCTTTATGATTCAGAAAGGCTCTCCTGCAGGTCCTTTGATTGTCACATGGTTGCAATCAAGAGCAACCTGAATTTTTGGGAAGCTAGCAATAACAGCAAATCCTCTTGCATTCTCTGCCTGGCTGATTCTCATCTGTTTTGAAATGTATAAAGGGATTCACCCTCCTGAAGAGTGCACCTGTGATGAGCTTTATCCAGTGATGTGCTGTGGACTGTGACACACTGCAGAGATCCCCTACACGGATCCCTACAGGAGCCAGGAATGAATATGAAGCATAAACATTTAGGGCAACAGTCACTTTCGGGCCTATTGGCACAGGGTGCCCCCTCTACATAGTTGGGTGGACCAATCATTTTGCAGATGAAAGTCACTGTCTCCCTTTAGAGCCAGGTCTTTCTTCTGCACTATACCTCCATCATGTCCAGATAGTTGGATCTTACTCTGTATACTCTGCTAGAAGGGAAATGGCACCTCTGCTGGCTCCTTCTCCTTAGCAAGCCTCACTGGCCTTCAACCGCTTCAAGGTGTGCTGCTTGTTCTCGTGAGTGGACACATTAATGCTGTCTCTGGCCAGCTGGCCTTCTCTCCCTTCTTCATTGCCTCTCTTCACCTGAGGAAGAGCTGTCATCTGACATAACAATCCCCATTTTTAAGCAATTAGATTGCTGAGGTGCTGACTGACTGATGTTATGGCCAATCTGTTAGTGGCTCTTTAAGGACAGAAGCTTCCTTACCACAAAAAAAAATTTGAACAAAATGGTTCAGAAAACAACCCAGAAAGTCAAACCTTAAGCAACAGATATTAACTCTTACCTTCACACTCTTTACTGTATATATCCCACCCTGGATTGAGAAAGTGCTCATTGTGAGGTCCCCATCTGCCCTTGCAGCCCGTGTGCTGAACGTAAAACTACACGGGTGAGCTGCTGACAATTGGGCACACCAACCTCCCGAAATACTGTGATGCTGTGTGATGACATCGGGATCCCCTCCTGACATCATCACGATCTATTTTACGGCAAGTCAGGAGTATCGTGTGCCTAACCCAGCACTGTAAAATTCAGCCCACAAGTTTCTAAACAAATACATGAGGCAATTCATCCAGAATTGCAGAAATAGGTTTCGTCCTCTCTAGTTGCAAACTCTCGATTACAGTGCAGGTAACTCATTCAAAGTGGATATTCTTCATGTGCATGTGCTACCTAGACACTGTATCAGCAAGCTGTTCAACCTGAAGAGGGAGCATGTTGACTTCCATTACATCATGACATGACATGCATGACATCAGCATAACTACTTTTTAATTGGGCTTGCTGGATAGTGACGTGGAACAAGAACCCTGGCATATTTTACCCCTTCTTAATCAATCTGTGCTGAGACCAAATGCTGCCCTGGCTGAGGTCAGCTAAGCTGGGAACTGAACCTATTATATTGGGGTCTCTATATGATTCTCTCCATTGTGAATGCCTCTCACTCTACTTTTCAACATGGCTGCAGGTTAGGCACGACTGCAGCATATAGGAATGGAATAGTGTTATTTGGGGAAAGGAGACACTCTCTTGACTTCGATCATGAGTCTTATGATAGGGATAGAGAGAGCTTTACATTTGTCTTTGCTGAGCCCTTAATGCTGTGACCTGGCCACTGAAATTAAAAACATCAAATTTACACATAAAATCCACAGTCAAACACAATATTTAAACCTTGTTAATGGTGATGTACCTCGTTAATCCATCATGGCTACTTCTGCAGCAGGCCTCAAACTTAAAAGTTGCAGATTGCTGAGGTCTGGTCACACTCCAATGGAGCATGAACATATTTGGGGGTGAAATTAGTCTTCAGTGAGAGTGCATAATGAGTGATAGTGAATCAGGTGCCCTTTTTACACCTCAACTATTTCTTTCCCCATTGGTGCATATAAAATGGGCTCCCAAATTGTTATTGCTCATTTTATGCTTTTGCGATAAACCAATTTCACTTGCATCCTGTTTCACAGAACCACTAATGTTTTTAAAATCACTGACAACTGCAAGGCAGTGCAGTCTCTCTCCCCTAAGCTGTTAAACGTAATCATTTTTTGGTCCCTTTCTGAAGAAAGTAAATTTCCGTGTGGAGTTCCTATAGTTGAGGACAGCTGGAAATCCCTCAGTAATACGTACTGTTAATACACTGTAAAAGTCTTGCCCGTGTGCTTGGCTTTGTCTGTAGATATATTCCATTCCTAGGAAGATGTCTCCAAGATTATACTCATCCTGGTGTAGAGGTTTGGGAATATCCCCTGCTCTCAGATCCTGAAAGAAAGATAGAATCGCTTATCCAACTGTTTGTGTAATTAATTACCCTCAGGTGCTTCATCAATGACTTTTCTTTCATCATAAGGTCAGAAGTGGGGCTGTTTTTGATGATTACAGTGTTCAATTCTATTCATAATTCCTCAGATAATAAAGCAATCCATGCCCACATGTAGAAAAACCAAGACAAAAGCATCAGTTTATAAGTGGCAAGTAATCAGGCAATGACAATATCTAACAAGAAAGAGCTTAACTATCTCCCCTTGACATTCAACAGCATTACTATCACAAACATTCACTCCCTCCACCACCGAGACACAGTAGCAGCAACAAGATGCACTGCAGAAATTCACCAAGGCTCCTGAGACAGGATCTTCCAAACCTACGACCGCTACCATCTGGAAGGACAAGGACAGCAGATAGATGGGAACACCACCACCTGGAAATTGCCCTCCAAGTCACTCACCATCCTGACTTGGAAATGTATTGCTGGTCCTTCGTTGTCACTGGGTCAAAATCCTGGAACCCATTCCTAACAGCACTGTGGGTGTACCCATACCACATAAACTGCAGCAGTTCAAGAAGGCAGCTCTCCACCACCTTCTCAAGGGCAACTAGGGATGGGCAATAAATGTTGGCCCAGCCAGCAAAGCCCGCATCCTGTGAATGAATAAAAAAGAGAAACCCTCATCATCACTAACCTGAAGGCGGGGGGAGGGGGGTGGTAACCACTGACCAGAAACTTAACTGAACCATCCATATAAATACTGTGGCTACAGAACAAGGCAGACGGCAGGTATTCTGCAGCAAGTTACTTACCTCCTGACTACCCAAAGCCTGTCTACCATTCACAAGGTGCAAGTCAGGAATATAATCCACTTGCCTGGATGGATGAAGCTCAAAAAGCACTCAAAAGCTTGGCACCTTCCAGAACAAGGCAAGCTACTTGACTGGCATTCCATTTACTGGCTTAAACATCCACTCCCTCTGCCATCTGCGTACCATGGCTGCAAAATATACCATTTTCAGAATACATGGAGTAACTCGCCAAAGCTTCTTCAGTATTACCTCCCAAACCCACACACTAGAAGGAATAGAGCAGCAGGTACACGGGAACGCTAATTGGAGATGGACAATAATTGCTGGTCTTGCCAGCAATACCCACATCCGGTGAATGAATATTTAGAAAAATGGGAAAATTTAATCTATAACTTGCTAACAATATGGCTGTGATTAGCTTGCCACTGCAGGTTCTTGGGGCAATAAATCTGTTTGTCAATTCAAATTATATTAAATCAGCTTGAAATTGTGCAAAAAAACTTCTTGTGCTACTTTATTGAAATTGCCGAATCTGAAGTACTGGATAATTCCCTTTTTTCAGCAATAATGAATCTAAATTAATAGTAGACTGTACACTGGCCAAAAACTACCAAAACTAGTGAATTATCCACAGCCTTGATCAGCCAGTAAGCAGAAATGGTATGGGGGATTTAATTAGCAGGGGATCCAGATTACAAAAGCAAGAAAGTTATGATAAAACTGTAAAACACTGGTTCAGCCTCAGCTGCAGTATTGCATCCAGTTCCGGGCTCCATACTTCAAGAAGGATGAGAAGACATTAGACAGGATGCAGAAAAGATTTATGAGAATGATTCTAGGAATGAGGAATTTCAGTTATTTGGATAGACTGAAGAAGCCAGGGATGTTATCCTTGGAGAAGGGATGGTTGAGAGGAGATTTGATAGAGGTGTTCAAATTCATGGGGGGGATCTGGACAGATCAGATAGGGAGAATCTGTTCACATTGGTGAAAGGATTGAGAACCAGAGGACACAGATTTAAATTGACTAGCAAAAGAAGCAACGGCGACATGACTTCTTTATGCAGCGAGTGGTTAGGAGCTGGAATGCACTGCCTCAAAGTGTCGTGGTGGCAGGTTCAATTGTGGTTATCTGAAGAGAAAAAATTTTCAGGGCTGCAGGAAAAAGGCTGGGGAGTGGGACTAGATTAACTGCTTTTGCAGAGTTGGCACAGCCACAATGGGCTGAATGGCCTCCTTCTGTGCTGTAACCATTCTGTGATTCTATGAAAGTACGTCCAGCACGCCCCAAATGGGTGTTCCAGTGCAGCTCATCAGTTCTGAACAGGACACAATATTGATCAACCTGCAGGTCAACCCTGCATGTAGGCAGTAGATCGGAGGGCGTTGCTCAGGGTGGCAGTAGTCCTCAATATGCTTGTATGTCATGGCAGAACCACTCCTGCTTCTCTCAGTCCAGTAAAAATAATGTATTCTTCTCACCTATCAGATGTTCCTGAGGAATGCATGGCCTTCAAGTAGAATGTAATAATGCATTGGGTATTTGGATGGAATTGTCAGGTTCCAGCCCAAATCTAGAAGGCAAGTAATTAAAAAAAGGCAATTGTAAAGAGGCGGTAGACTGTCAAGTCTGTTGCAAGTTAACAATAATGTATCGTTTCTGAAGTATTATGCCAATAGTTACTGTTACTTCGGCCCAGATCCTCTGAGGAGCGTCAATCATTGTCAGGTCGCTGCTCCGTTCAAACTTTTCTTTGCCTAGATAATGCTCTGCATTTTCAGCTGGGTCTTTCAAGCCAGACTTCTACAGAAATGCAGAGCATACAGTCCCTCGAAAAGCTTCATTGTAGTGCTGGGGTGTCGGGCAAGCCACGCCCCTTTTTATGGCACCAACTGCCACAAGGCAAGTTTAAATATCCAGTGTGAATGTTAGTGAATGGATAAATGTTAGTACATGGGAGAATGCATTAATGTTACGGGATGGGTGAGTGGATGAATGAGTCAATCAGCAAATGGTAGGTGGGTAGGTGTGTATAATAAGTAGGTAGGGTGGCAAGTGGGTAGGGTGGTCAGGTCAGAAAAGTTAACCAAATCATGGGTTCGTCAAGTCAGATCAGGAGGTAGTCAGGAGGTCGGAGGTTAGTGTGGTTAGGAGGGTTGATTATGTCGGGCTGGGGGTTGTCAGGAGTTGGGAGCAGTAGTTGGGTGGTGAGGTGGGTTGTCATGGGGTAGCTGGAGGGTCAGTATGAGTGATGGGGGGGGGGTGGGGGGGGGTGCGGTGTGGGGATTGGTCAGTTCTGTAGTTACCCAGGAGGTAGATTAGGATTTTTCCTGTCTAACATTTCCTAGCTAACTATTCAGGTTAAGCACCTTGGAACTGTAAGTCTCCGACCCTAACTCAAAGACGGAGACTTTTGTGGAAGTCCCGGGAGCAGGGGAATTGCAATTCGGAAGTTCAAATTTCCCGGATAATTCGCATGGAGGTCAGGGCATCAGGGCTTCTGCGAGGTCCCAGCGTGCATCTGGTCTCCGACGATCTGGAGACTAGACCATCTGTAGTTTTGTGAGCAAATAGTGATTTTAGGCAGACTAAAAGGATGGAGAGAACCTGAGAGGCTGGAAGGATCTTTGTGGATTATATTAATATTGATCAATAACATTTGAAGTTTTAAAATATGAAGGCTTCCATAAATTTCTATTAAAATAAGTTCAAAATAGTCCTCTATATTACATACGATACAAAAGAGATCATGGTGAAGGGTCTGTCGAAGGGTCATGAGGACTCGAAACGTCAACTCTTTTCTTCTCCGCCGATGCTGCCAGACCTGCTGAGTTTTTCCAGGTAATTCTGTTTTTGTTTTGGATTTCCAGCATCCGCAGGTTTTTGTTTTTATCATGCTGAAGGGAGGGTTGGTCCTGGGAATAAAGGCACAGCTTTCCATTCATTGGAAATAAAAACAGAAAATGCTGGTAATACTTAGCAGGACTGACAGCATCTGTGCAGAAAGAAACAGAGTTAACGTTTTGAATCTGTATGACTCGAAGAAGGGTCATACGGACTCGAAACGTTAACTCTGTTACCTTTGGTCCGAACCGGATAGACCCTCATAGGTAAAAGCAAAATACTCGGAGGCTGGGAATCTTAAACAAAAACAAAGATTGCTGGAAAAACGCAGCAGGTCTGACAGCATCTGTGGAGAGGAAGACACAGCTAACGTTTCGAGTCCCAATTACTCTTCTTCAAAACTCATAAGAGGGTTTGTTTCTGGAAACCGCTGGAGCTCGGAGTTCCTGCTGTCGGGGAGAGGAGAGGAGCCCCACTCCTGGTCCCATTACCTGATGGAAAGGGAAAGACAGCACATCAGTGGCCGCTTCCTGTCCCCTGTAGCGTCCGTTCAAGAACTGCATCCGTTGGTCGTCCACGCAAATCAGGGCCAGGTCGAACCGTGCGAGGCCCAGGATCTGGCGCAGAGTCTGACAGTCCCGCCGGAGCCGGGCCCTGCGGAGCGGCACCGCTCTCTGCATATTCCTGATCAGCAGCGTCATCCCGGCTCGGAATCTTTCCGGGCTCCGCCCCGTGTTGTCAATGACAACCCACAGGAAAGGAAGTGAGAATGGGTGCACTGGTCTTTTAGTTCCAGGTTGACCGGAACGGAAGGTTAACGGGGCCGGACCCTGGAGGTGTTTATGTTTGGCAGTAATAGCGGCACTTGACTGAGGCCTGTTGTTGGATTGCAGGATTGTTATCTGAATGTGAAATTATGTTGTCTTTAGGCATAAATGTATCAGGGTAAATGTAAAGAAATACTAGAAGCACAAAGCAGGTGGGGTTAAGCGGAACTGCTCATTGGTTTTGGTGCCAAGTCACAGAGTTTTTAGGAGGCCCGACCCCGGAGGTTGACGGCTCCGGGCGGCCCTTGTTCATCCAGATTCATGGATCCAGCGGGCAAGCTGCCCCATGCGCTCTTTCAGAAAGGTGACCACAGCTTCCCAGTTTTTCATGCCCAGCAGGATCCTCCTTTCGGGCAAGCGGATGAAGTCGGAGAGTCTCCTGTTGTGTTTGGACACCAGGCGGCTTCAGCAGCCCATGGTTCTGGCCCTCCTCCTGCACCGAGTCAGCCCTTCAGTTTTAAGCCTTTTGGCACGTTCTCAAGTTCTGTTAACTTTGGTGCCACAACGGCTGGAGGTTTTAGACACCCTGAGCCAAACTTCAAAGGGTTCGGGAATCCGGATGTCCAGAGATCGTATGTTGGCAGTCTGGACACGAACACATCATCAAATAAACTTGCCTCATTTAACTTCTCCCAGCCTTTGAGCAGTGGCGAAGCGGGCATTTTCACGGCTTCACAGAGTAAGGGTGCCACTATTAGTGGCCCATCCTTCAGTTTCTCCCAACCAACAAACAGCGGGACTTCCTCCAGCCTCTTCAGGTTATCTCGGCCAACTGCAACAGTTAGTTTGCCAGATACTTTTAGCTTCTCGCAGCCGGCGGCTATGAGCGGTCCTCCCGGAGGCTTCCGTTTCGTGCAGCCGACCCCCAGCAGCACCTCAGCCTCATATACCTTTTCTCAACCAAGTTTAGCTGTCGCAGTAGATTACTCTGCATCAAACAAAAAAGTAGCTGGCGAAGAAAAATCGACTCAGAAGCCAGTCTTTGGAGTGTCTGATGCTAGCCCTGCGTTGACATATGATGTGAGACGCAGTGGAGTGGGAACCACTGGAACAACGGCAAAGACCGGACACACTTTGAAGCGTGAAGAGGAGGAGGAACAGTTGATTCCCAAAAAGGGCGTGAAAAGAAAAGACAAGCGAGAAAGGTCACCATACCAATTTGAATACAGTGCTGTTAAAGGACAAGCAACAGGATCCAAGAACAGCCAGTCTCTAGGGAAAAGGCCAGCGAAAGTTGCTCCATCTATGGGGGTCTTTAATCTCGCCCTTCAAGATGTGTTAAAGGGCAGTAGAAGGGAATCTAAAAGAGTCAGCACGCCTTCAGAAAGCGAAACAATTGAAAAATTGAAGCTGTTAGCCGAGTCAAGCATTCCATTGCAATGGCCTGCTCGACTGAGGAAAGAAGAAACAAAGAAGAGAGTGAGAGATGGTGAGTAGAATTATGTATCTCATACGAATTAGGAGCAGTAGGCCACTCGGCCCCTCGACCCTGCTCTGCCATTCAATAAGATCATGGCTGATCTGAATGTAACCTCAACCCCACATTCCTGCCGACCCAGATAACCTTTCATCCCCTTGTTTATCAAGAATCTATCTACATCTGCCTTAAAAATATTCAAAGACTCTGCTTCCACTGTCTTTTGAGGAACAACCCTCTGCGAGTAAAAATTCCTCCTCATCTCTGCCTTAAATGAGCGACCCCTTATTTTTAAACAGTGTCTCCCACAAGAGGAAACATCCTCTCCACAGCCACCCTGTCAATAATCCTCAGGATCTTAAAGGTTTCGATCAAGTCGCCTCTTACTGTTCTAAATTCCAGTGGATACAAGCCTTTCCTCATAAGACAACCAGCCCATTCCTGTTATTAGTCTAGTAAACCTTCTCTGAACTTCTAATGCATGTACATCTTTTCTTAAATAAGGAGATGAATACACAGTATTCCAGATGTGGTCTTACAACTGAAGCATAACTTTTGTATTGCTGAAAAAAGAGACACATCTAAGCTTTTCATCTTGCACTCACAGGACGCTTGCAAGAAAACTAATATAAGGGGAAAACAAAATTTATACTGAGTGAAAAGTGCTGATTGGTTGGCAAAGTGGCGTTGCCATGGAGAATGCACCACTGATGGTGACTGACATTTAACTGCTAAGCATTGTTTGAAATTTAAACCAGGCAATGCCTTGACCCTGATTGGTCAAGGCCATGTCCTGAGGAATGAGTCAGCGAATGACTCACTTATTTTGTTTAGCTCATACAGGTGCGTTGTAGGTACATGTTCTTTCTGTCCGCAAAGAGCAGGGCCCTATCTATTAATATATGTAGCTTCCAGTACACACAAATGCGCCACACTGCAGGCCCGACTGATGATCTTAAATTGGTTGTCAGTGGAATTCTTAGGATACTGAAGGTTATTTAGCAAATGTTATCCAATCGTGGAATCACATCTAATATTGGACACTGTGTTCTGAGCTTTGCAAGTGCGAGCTGGTTGGGTATGGTCTGTACCTTGCCCATTACAAACAGTGGCTGGGACATGTATTTGATACAATTTGCCAATCTTTGGGACGTACAGCCTACCATCACACTGGCACTGAAATTCATATACCACGTTACTCATTTGTGTGACAGGCACAACGTCTTCTTGGCTTGACGGTAGCATCTTATTAGTGGCGAATACCACTCTTCTGATGAAGAGTCACATGGACTCAACGTTAACTGTATTCCTCTCCACAGATGCTGTCAGACCTGCTGAGTTTTTCCAGCTATTTTTTGTTTTTGTTTCAGATTTCCAGCATCTGCAGTATTTTGCTTTCATCTGCATTGAGGGCTGTTCCTTTAAGAAGTCAAATTTCTGCCCACTGAGCTGTTCACTTGTTACAGCACTAGTCAGTCGGGGCATTCCCATTCCATTCTCTCGAAGGGACTGAAATTACTAGGAATCAAAGTTGCTACCATGGGATGAGACTGTAATCTTTGGCTGGAAAGCACTCAAGAACCTGCCTGCTATGCAGTGCCCGCCCCACCTCCAATCCTGAAACTGTGGGAATAGAATGGAATAACACAGTAGTCAGTCTAATCAGATGGTGCAAGGCACATTCTCTAGAGGTGTCATCAGATGTTTGATTGTTAGCAATCATGCTCTTCTGAGTGAGTAATACAAGTTGATATTGTGAGCCTAAATGAATCTTGAGGAAAATCTAATGGAAAAACAGACCAGTTTTAGACTAAGGGCTTACTGTCCATTCATGGCAGTTAAAACTTGCTCTATCTGCGATCTAGTACAGAAATATTATAGGTTTAAAATATCCAGTATTCCGGGCAGGTGAAAATACATTGTCACAGTAAACCAAACCAAATTAAAGCAGCATGCGAGGAAATAATTTTCTATGTTTAAAATTTTAAAAATGTTGGCTTCTCTCAATTTATAATACTCAGTAGCAAAAAAAACCTGTCTTTTTGTATTTCTATTTTATGTGAAGGCGTCAACTCATTCTAGCGCTGGTGGCTGTCTACCCCCAACCATGTCACTATTCTTAAAGCTTAGACAGAGTGTGTCAACATGAATGGGTTATTACATTTGAAACTGTCTTCACTTAGTGCTCCTTCCTATGTCTGATTGCTGAGGAGCAGAGACCTTGACTTTTGCTTCCTCTTCCAAACTGAAAAGGTTCTGAGGCTAGTTTTCAATAACCTAACTGAGATCAGCTGGGGCCTTTCTTGGACTGTGGGGTTCAATGGCATGCTTTATGAAATGTTAGTCAGTGTTATGAACAGCAAATTGCCTTTTTTAATTGAAAGATCTGCAGGAATGATTTCCTGTAGTATTTCAAACATCAGGATATTGTAGCACTTTTTTTAAATATCGCTGCTTTCTGCTGCTCAATGTGATATAGTCAATATGTGTGGTAATCAGCAGTTCAAGAAGGCAGCCCACCACCACCACCTCAAGGACAATTAGAGATAGCAGTAAATGCTGGCCTAGTCAGCAATGCCCGCATCCTGTAAATGAATTGGGGAAAAAAAATCCTGGCTGTGCTGGGGAATGTAAGATTTATTTGTGCAAGGGATTCAGACCTGACAATTGGTTTAGTAAATCTCTCATTGTCACACAGCAGAGATTAACACATTACTGTGTTTAGACAGTAATTTACAGTTCTGAACAGATATTTAAGCATAAGGATACTGGGTGGAGCAGTGCACGTTGCCCCCTCTCATTCATTTTTCTTCTACCCTCTATCCTCGTATTAAGGCAAGCGTTAGGCTCCAGTCAGAATTTGTTCAATTGTTCAGGCTAAGGTACTTGTTCTATCGCTGCACTTTGTTCAGAATCCCATCTCCCTTATGCCCCTGTCTCTTGACCATTCGACCTGATAAATCCAATCTTTTTTTTTCCATAGAAGGTCTCTTACATGCAAAGGGCCACAGCAGAGTAAAAAAATAAATTCATGATAATTCCACAGGAGATATGAATGGAAAATGCAGCACATGTATAGGAGCTGCTTTAAGGTGCATTTTCAGTTCTGCTGGGTTGTTTTTTTTTTCGGTGTTCTGGATTAGTTTCTGATTCTGTTGTTTTCCTTTGTTCTCCCAGATTTTGTTGGCAGGTCTTCCTCCCGGAGGCTACGTCGGGGTGACAGCACAGATAGTCTGTCCAGTGTTCCCTTGTCAGAACTCACTGCCATTCAATGCAAAAACATCCCAGTGGACCTTAACATGAAGGAGATCATCAAGAAGCACTTCTCGCAGTTTGGCAAGGTGCAGCGGGTATATTGTCAAACCAATAAGAGGCTGGCGGTGGTTCACTTCTATGATCACGTGAGTACCTGAGGATGGTTGCTGCATTCATGAACAGTGCACCTTCTAATTTTTTTTGTAGTTCATGGGCACTTTAAAAGGTGGGACCTTGCAAAAAAATTTAGAGGCAACTTTGTTCCCAAATTTCCATCACCGGACATTAATCAGAATTAAAGTTTTATTAACTGACAGGAGAGTTAATGAGAGAGGAGCAGCAATCTCACACATGTTTTTGAGAGCATCGTCCATGGCTAAATAAGGAAGTCAAGGGTAGCATTAAATTGAAAGAAACACTGTACAAATCTTCAAAGCTTCATGGTAGGTCAGAGGATTAGACAGATTTTAAGAACCAGCAAAGAATGATTTAAAAGATAATAAAGAGGCAGAAAGCAGAGTATGAGAGAAAGCTATCCAGTAATATAAAAACAGAAGTAAGAGCTTCTTTAAGCATAGGAGTAGGAAAAGTGTAACTAAAGCTCCTGTTGGTCCTCTAGACAGTGAGTCTGGGGAATTGATAATGGAAAACAAAGAAATGGTGGAGGCGTTGAACAGGTCTTTTTTAAATTCATTTACAAGACCTGGATGTCACTGACTAGCCCAGCATTAATGCCCATTCCTTCTTGCTCTTTAGAAAGTGGTGATGAGCTGCTTTCTTGTACCACTACAGTCCATGTGGTGTAGTTAAACCCACAGTGCTGTTAGGGAGGGAGTTCCAGGATTTTGATCCAGTGACAGTGAAGGAATGATGATTATAGTTCCATATCAGGATGGTGTGTGGCTTGGAGTGGTGATGTTCACATGCATCTGCAGCCCAAGGTGGTAGAGGTTGTGGGTTTGGAAGATGCTGTCAAAGGAGCCTTGGTGAGTTGCTGCAGTGCATCTTGTAGATAGTACACACTGCTACCACTGTGCGCAGTGTTAGAGGGGGTGGATGGTGTGCCAATTAAGCAGGTTGCTTTGTCCTGGATGATGTTGGGCTTCTTGAGTGCTGTTGGAGCTGCACTCACCCAGGAGGGTATTCCATCACACTCCTCGCTTATGCCTTGTAGATGGTGGACAGGCTTTGGGAGGCAGGAGGTGAATTACTCTCTGCAGAATTCCCTCTAACCTGCTGTTGTAGCCACAGTATTTATATGGCTGGTCCAGTTGAGTTTCTGGTCAATGGTAGCCCCCAGGGTGTTGATAGTGTGGGATTCAGCAATGGTAATGCTATTGAATGTCAAGGGGATATGGTTGGAATCTCTCTTATTGGAGTTGGTCATTGCCTGGCACTTGTGTGGTGCCAGTGTTACTTGCCACTTAGATAAAAGCAAAATACTGCGGATGCTGGAAATCTGAAACAAAAATAGAAAATGCTGGGAAAACTCAGCTGGTCTGACGGCATCTGTGGAGAGAGGAAAAAAAACAAAGTTAACATTTTGATTCCTTATGACCCTTCAGAGCTGAAGAGAAGTGGAAATGTGATGAAATATATACTGTTTAAGGGGGTGGGGCAGATAGAGCTAGATCGAAGACCTGTGATAGGTGGGGATAAAGGAGGGATTGACGAAGATGTTATGAACGAGGACAAAGGGATTGTTAGTGGTAGTGGTTAGTGCTTAAAAAAAAAGGTACTAATAGTGGTGTAAAGGTAAGGAAGCAAAATGTGAGGAAAATCTCGGTTAAGGAAGAAGGAAGACGTTTATTTACTCCCCTGCCCCCCCAAACTGTGGTTGACAGGGCCTTCAGCTGTGTCCAAACCATCTCCCGCGCCTCTGCCCTCACCACACCTTGCCCTCACACCTTCCCCTCCCTCCATGATAGGGTCCCCCTTGTCCTCACTTTTCACCCCACCAGCCACTGCATTCAAAGTTTCATCCTCTGCCATTTCTGCCAACTCCAGCATGATGCCCTACCAAACACATTTTCCCCTTACGCCCCATGTCAGCATTCTGTAGGGACTGTTCCCTCCTTGTCACCCTGATCCACTCCTCCATCACACCCAACACCTAATCCTCTTCCCATGGCACCTTCCCATGTAATTGCAGAAGGTGCAACACCTGCCCCTTTACCTTCTCCCTCCTCACCGTACAAAGGCCCAAACACTCCTTTCAGGTACAGCAGTGCTTCACTTGCACCTCCTTCAATTTGGTCTACTGCATCCCCTGCTCCCAATGTGGTCTCCTCTACATCGGGGAGATAAAAATCAGACTGGGTGACGGTTTTGCAGAACACCTCCAGTCTGTCCGCAAGCAATTTGGGGATGAAGGGCTTATTTATGAAGAAAGGTTGAACAGTTTAGGTCCATACCCATTGGAGTTAAGAATAAGAGTTGATATTATTGAAACATCTTGACGGGATTGGATAGGGTGGATACTGGGAGGATGTTTTCTCTTGTGGGGGAAACTAGAACTTGGACATAGTTTAAGAATAAGACTTCTCTCTTTTAAGACAAATGAGAAATTTTCTCTCTGAGGTTCTCTGCCCCAGATGCTATGTCTTTAAATTTATTCAAGACTGAGTTAGCTAGATTTTTGTTGGATAAGGGAGCCAAGGGTTGTGGAGTGCAGACACAGACAGGAAAACGGAGCTGAGACCACAACCAGATCAGCCATTATTTTATTGAATGGTGGAGCAGGCTCAACTGGCCAGATGGCCTACTCCTGCTCTCAGGTCCTTCGTTCCTATGACAGGCAGATATGTTGTTCAGTTTTCTGGATTTATCTTTTCTTTAGTTGCTGTCATAAGAACATAAGAAATAGAAGCAGGAGTTGACCATAGGGCACCTTGAATCTGCTCCACCTTTCAGTACAATCATGGTTGATTTTCTGCCGCAACTCTAGTTTCCCACACAGTCCTTGTAGCCTTTTATTTCTTGAGAGACAACATCTGTCTCGCTCAGCCTTATATAAACTCTATGATAAAGCATCCACAACCCTCTGGGTGGACAATCCCAAAGATTTTCAACCCTCCTCACCTCAATACAAAATGATCAACCTCTTATCCTGAAGCTGAGCACCCATATTCTAGATTCCCCAGGCAGGGAAAATAACTTCAGTGACTACCCTGTCAGATAATTGAGGATCATGTGTATATTTCAATTAGATCACCTCTCATTTTTCAGTTCAGAAGAAGTCACATAGACTCAATGTTAACTCTGTTTCTATCTCCACAGATGCTGCCAGACCTGCTGGGTTTTTCCAGCATTTTTTGTTTTTATTACAGATTTCCAGCATCCGCAGTATTTTGCTTTTATCTAATTTTTCTAAACTCGAGAATATAGGTCCAATTTGTGTAACTTCTCGTTATAGGACAATCTAATGAACCTTTGATATGAAGACCAAAACTGCATATTGTAACCCAAGTATGGTTTTACCAAAGCCCTATAAAATTAGCAAGACTTCCTTATTCTTGTACTGCAATCCCTTTGCAGTAGGGGCCAATATGCTATTTGCCTTCATAATTGCTTGTTCTACCTGCTAATTTGGTGTTCCTTGAACGAGTATATCCAAGTACCTCTGAGCTTCAACATTTACAAGTTTCAATCTTTTAAAATATATTCTGCTCTTTTATGTTCTTACTACCAGAGTGAATTACCTAACATTTCCCTATGTAGTGCTCCATCTACTCACTCACTTAACCTGTCTATATCTATTTGCAACCTCTGTTTCCTCCTCACAGCTCCTGTTCCCACCTAGCTTTGTATTGTCAGCAAACTTGAATGCATTATTCCCGGACTCCTTGTCTAAGTCACTAATGTAGATTATGAATGGCTGAGGCTCCATTGTTAAACCTTGCAGCACTACACGAGTTACAGCTAATTTGAAAAAGTCCCTTTTATCCCAACTCTCTGCTTCCTGTTCATTAATCAATACCCTATCCATGCTAATATATTATCCCCAACTCCATGAATCCCTAACTTCCATATTAACCTTTTTGTGTGGCATCTTATTGCATCCCTTTTGGAAATTCAAGTACAAGTAAAGATATGTCCTCAAAAAATTCTAATACATTTGTCAAGCACAATTTCTCTTTCATAAAACCACATTGACTCTGACTGATCATTCTGATTTTCCAAGTGTATTGTTAGATTTCCTAAATAGACTCAGCATTTTCAAGATGACTGATGTCAAGTTAACTGGCCTGTAGTTCCCTGTTTTCTCTGTCCCTATTTTCTTGAATAGGATTTTACATTTGCTAAATTCTGATCTGCTGGAACTCATTTAGAATGTAGTGTTTAGAATGTAGTATTTCTAATACACCAATCCTTAGGTCCCCAACATTTTTAACCTTTTTAAATCCAGAACTATCCTTAAATTCCCAAGTGTTTTTGGTAGTTTTGTGAATCGTTTTGAATATTTCCCACTGTTTATTCCCTGTCACATCTTTTAAATCTATTTACCAATTAACCTTAGCCAACTCTCCCCTCATACATGTGTACTTGGTTTTGTTTAAGTGTTAGGTTCTTGTTTTAGACTTAGGTATGTCACTTTCAAAGTTAATATGGATTTCAATTGTATTGTGATTACTATGTCCCAGTGGATCTTGTTACGATCCCCGTAGATACCGATTAATGTTGAAAAAGGAATTCAATCTTCCAGTTAATTGATCAAAAGGATGACATGACAAGATTTCACGTTTTCGGATTTCTGCTGTAACAAACGACTAAAAGCACTATTTTTGTTGGCCACTTATAATTTAAACTACAGAAAGGAATGCTCTTCTATACATCGCACAACATACATCGCACTCTCTACAGAATTACACTCCTTATAGCAAAGAGTCTATAGTCACTTCCAGTGGGTTCACGTTTCCCTGTTCCAGCAATTAATAACTTCAGGCGACCCCAGGCGCTTTCTTCAGTTTTTGGAGAGTTTCGCAAATCCACTGCCAGCAGTAAAGCCCGCTGCACTGATTCCTCTTCCCCTCTTGGCTGTGGCAGGACTAATCTCCCTGATTTCTTAGATGGCTGCGGAATGTGCCTCTTCGAGACCGTCTCCCTCCTGCATTCAGCTTTGGTGGCCCGCAGAGAACCAGCAGCCTGTTCTCTCTGCTGATTTGTGATACTCCCTTCCTTTTTCCTTCTGCCCAAAAGCCTGGAGCCAGCAAGCCAGTCGCTGTTAACATAGCTGCTCTTGCCTTTTGTTCCCAAGTGTGAGAACTTTGCACCCTGTTCAGGAAGTCCCTTGACTTGGCTCTCTTGTTCCCATAGCAATTAAGCCACACTTTTTGTCAGGCAGAATTTGGAATAGGTCACATGAACCCCTTCATTTCAACCTAAATTTAAAGGCACAGTCCAAAATATAATCTTAATCTCAATTGTAATAGTCTCTTGTTATGAAAATGCTAATTAACCTACCTCATTACACAATGTGAGATCTAAAGTATCTTTGTCCATAGTTAGTTCTAGGACATATTGTCCTAGAAAACTGTGATGAAAGCATTCTACAAACTCATCTTCCAGATTACCTTTGCCCATGTGTTGTGTCCAGCTTGTATGAAGATTAAAATCCAGTGTTAATGTCTTGCCAATTAATTAAGGTTGGTTAATGTCATGTCAATTACCTGTTACGGTTAAGAAAAACAGGCGATGGGTGTTAATTGTCTTTGAGAACATATAAATAGGGGATAGCTTGGAGACTGGGTTGAGTGAGAGGAGAGCTGTGAGATTGAACAAGTCAACAAACTCCCTCTAAAGAAAAGCTTTATGCCTTGGTTTCTGCTTCACCAGCTGGTTTGGATCCTGTTAACACCCCATGATTATTACATTGCCTTAGCATTGCTCCAATTATTTTTTGCTTAATGCTCTGTCCAATGGTATAACTACTTTTAGGGGGCTTATAAATTATCCCGTCAGTGTTTTCTGACCCTTATATCTTACCTCAACCCATTCTGATTCGACTTTGTGATCTTCTGAACCAAGGTCCCTTGTTATGACTGCCCTTGTGTCATTCTTTACTGTCGTGTCACTCCTCCTTTTCCATTCTCTCTGTCCTTTTGGAATGATGTATCCTGGAATATTCATTTCCCAACCTCGGCCATCTTGTAACTATGTCTCCATGATGGTGATTGGATCAAACCCATTTATCTTTATTTGTGATACTAGTTTGTCTATCCTATTACAAATACTTTCTACATTCAGATAAAGGGTCTTTTAAGTTTTTATTACCACTAATTTTTGTGTGGACCCTATTCGCTGATGCACTCTGTTCCACTCCACTTGCCTTTATTTAAATCAATACACTGCTCTATTGCCTCAACTTTTTTTTAGATTTCCAAATTTCTTGACCCCACTGTCCCCTATTAGTTTAGAGCACACTCCACAGCCCTACTTATATGATTTGGAAGGTATTGATTCCAGGCCAGTTTAAGTGTAACCCGTCCCAATAGAAAAGCTCCCTCATTCCCCAGTGCCAGTGCCCCATGAATCAAAATACCTTCATTTGATAACACTCTTGAAATCACATGTTGAGTTCTGTAATACAAAAGTAAAATGCTGTAGATGCTGAAAATCTGAAATGAAAAAAAATGTTGGATACACTTAGCAGGTCAAGTACCATCTGATGAACGGTCATCAGTCTGAAACATTAACTCTATTTCTCTCTGCAGATACTGCCAGACCTGCTGAGTATTTCCAGCATTTCCTGCTTTTATTTTAGTTTTCTAATCTGTTTGACCCGATGTCAATTTGTGCATCTCTCCAACAGTTTCCAGCGATTATTATCTTTGAGGTTCTGCTTATTAATTTAGAACCCAGTTTCTCAAACTCCCTATCGATTTTGCTGCTCCTTTAGCCCGTCTTGTTGATGCTTGTTGCACTGTAACAGTGCAACCCACCTGAGACCCAAAACTCTAAATGAAATAATGACTTGTTGAAATTTTTAAGTAAAGATGGATATGAAAATATTAAGAGGATGTATTTTGCTGTATTGTATATTCTTTTGTTTGAAAAGCTTTGTTCAAGTGAATAAGATGGAACAGTTTCATGTGGCAGATGGCCCGGTGACCAGAGGACATGGATTCGTTAGAATTGGAAAAAGAACCAGAGAGAGAAGATGAGAATTATTTTTAAGCAATGAGTTGTTATGATCTGGAATACACCGGCTGAAAAGTTGGTGGAAACAAAGTCAATGGGAACTTTCAAAAGGGAATTGGCTAAATGCTTGAAAATGAAAACTTTGCAGGGTAATGTTGAAAGAACAAGTAGGATAGAATTAATTGGATAGCTCTTTCAAAGAGCTGGCACGGGCCGGATGGGATGAATTGCTGCCTGCTGTGCTACAAATCCTTTTGTTTCATGGCTTCTACTGGGGTTCATAAGACTGAAGAACAATGTGATGCTTGGTTAATTCTCCTCTTTCCACATTTATAAGCATCCTCTCCAGCCCCTAAAATCCTCACCAGCTGGAAAATGCTGAGTCTTTGCAATGGTCCATATTGCTTAGACTTTCACAATTTTGTGACGTACCAGAGGACAGTTTGTTGTTGGCTATTTTCTTGTTGGAGGAATCATAGCCGGAGCCAAGTCCTGCCCTCATTTGATAACCTACACATTCTTTAGGGAGGGAAAAGGAAATTTTTAAATTCTAATACTACAGGACAGACCAGCTCTGCAACCCAAGATCCTATTAGTTTGAGTATTTGCACTTGTGATAGTGAATGTGGAGAGTGTTAAAATGAATGTGTTTCTTTTAAAGGCATCTGCTTCCAATGCAAAGAAAAAAGGAAAATCTCTACGCAAGCAACAGATTGAAATATTTTGGCAACGGAAAAAAAACAGTGAGTTACAAGAGCAGCTTATGTTTTATTCTCCATTCCTGTGTCCCAGCTTTCACCCTTCTCTGACTGAAGGCAATTTTATATAGAAACATAGACACATAGAAAATAGGAACAGGAGTAGGCCATTTGGCTCTTTGAACCTGCTCTGCCATTCATTATGATCATGGCTGATCATCCAACTCAATAGCCTGCTCCCGCTTTCTCCCTGTATCCTTTGATCCCTTTCACCCCAAGAGCTATATTTAACTCCTTCTTGAAAACATACAATGTTTTGGCCTCAACTACTTTCTGTGGTAGCAAATTCCACAGGCTGACCACTCTCTGGGTGAAGAAATTTCTCCTCATTTCAGTCCTAAATGGTTGAGACTGTGTGACCCTGGTTCTGGACTCTCCCACCATCAGGAACATCCTTCCTGCATCTACCCTGTCTCGTCCTGTTAGAATTTTACTTCTAAACTGAATTCTAAATATAGGGCTGTGTTTATCCACGTAGAGGCTTTGTATAGTTCACAGTAACAGCACAGTAAATTTATCACATCTTAACATTGGGAAATAGGAGCAGGAGTAGGCTATATGGCCCCTCGAGACCGCTTCACCATACAATAAGATCATGGATAATCTAAACTTCCAATTTTCCTGCTTGTTCTCCATAACCCTTGACTTCTCTTTTTGTTCAAAAATGTATAAATCTCAGCCTTAAATATATTCAATGACTCATCTTCCCCAGTTTTTTGAGCTAGAGAATTACAAAGATTCATGGTCCTCAGAAAAGAAATTCCTCTTCATTTCTGTCTTAAAGGGCAACCTCCTTATTCTGAAACTTGTCCCCTAGTTCTAGATTCCCCCATGAGAGGAAACATCATCTCGGCATCTATGCTCTCAAGCTGCCCTCAGAATCTTATGTTTCAATAAGATCATCTCTCATTCTTCTAAACTCCAATGGGTATAGACCCAACCTGATCAACCTTTCCTCCATAAGACAACCCCTTTATCCTGACACTCAACCTAATGGACATTCTCTAAACGGCCTCCACTTTAAATATATCCTTCCTTAAATAAGGAGACCAAAACTGTAAGTAGTATGTAGCTGTGTTCTCACCAATGCTCTGTATAGTTGTAGCAAGACTTCCCTACTTTTATACTCCATCTCTTTGCAATAAAGGCCAACATTTCATTTGGCTTCCTAATTACTTGCTGTGTCCACATGCTAACTTTTTGTGTTTCATGTACAATAACAACCTGGTATTTGTGTATCGTAGCATTCTTCCCACCAATGTAGATAATCTCAATTTGTTTCACCATTACTTCCTTAATAATAGATTCCAGCATTTCCCAATGACAGATGTTAGGTAACTGGCCTATAGCAACTTTCTTTCTGTGTCCCTCCTTTCTTGATTTGCAGTTTTCCAATCTGTCGGGATCTTTCCAGAATCTGGGAAACTTTGGAAGATTACAACCAATGCATCCACCCTCTCTGTAGCCACTTCTCTGTTTTCCCTGCCCACTTTAGCCAACTCTGTCGTCTTAGCTTTATAATTGCCTTTATTTAAATTTAACACTCTAGTTTCAGACCCAAATTTTTCACCCTCAAGCCAGCATGAAATTCTGTCATGTTAGGATCATTCTTTACTATGAAATAATTAATTCATTCTGTCTCATTACATATTACTTTTAATGTCATGTCAATTACATCGTTAAGGTTAAGAGAAAGAGATAATGGGTAACTGTCTTTGAGCACAAATAAACAGGGGATAGTTGGGAGACTCGGTTGTGTGGGAGGAGAATTGTGAGACTGAACAAGTCAATAAACTCTCAATAGAGAAAAGCTTTGTGTCTTGGTTTATCCTTCACCAACCAGCTTAGATCCTATTAACAATTACCAGGTGTAAGATAGCCTATTCCTTGGTTGGTTCCACAACATATTGTTCTAAGATGTTGTTCTGTATCTCTGAGCTTGTCCTCGAGACTATCTTTGCCAATTTGATTTGTTCAATCCATATGAAGATAAAAATTGTCCACAATTATACCAGTACCTTTCTTACTTGATTTATACTCTATCTTACGGTTAGCAAGCTTTTAGACTACCCCTACCTGTAACATGTTTTCCCTTGCTATTTCTTATCTGTACCCAAATTGATTTTACAGCTTGACCTTCCAAGCCAAGGTCATTTCTCACTATTGCCCTGATCTTATCTTGTATTAACAGACCTACCCCACCTCCTTTTCCTTTCTGCTTTTCCTCCCTCAATGTTAAGTGCTCCTGAGTTCTCAGTCTTGGTCACCTTGCAACCATGTCTTTGTGATTGTTATCAGATTGCACCCATTGATTTCTTTTTGTGCCATCAATTCAACTAACTTGTTATGAATCTTGCCAGCTGCTGGCGTTGTTACCTCTAACCTATTCCTAATGAAACATCATTAATTCATTCAGTATCATGCAGGGGCATTTCTGCTCCACTTTTATTTTCTAAAATTAGGTCAATTCTAAATTTGAGTGATTAACATTATTACGACCAGGTGACAACGGGTGCAAGGACTCGCCCTTTTTCTCTAACGCCTCAGTTTTTTGTAACAGGGCTTTAAAAAAATTTATAAGGATGAATGTGTCAATTCAGTGTATGTACTTAATGGTTTGTGTGCTGATTGCAAAGAACTCAATCAGACAGGCTTTCTTAAATTAAACATGAAAGGGGTTAGTTTTTGCTGTGCAAAAAACCTACCCAGGTAAAGCTATAAAATTTTAAGAAAGTTAAATGCACTGTTGCAACGCATGCGCACGCACAAGCAAAAATACGAGTTACAGAGTAGAGGAAGTTGTCTTTTGATCAAATTGAGGTTCAACAATAAAAGGCAAAGATGTAAAGAGTTCACTGGTTATGGGTCCTTCGCAGTTGTTCATGACTCAGGCAGCTCTTAAAGCATTGGTCCTTGGTTTTTTCTTGGAAACGCTACTTTGGAATTTGAAGTCTTCTTTAGAATTTCTGTTTGCTGTCCACAGTATGGTATAAGCAGGCAGGGTTCAGTTCAGTTCAAAGAGAGAAACAGGCATACATCTTTTTTGCTGCCTTCAGATGTTCCTTCACTAGATTGCCTCAAAGCCAGCAGGGTTTTATAATAATAGTCTTTCAAAAATCAGAATTTTGGTCATATGCTGACCGGCCATTGAAATGCGGTGGAAAGCAATCGATAGTTTATTCAAGTTAACAAAGGAGTTTTCACCTCCCATGGTCAAACCATTGGCTTACATAGAGGCAGAGTGTGGTCCTTAGCTCTATCTTTGTGCATAATTGGTTTTGTGAGTTCTCCTTTGTTACCTGGCACCCTGGAGACAGAAAATCTGAGGCATTATTGTCCAGGATGTTTTTAGGTAAGTCCTGACAAGGGCAGGTACAACATTCTACAAGGATATGGTCTAGACATGTTCATTATAAGCCACTTTTGGAAACTTCCAGAAGCTTGGCCAGCTTGCAGTCCCAAACATCAGGTGACCTGTGGCAACCATCTTAAGTCAATGTCTTTTTTTAATGGTTGAAACTGCCTTTTTTTAAACAGTTCCATATGTGAGTCCAGCAGGCGAAATTGAAATTTAATATTTGAAATCAACACACCTCTGTAACAATATGAATGAAAAAGGTGCATCCTTTGTAGCACTTTTCATGCATATCACCAAGACAAGGTCACTTTTGCATGTTTTGTGAGAACCATGTGTCCAGAGCTGGTGTGGTATGTGATGTAAAAGCAGTCTGAGATGGTAATGAGGAACTTTAGTGTTTGTCGAGTGATAAATATGAGCAACTTGCCAAGCCTCCTTTGACAGCGCTTCCAAAGCTATGATCTCTACCACCAAGAAGGGCAAGGGCAGCAGATGCATGGGAACACCATTGCTTGCAAGCTCCCTTCCAAACCACACACCGTCCTGACTTGGAACCATAATGCTGTTCCTTCACTGTTGCTGGATCAAAATGCTGGAACAGCTTCCTAACAGCACAGTAGGTGTACCTGCATCAAATGGACTGCAGCATTTCAAGAAGGCAGCTCACCACCACCAAGGGCAATTAAGGATGGGAAACCAATGCCAGCCAGGCCAGTGATGCCCACATCCCATGAAAAAATAAAAGTAAGTTTGGCCTTAGGTCACTTCTGATACTAGTCTTGATTAGCTTCCCTCATTGGTGGCCTGGCTAATACTGGGAGTTCAGAGCATTGTTTTACTCCAGTGCGGCATGGAGGAACTCTGGCTACTCCTGGGCCCACTGGATTGTCTGTTTCAATGAATTCTATAGTGGTGCCCTGTTACACATTTTTTTTCTGCAATCAGCATGGCTATTTGACTATAGGAGTGCAGCAGGACTGCAGTTTAACCAGATGCTTGGTTCCGACCAGCCTGTTGAATGGGAATGACTCAATAAAACTTGGGTATTGACAGTTCTACTGATGCCTCATATTGTTATTATGAACTTTGTTCTTTTTCCCTCCTTCTGCCCTGCATCTCCAGGTCCTGGGAAGAAGTCTTCTCGGGAAGAAGTGGATGTACCAAAAGGAGATGAAGAGAAACGCAGCAAGGATAAAGCTGACTTGGAGCACTCACCTCTCCGCAATCCAACAGCAAGATCTTCTGCAGGAAATGCTTTGAACAAGTAACGCCATCTTACACACATCTTGAGAATCTTAGTGTTGCTTTTAGAAGCTCTGGGGAAAGTGAATTTCTCTCAGGGTCCTTTAACGATGCTGAGAGTATAGCTATGGAGATCTGGAACTTGTGCAACTTCATGTAGGTGTAGCTGTGCAGCTGCAGGCCCGTCTGTATGACAGCTCAGTGTACAGTGAAAAAATCTTATTTTATTACCATTTAGTGATATGATAGAATGGTGACCCAAAATGAGGACTGCTGATAGCAAATTTAACATGTAAGCCACTTTTTATTACTTTCTTTTGTTAGCAATTTTTATTCTCCTAACCTTTCTACATGAATCCATTGATTCCTTTCTCAGTTAGGGTTCCATAAATGCTAGTCACACTGCAGCACCTAGTTATTATGTGTAAAACAGGATAAGTTTTAGCAGAGCATTTGACTGACAATCCATCATGACTGAGTCTGAGCCTGTTCTCATACAATTTTTCAGCTGGGTGCAGGTTTGGATCAAGAGGTTTACATGATCTTCCTTCTGTCTGGTACAAGTGTGCTGGTTCCAATTGTTGGGTTCCAATAGCCACCTTGGGCGAAGGTGGCTAACCTGGCAGAGACTTGGGATAAAATCTGGCCACGGGCATGTTAATCCTCCCTATTCAGATTAACCTCACAAAGTTCTGAAGGACAATGGAAAGCCAGTTTCTAGTCGTCAATAATTTGTCTTCAGCTATTGGCATTTGTATAAAGTCTTATAATGTTGAAATCATCCCAAGGTACTTCAGAAGTATATTTTGAAAAAGTCAAAATTGGAGGATCCAAATATTTAAGGGAAGGAGTGGGTTTTGGTGCTGGACGTGGTTTTGGGGATTGGTAAGGATGTGACCATGAAGAGATTTAGATAAGGGGTTGCAAAATTTTAAAATTAAGGTCTTTGGGCTGTGTGTGTGGGGCGGGGGGGGGGGGGGGGGGGGGGGGGGGGGGGTGTGTACTGGGGCGGGACCAGAAAATGTGGCAAGCCATTCAAAAGTCCATTGATTTCGGCGGGATGGGAAAATCCCCCTGATGGGAGGGGCCGTAAAGTTGCACTATTGATGTGGGGCTGAATACAGGTAGTAGAGTTTCGGATGAACTGAGCTTTGGAGGATATGAGGCTGACCAGGAGACACTGAGGTTTTTTCCCTGGCTGGGGAATCAAGAACATGGGGGCACAGTCTTAGCTAAGGGGGGTAATTGTTTAGAACTGAGATGAGAAATTTCTTCACTCAAAGGGTTGTGAATCTTTGGAGTTCTGAGGGTTGTGGATGTCCAATCATTGAATATATTTAAGGCTGAAATAGACAGATGTTTTGTCTCTCGGAATCGGGGATGGTAATAAGGGATATGGGGAGTGGATGGGAAAGTACAGTTTAAGTCAAAGATCGGCCATAATCATATTGAATGGCCGAGCAGGCTCGACAGGTCATGTGGTCTACTCCTGCTTGTTCTTATGTCCAGAGCATTGACATTTTTGGGTCTGAAGGTGATTGAGACACAGATCAGGGTTTCAGTAAAATGCTACAATGGATGATACAATGGTGAAAGTGGGCGGGTCTTTGATGGAATTGGTGGCAAGAGTGTGGAGTTTACATCAGGGGCTAAAAATTATGACTTCCGCTTTTGTAGTGTAAACTGGAAGAAGCTGCTGCTCATGTAAGCCTATATGTTGGGACAAACAGGTTGATTCTACAGGTACCGGAAGGGCTGAGGGAGATAGTGGATGCATACAATTGCCTCCACTTTGAGCTGAGGTACAGCAAGCTATTCGTCAGAAGGCCAGCCATAAGGCTAAATACCAGACGATATATCGGCAGAATTACTTAAGATGGGAGAAGAATCCATAGTGGACAGGATGTCTGGAATATGTGTGGTGGTGCAGGAGGCAGGCGACTGGGCTGGGCTGATTCTACCTTTATCCCTCTTCTGAAGAAAAGTGACCTGAAATGGTGCACAAATTGTAGAAGAATTACTCTGATCTCCCATGCTAGTAAAATTGCTCAGGATCATCCTGGAACAGATCTGGAAAAAGACAGAGTGAGATTGCTGATGAGTAAGCTGGATTTTGATGCAGAAGAGGAATCAAGTCACCAATTTTAGAATCATAATGCACAAAGCCTAAGAACACAAGCAGCCAATGTACATGTGCTTTATTGATTTTGAGAAGGCACTCAATTTGGCGTCATGCGAGAAACTCTGGTGGACAATATTAGATATAGGATACCCACCACGTTTAATATGGAACCAAGGCAATCCCACTTGGCTAGACAACCCAGGAGGAATTTGGTGTCCTGGACCCTGTCAAAAGTTGCAGAGAGGAGTAGCTGGAATAGTTTGCCAAGATCACTCACATGGGATACAAATTCTGACTTTGAGTTACAGTCATTTTGGCACTGTTGCTTGGCAGAAATCTGATGAAGAGTTTGAAACAAGGGATCGTGAGGAAGATTAGAACAAATTTGGGAGATGACACAACGTTCAAGGACCCAATTGTGGGTCCCAGAACTGCTTTGCCTAATCGCCATCGGAACAGTAAGAGAATCTTCTGTACTGATCCTGTGCAAAGAAATTACCAGCATTAATCTTGTCCCATTCTGATGAAAGGTCACAGAACTGAAATGTTAACTCAATTTCTCTCTCCACAGATGCTGCCTATGTTTTCTGTATTTAGTTCAGATTTCCAACATCTGTAGTATTTTGTTTTTCTATTAACCTCTGTGTTAAAGGCCAGTGAGAATTGTTTTTCAGTATTGCTCTGTGCAAGAAACAATAAGCAAGTTTTCCTTTGCCTTATTGTTATCATACCCTGTGCTTACTGTGCTCATGAAGTTTTAATTTCAATTCACAAAATACATTGACTCTATTTAAGATTAGCTTCAATGGGATGGACTCTCTTATTGGGTGATAAAAACAAAAACTGCGGATGCTGGAAATCCAAAACAAAAACAGAATTACCTGGAAAAACTCAGCAGGTATGGCAGCATCAGCAGAGAAGAAAAGAGTTGACGTTTTGAGTCCTCATGACCCTTTAGCAGAACTGGATGAATCCAAGGAGAGGGGTGAAATATAAGCTGGTTTAAGGTGGTGGGGGGGGTGCGGTTGGGTCGGGGGAAAGAAGTGGAGGGGTGTGGTGTGGTTGTAGGGGCAAGCAAGCGGTGATAGGAGCAGATAATCAAAAGATGAGACAGACAAAAGAACAAAAGAACACAGAGGTGTTGAAGTTGGTGATATTATCTAAATGAATGTGCTAATTAAGAATGGATGGTACGGCACTCAAGGTATAGCTCTAGTGGGGGTGGGGGGCATAAAAGATTTAAAAATAATGGAAATAGGTGGGAAAAGAAAAATCTATATAAATTATTAGAAAAAACAAAAGAGACCAAATGGAAACTGGGTGACATCTTTGCAGAACACCTGCAGTCTGTCCGCAAGAATGACCCAAACCTCCCTGTCGCTTGCCATTTTAACACTCCACCCTGCTCTCTTGCCCACATGTCTGTCCTTGGCTTGCTGCATTGTTCCAGTGAAGCCCAGCGCAAACTGGAGGAACAGCACCTCACCTTCCGACTAGGTACTTTACAGCCTTCCGGACTGAGTATTGAATTCAACAAATTTAGATCTTGAACTCCCTCCTCCATCCCCACCCCCTTACTGTTTCTTCCCCCTTCCTTTTGTTTTTTCCAATAATTTATATAGATTTTTCTTTTCCCACCTATTTCCATTATTTTTAAATCTTTTATGACCCCCACCCCCACCAGAGCTGTACCTTGAGTGCCATACCATCCATTCTTAATTAGCACATTCGTTTAGATAATATCACCAACTTTAACACCTCTGAGTTCTTTTGGCTGTGACATCTTTTGATTATCTGCTCCTATCACTGCTTGCTTGTCCCTACAACCACACCGCCTCCCTCCACTTCTCTACTTCTCTCCACCACCCCCCCCCCACCAAAACCAGCTTATATTTCACCCCTCTCCTTGGATCCACCCAGTTCTGTTGAAGGGTCATGAGGACTCGAAACGTCAACTCTTTTCTTCTCCGCCAATGCTGCCAGACCTGCTGAGTTTTTCCAGGTAATTCTGTTTTTGTTCTGTTATTGGGTGAGTTTGTCGATCTGTTACAGGTGTGGATCCTGGCTGACACTGGGTGAGTTTGTCAGTCCTGGATGTTTGTGCATCCTGTGACACTGTGTAGTTGGGTTCATTCATAAGTGATGCACTGTGTGAGGCTGCATGATCCATCCCTTTCTGTTATGAACAAATTGAATGTGAGGGGCTAAGTGAGGAGAGAAATAAGATAAGAACTGGGGTTTTAAACAGAATCAGATGTTCATTAGATTTGCTCTGCAGGTCGCCAGTTAAGAAACCATCTTCTTCAAAGACTCTGCAATCTGAGAATGAATCCCAGGATCCACAGGGTATGGAAGATCAGGTGTCAATTTCTGAACGTGCAGGGGCACTACCTTCTACCCTCAATCATTTGATTGGCATAGTTGCCATGACTCCTGAGGAGAAATACAGGGTACTTGACCAGCGGGACAAGCTAATGAGGCAAGGTAATGATGCATCATTTCTTGGCGAAGTTCATTATTTTTAAAGTACTAATTGATCTCCAATTGCATTGCCTATAGAATTATAAAAATGATTTGTCCAAGAGCTAGATTTTCTGCCCGTTGACAGTGAATTAATTTGTTGTCTTTGTGCTTTTTCCATTCTTTAATTTCTTTTTTCTCTTCTCTCTGTTCCTCTGTTTTCTGTCCTTCTCTTGTACACTTTTTTTTCATTGTCTAGGTAGCTCAATTTGTCTCCATTTTTTGCATTCTGCCTCATTCCCTCTTTCATGATGTCTCCTTTTTGCTTTTTTACCATTTCTCACCCTTCTACAATTCACTTATTCCTTCTGCCTCTGATACTTATGTTTTTCTGTATATTTGGCATGCATTTTCTCTCTCTCTCGCATGCACACTTTTTTTCTTACCTTCATCTGTTGTTAGGCTTGGAACCCTAATAGCTGTGAAAATGACCATGCCTTTTTCTGGGTGTGAAGGAAGGAATGCTTCTTGGGTCAAGAAGAGATTGTACTGGGGCCTCAGGCTGAATGGGAATGGGTTGGTTGTAGCTGGAGGGAGGAGTGTAGTTTTCCTTCACCCATTGTCCTGGCTGGCAGTGAAGCATTTGGAAACTATTGCAATAAATACCAATGACCGAAGTTGTAGTTTAAGGATGGCCTTTTAATTGATTCATTGTTGTTCAAGCCTAGTTTATGGGAAATTAAGTGAAGAACTTTTCAAATAACTTCTCCATGTCACTACCAGACTGAAGAGACATTTTTGAGATGTTTTGCTAGCTATTTATGCAAATAGAATAAAGTAACATCATGATGGAATTAATTAAGAGTTGCAACATGCGAAGATGAATAAAGGATTTGAGGGGGTGAATGAAGGAGTTAAAATGTGTTCATTGAATTTAAGTTGAAAGAAAACCTGAGATGGTGATTAACATTTAAGGACAGTGTCATTTCCTAGTGCTGGCATTGAGCATGATTCATATGTGCAGAGCAAAAAATATTATTTTTATCTGATTCTTCTGTGCCCATAGCACGAGTGAAAAGAACTGAGTTGGAGAAGGCTAAAGCTGTGGTGGGGACCTGTTTGGATATGTGTCCAGAGAAAGAGCGTTACATGAGGGAGACAAGATACCAACTTAGCTCTTTTGAGACAATACCTGGCACTGATAAGGTTGGTTTCAAATTCTCCATTTACTTAACCCATGAGGGTGATCATTCTGAAGTTCATTTATAATGCAAGCTGTATTCATTTGGGCAGCTTTGGTTTCCATTTTTACAAATCTGATCCCAACTGCCTATGGATTTTGTCCAATCATACTTGAATTCTAATTATTTGGTTTAATTTTGTGTTCTGGGGTGAACTATCTGGAATGAATGTGACTTTCATAGCACCCTTTTCCTTCACTGACATTGAGAGCAACATAAGCCTTGATTGTTTCACAGTTCCTGTTTCCTTTCCTTTTGTAAGGAAAGGATTATCACAGTTTTATTAAGAAAATCGGATATTTAATCATAGAGACAACTGCCCTGCACACTGCAGGAAGCCAACTGCCATGCACACTGCAGGAAGCAAATGATCAAGTGAGCTTGCAACCATTGCTCTTATCTTTATTCTAGCAATGTCTTGTTATTGAAAATTGTGTACAAATCCAGTTTCTGAGGTCTGCTAATATTGTACTGTTATTGAAATCTCTTTTGTTGTGGTAATAGTAACCATTAGCCCTTGCCTGTTAAGCAGGTCAATTTAGCTGCAGTGACCACTAAACTGCTTTAAGGCCTGTTTTTGTCACTTTGTAATTCTAATTTAAAGACATGCAAGCGCATAGTGATTCATATTTCATAAAGAGAACTTTAATTAATTGGTAGCAAGCACAGAAAAGTAATTGGTTCTGCAGAAGAAACATCTGGGTATACATCATGCTTTTTAATTGGAATTTTCATGGAAGCAAAGGGTGGACTGGTACGAAATTAAAGTCAAATTTATGTTTCTACATTATGCAGTTAATCATGTGGATTGTCATGTTTGTACATATACCTAGGACCAATAAGGTCTCAACAATCTGTAATACTAAGCTTGGAGCTGTGAACCGTGAGTCCCTTAACTAAGCCAGTAAGGTTCATTTGTAAGTATTATTCTTTAGCCGTATGTTTAAGTACTATTCATTTTCGGTATGCTTAATAAGTCAGTGATAATCAATGTTTAAGCATCTTATTGATTTGAGAAGTAAATTATAAAGAAGAACACAATCTAAAATATTTCCTTTTCATTCTTCCCTTCTCCTGTACACTGTAACTTAGCCATGTGTTGCTCAATCCACTTCTGGGAGGTGAGCGAGGCTAGTTAGATTCCTTTTCATGGAAGAAGGATCTCTCAGCCAGTCGGTTGGAGTCACTGTGTGAAGCCAGTCCTCCATGCTGGATACCCTCTTCATCATTTTCTGCTTCTTTACCCTTCTGGTTCATTGTCATTTGGAGAAATTAGGTTTTCATAGAATCATAAAATTAGAGACTGGTTGCAACACATAAAGAGGCCATTTGACCTGTTGTGTCCATGCTGGCCCTCTGCAAGAGCAATTCACCTAATGCCACTCTCTGCATTTTCCCCATAGACCTGCACATTTTCCTTTTGAAAGCCATGATTGAATCTTCCTCCACGCTCTCATTTCAAATCCAAGCCACTCACTGCGTTTCTTCATGTTGCCATTTCTTCTTTTGCCAATTATCTTGAATCTCTGCCTTCTGATTCTTGATATTTCCACCACTGGGAACAGTTTCTCCCTATCTAATCCATCCAGAACCCTAATGATTTTGAATACCTCCATCAAGTCTCCTCTCTACCTACACCTACAAGGAAAACAGTTCCAGCTTCTCCAATCTATTGAAGTAACTGAAATTCCTCATCTCTTGAACCATTCTCATGAAACTTTTCTGCACCCTGTCCAATGCCTTCACATCTTTGCTAAAATTTGGTACCCAGAACTGGACAATATAAATATACTAATGTGCTCTTCTCCGCAGATGCTGCCAGACCTGTTGAGTTTTTCCAGGTAGTTTTGTTTTTGCACTGGACAATATACTCCATTTGAAGACAAACCTTATCTAAAAGCAAGAAAGTTTTATTTTGAACTTGTAAGAAGGCACTGGCTCAGTCACTGTTCCTTGACCCTTTCAATGGCAAGGTGCTATATACAGACCTGTACATAGGTCATAATTGCTCATAACTATGTCCCAGGTGCTTTTGCTCTAGGCATGTATATCATTAGCTGTTTTTACACAGCAATTTTCCTGGTCACTTGTTAAAATATACTGCAGAATTAGCCTGCCTCAACTCTGTCTTGTAAGCCCTCAGATGTGTTGCCCAAGTTCCAGTGACTCAGTATTGGGAACTATATCACAAACTGGCACCAATGGATATATTTGCCACACCACAGGTTAACCATGAAGCTACAATCAAAGAATATAGCAGGTCATCAGCAGATCAGGAAGAACCTTTACCTCATGAACTTCGACCTGCCGCTGTCCTGAAAATGACCATGGATTATCTAGTGACTAAGATCATGGATCTGGGTGACGGCAATTACCGGGACTGGTATGATTTTGTATGGAACAGAACTCGTGGAGTGAGGAAGGTGAATTAATAATGCCCAATTGTTATTTATAACACCTTTAATGTATCTTTAACATCTGAGCAGAATGGTGAGCAGGGAGATGGTGACATAGTGGTAATGTGACTGGACTAATAATCCAAGGACCCAGGCTAATGCTCTGGGACATGGGTTCAAATCCCACCATGGCAGCTGGTGGAATTTAAATTCAATTAATAAACCTGGAAATAGGAAGCTAATCTCATTAATGATGATCATGACAACTATCACTGATTATCATTAAAACCCATCTGGTTCACTAATGTCTTTTAGGGAATGCAAAAAAAAAAATGTCTTTTAGGGAAAGAAATCTGCTATCCTTACTAGTCTGGCCTCCATGTGACTGCAGACCCACATTGGTTGACCTGCATGGGTCCCAGTTATGCCTGTCTCATGGGGTATGTGGAACATCTCTTGTTCCAGTCCTACTCAAGCCCCCTTCCCACAACTCTTTTTTGGTACATCGACAACTGTTTCAGTGCTGCTTCATGCTCTCATCTGGATCTGGAAAAATTTATCAATTTTGCTTCCAATTTCCATCCCTCTCTCACCTTCACATGGTCCATCTCCGACACTTCCCTTCCGTTCCTTGACCCCTCAGTCTCCATTTCTGGTGATAGACTGTCCACTAATATTCATTACAAGCCCACCGACTCCCACAACTACCTTGACTACAGCTCCTCACGTCTTGCTTCCCTCAAGGGCTCCATCCCGTTCTCTCAGTTCCTTCGCCTCCGTTGCATCTGTTCCAATGATGCCATTTTCCAAAACGGCGCTTCTGACATGTCTTCCTCCTTCTTCAACCGAGGTCCAACCCATCTCCCGCGCCTCTGTCCTCACACCTTCCCCTCTCTCCCAGAACCATGAAAGGGTCCCCCTTTGTTCTCACTTTTCACCCCACCTGTCTCCACGTTCAAAGGATCATCCTTTGTCATTTCCAGAATGATGCCACCACCAAACACATCTTCCTCTCACTGCCCTGTAGCATTCCGTAAGGACCATTACCTCCGGGACATCCTGGTCTATCCCAATCGCTCCCAACACCTCATCCCCTTCCCATGACACCTTCCCATGGAATCGCAGAAGGTGCAACACCTGCTCCTCTACCTCCTCCTTCCTCACCGTGTAAGAGCCCAAACACTCCTTTCAGGTACAGCAGTGCTTCACTTGTACCTCCTTCAATTTAGTCTACTGCATTCGCTGCTCCCAATGCAGTCTCCTCTACTTTGGGGAGACCAAATGCAGACTGGGTGACCACTTTGCGCAACACCTTCGGTGTAGCTCTGAAGAAGGGTCATACAGACTCAAAACATTAACTCTGTTTCTCTCTCCACAGATGCAATCAGTCCTGCTGAATTTTTCCAGCATTTTCAGCTTTTATTTCAGATTTCCAGCATCTGCAGTATTTTTGGCTCTCAACTGCCCTCTGAACTGACCTGGCAGGCCACTCAATTCAAGGGCAATTGGGGATGGGCAATAAATACTGGCCTTGCCAGTGATGTTCACATTAGGAAAGTTGTTCACATTAGTGACAGGTAAATGCAACTTACCAGTACCAAGAGGAGTTACCACAGATCATTGGAACTCACTGATGCAACTTCTGGTATTTTGGAAATTGAATAATGGTTATGTTGGAGTTGAGGCCCTTAAGAACCTTATGACATCCTTGTACATTTAGTTGCGAAAGTTGGGTGAGACATGAGCCAATGATAAATGATAAAAGCACAAATTGACATGCTTTGCATTTGCAGCTTCCAATTGACAGTCCAGTCTGACTAAAAATACATGGTGCTTGCAGGTGCACTAATATAGCAGATCAAAATAGTGTATTTGTAATCCTGTGGCTGTCCGTTTAAGTCCCAGGGCTAGTTACCTGTGAATTAGCCCCAAAAATAAGCACTTCGGAGTTTGGCTGTCTCAATCCAGTTCCAGTCAGCATTAGTCCACGGCACAATTGTCCCTAGGTCAACATTAAATTTGTCTTCCAACTCAGAGGACCACAGGGTAACTACAATGAAAAATGGAAATTGTCAGGTGAGTAATTTTGGAGCCCACTTCTTAGTTGGGGGATGAAGTATATTGTTGGAACAGGATAGAAGTGTACCCATTGCCCAGCACCACTTTTTTTTAAATTTAGCAGAAAAGTGACAGAATGTATACACAGCATGTGCAATGCTTTATATTTAAAGCAATATCTTGAGGCATGCAGCTAACTAAATTAGTCAGAGTCAGTTTTTAGTCAGTGATAGGGGCAGGGTGAGTTTAAAGAAATGTGAGATCTTGTGCTTTTTTTATCACTTTTTCACATCTTGAAGACATCCCAACAGGTGAAGTGTAATTACTGATCTGTAGACTATTTGTGATTACAAACAGCAAATTAATGCATTAAGCTACCTGTGATTAATGGTGTTTATTGAGGAATACATTTTGATCAGAGAAGCTTCCTGCTTCTCCTTGGCTGTTAACATGAGATCTTGTACATTTGCTTCAGTTTAACAGTTCATCCAAAAGACGGCACCTCATACAGTGCATCCTTCCTTTTATGCTTTAATTTACAATCCATCTAGATAAGGTGCTCAAGTCTGTTTACAGTGGTAGACCTGCACCTTTTAGCACTGCTTCCCAGTGTTGTGCAGTGACAGACCTGTACTTAGGATGTAGGATCAAAATCCCCTATAACTGGGGAAATTTATGAAACATAATTTCAAACCCACGGACATGTTTTGACCTCACAATTGTAACTATAAATTTCAAAAAGATAAACTGCAGTCAGCAGTACAAGGCTGGGCAGCAAGGGGTTAATTCAGACTTCAGTGAAAACACAGTGACTCATCAAAAGGCGTTGGACATTGACTAACGTGATCACGAAGTTTGATTACCCAATACAATGGCATAAAGGATATATCATCAATACAATACACTCAAGGAATCATTCAACCACCACAGGTAGTGGAATAGGGTCATTCAAATCCTCATTAACTTTGGAGCCAGGTGCTGTTACTGTGCCACCTCAAACAGCAGGAGAATTGCTCATACAATGTGAACTGGTAATATTCGTCTGAATACATCTTCCATGGAAACCCCTGTATTGTTTCAACCAGCATGAGCTGATAACATTTGTCTGGACTTTGCATGGAATCAACTAAATGAACATTGGAACAACAGAAATATGTTGTGACATGTCTGAGTTAAATTATTGTAAAAGAGCACGCCTGAGTATTTGGGCTGCAGTTGGAAGAAGGTTCGAGTTTGGTCACCTTGATTCAGGCCTACAGTCAACACTGGACAGACCAGCTGTCTTGGGGATTGTAGGTTTCAGCCAAATCGTAGTGATATTGGTCTGAGGGTTTTGTGAAGGTTTGCAAAAACTTGGTGTTTTTTGCTGGTACCTTGTAATTTGTTTCAGCTATATCTTGGTGATATTGGTCTGAGGGTTTTTTTCTTAAGGTTTCAGGACAGGGCATGGCGTTTTGCCTGTGTTTTTGTAAGTTTTAACCAAGTCATGGTAACTTTGTGTCAGGTACTGGGAATAGGTTGTTTTATATTTTAGATTTTGTACTGTAGGGTTGTGGGTGATCCACTAAAGCTATTGTGATTTATCAAGAAACTTGTCTTTCTGGTCATTCTGTTCAAGCCATACACCTGTGAATTTGGTATCATGAACTTGAGTGTGGGGACGGTCTCTGAGGGAAAAGAGGAACCCCTACGAGGAGTACTGTCACGTTAGAACTCTTTATTACAAAATGTCAAACATTACTCCAGTTTCAAGAGCAGAAACTGTATCTTCCTAAAGACACTGTGTTTTCTTTCCCTTCTGCCAGGATATTACTCAGCAGCATCTATGTAATCAGCTGACGGTGGTGCTCATTGAGAAGTGCACACGATTCCATATCCACTGCAGCCATCATCTCTGCGAGGAGCCAATGTCCTCCTATGATGCCAAGATAAATGATGAAAACCTAACCAAGTGCTTGCAAAGCCTGAAAGAGATGTACCAGGATTTGGCTACCAAGGATACCTACTGTGAGAATGAGGCAGAGTTCCGGGGCTACCATGTTCTTCTCAATCTCAATGAGGGAGACATTCTCCGGTGAGTGGGAAATATTTTACTTGCATTGCACCAGGCTCCCACCTCCTCTTACTCAATGAACCTTGACTTAAATTGAAATACAAGATAGTTTGAGCCTCGATTCTACAATGGTGAAGATGCGTGTAGGAGGAAGTGGGCTAGCTCACACCTCACTTGACCTCCTGTATCTAAATGTACAAGGGTGCTATTAGCTTCTTAAGGTTCTCAACTCCGACTTGTCTATTATTTAATTTCCAAAATACCAGGGGCAGAATTTTGCTCTTGGTGGGCGAGTGGGCAGCCGAACCCCGCTGCCGAAACGGGGCCCGCCGACATTTTGAGTGGGTGGGCCAATTAAGGCCCATCCAGCGGCCTGTGCTGGGGAGGGGGGAGGGAATCCCCAACTGTCAAAGTGCGCTCTTTCGCGCCTATTAATAGGTTAAAAAATCTAAATATAGAAAAATAAAAACATTATTAGCATGTCCCCCTCATGTGGTGATGTCACACAAGATGGGACATGTTAATAAGAAGCACTGAAACACGAACATGAAATCTCATCCCGCCAGTGGATGAGGTTTCATGGTTTTTCAGAAGCCCGCTGGGGCTCTTGGCCTGCCTGCCAGCCTTAAGGTTGGATGGGCAGGGTCTTTTAATGATCTTAATTATCCTGTCAATGGCCTCAATTGGCTGTCCGCCCGCCTTCGTAAACATTTAAATGGACTGGGATGACGTCGGGGGTTCCTCCCAACGTCATCCCACATCACTTTCCTGTTGGCGAGCAGGCCCCCCCCCCCCAAATCGCCGATGGGAAAATCCTGGCCCAGACGTTTTATCAGTGAGTTGCAGTAACTTCTCTGAGCACTGGGGTGGAGTGTTTGCAAGTTAGGAGGAATAATAGAGGAAAGTTTTTTCATAAACCTCTGGCTGTCCCACAATGCTTTACAACAATTCAAGTGTTTTGGAAGTTTAGTCACTGTCTTAGGCAAATGTTTAGCCTTGGTTTAATGTCTCATCCTAGAGACAGTACCTCTGACAATGCTGCATCCCCATGGCACTGTTCGGAAGTGCTCTTGAGCCTTTGGAGGTGGAGTGAAAATCTGATTCAAGTGAGAGTGCTACCACTGAGTCATGGCTGATACTTAAAGTAGCAAAATTGTAGTTCTCTCCAACACATTTTATTCACATTGTACATAGGCTTGTGCCAGTGCTGGGCAAGGCAGACAGTGCTTAGAGTTTGTAAGGTATTTGACTTGCACACTTCCATTTGAAAGGTGGCAGATGAGAGGCAACCTTGAAAAGTTATGATATTTGGGATTGAAAATGTTCATCTACAGTATGACTTAAAGTTTAATCATATTGAGGGATGTAAATGCAAAGTGGTGTCAGGGCTGATGGACTGGTGTCTGGAATATACCTCCATAAAAATCCTAGGTATTACTTGGTAAGGTCGTTGAAGAGACCACTGATTGCTGTGGCTAGGGCGGGGAGTAGGAGGGTGAAATCATGAATCTATTGGAAGAACGATCTAGATTTGGCAAAGGGCCTCCTACATTGTGTTTTCTCTTCATGATCTTTGAGATATTGTGTATTTTCTACTCAATCTGCAGCTCAGTGCATGGGTTATGAAGTTACTGCATCAATTTAACATTTTCAGTCATTTGGGCCATTATTTCACATAACCTATATCATAAAATCATAGAACACTGAAGAAAGCCATTTGGCCCATCATACTGGTTCTTTGAAAGAGCTATTCAATTAGTCCCCACTCCCACACTTTTTCCCTATAGCCCTGCAAATTTTTCCTATCCAATTCCTTTCTGGAAGATACTATTGAATTTGCTTCCGCCACCCTTTTGAGTGTTTTTAAATAGCAAAAGAAGCTCATGTGTTCTTTAGTTACTGACATTCCTACCAAGGGAAATGGAACAGGTAGAGAGATTATCAAAAGCCTCAGTTTTGAAAACCTCTATCAAATCTCTCCTTAACTTATTCTGCTCTAAGGAAAACCGCCCCAACCCTTACTAATCTCTCCATATAACTGAATACTCTCATCCTTAGTAATATTTTGATAAATCTCCTTTGCACTATCTCTGAGGTCTTGACATCCTTCCTAAAGCATGATGCCCAGAATTGAACACAATCTAGCTGAGGGCTAAACCAGTGTTTTATAAAGATGCTGCTGCTTGAAAGCCAAGAATCCTCTTTGCCTTTTTACAACAATAAAAACTACAGTTTAGAATCTATAAAGCACCTTTAACACTGCAAAACATCCCAGGGCACTTAATAGAATTGTTATTAATCAGAATTTGACACCAAGCAAAATAAGGAGATGAGGAAAGACGACAAAAAGGCTTGTCAAAGAGGTAGGTTTTTAGGAGATCTTAAAGGAGAAGAAACATAGAAACGTAGAAAATAGAACATAGGAGTAGGCCATTCGGTCCTTTGAGTCTGCTCCGCCATTCATTATGATCATGGCTGATCATCCAACTCAATAGCCTGCTCCCGCTTTCTCCCCATATCCTTTGATCCCTTTCACCCCAAGAGCTATATATAACTCCTTCTTGAAAACATACAATGTTTTGGCCTCAACTACTTTCTGTGGTAGCAAATTCCACAGGCTGACCACTCTCTGGGTGAAGAAATTCCTCCTCATCTCAGTCCTAAATGGTCTACCCCATATCTTCAGACTGTGACCCCTGGTTCTGGACTCCGCCACCATCGGGAACATCCTTCCTGCATCTACCCTGTCTAGTCCTGTTAGAATTTTATAGGTTTCTATGAGATCCCCCCTCATTCTTCTGAACTCCAGTGAATATAATCCTAACCGACTCAACCTCTCCTCATATATGTCAATCCCACCATCCCCGGAATCAGTCTGGTAAACCTTTGCTGCATTCCCTCTATAGCAAGAACATCTTTCTTCAGATAAGAGGAAGGTGCAAAGGTGTAAAAAGAGATTCCAGAGCTTGGGGCTGAATCAACTGAAAGCATGGCTGTTAATTGTAACAAAAATTTGGAATATGCAAAGTGCCAGAATGAGAGGAGTTTGGAGATCTCAAAGCCTTATTGAGCTGCAGGAGGCTGGATGGGTTGGTGAGCTTGGCGATGAAGGGTGAACTGGATTTGGCGCAGACTAAGATGCAGGCAGCAGAGCCTTGGATGAGTTTGGGTTTACGAAGGTGGGAGACCAACCATGAAAACATTGAAATAGTCGGGTCTAAAGGTCACAACCATGGATGAACATTTCAGTAACAGGTGAGCTGAGGCAGGATCAGAGCGGGTGGGGATAGAGGTGGAAGTGGGCAGTCTTGTTGATAAAGTAGGTCTGTGGTCAGATGCTCATCTCTGTCACATGACAAATAACAGCTTTGTTAACTTGTCCTGCCACCTTCAAAGAATTATGTATATGAACCCCAGATCTCTGTTCCTGTACCATGAAATACAAGGATGATTCTTTGGCAACCATTCTCATTTTGAGAAGAAAAATAAGCACTGTATTGGGGAAAAATAGATATGTAGTGTTATTGGCAGCAGCCTCCTGCACTGAGCTCTGTTGGCTCAGTGTACTTGTGTTTTTAAAATTGTTGATTTACTGCTTTCATGCTCTGTACTTTTACAGGGAAGTTCAGCAGTTCCGTCCAACTGTCCGGAACTCCCCAGAGGTGAAGTTGGCAGTCCAGGCCTTCGCTGCTCTTAACAACAACAACTTTGTGAGATTTTTCAAGCTCGTCAGGGCAGCCTCATATCTTAATGCTTGCATATTGCATCGTTACTTCAAACAGGTACATCCAATCACTTGACAAGTTGAGAAATGTATTAACTTATGAATCACACTATCTTCTTTGTGAAAGCAGGGAATTGAGTAATTTTGTAAGAGTCACTAGTCTTGTGGTTGGCCATGATTGTGCGGACCTCTCTTTGCTTATTTAACTTTAGTATAAAATTTGGGGCAAAACTCTGATTTTACCCACTCTAGCACCACCGTTATTCTACCTTCCAATTCAGTTCTCTCCACATTTGTTCCCCTCTTCTGAAGGTGCTAACTTATATTTGGGTTCCATAAGTGTCAGCATGTCTCTGATACTGCTGTCATTTGTTTATTTGAGAATGTAAATCATTATTGCTATGTTTGAGCTTGCTCCTGTCCTCACCCATCATCGACAGGCTCTCCAGCTGGATAACAATCAGAGAGGAACTCTGATTCTCCCCGTCCCCATTCAAAAGGAGCCCAAAGGACAACCAATGTGCCCAATCACTGTTCTTGTCACAGATTTTCCTGTGTTATCTTTTCCAGTCTCCCTGAACTGCATGATTCAGGAACTGAATTGCTTCAACAGCTGAACATTAGGGAAGCTAGAATGAAAACCTTTCTGAATGTTCTGTTGTCTTTTGGTGAAAGTTGGCCATTTATTTGGAAAATTGAACTCGTCCCACTAGTTCTGCAATAACTTTTGAAGCTTTTTTTTGCAAGTCGCCTTGTTATTAAAGTGATATTCTTTTTCTTTCTGCTTTATGCAGTAACGACTCCAGCCTCTGCATGGTGCACTGCCTGTTGCACACAGTGCTGTGATTCACTGTAGCAAAATGCCATTACATGTTTTCTGTTCTGTTCTTGATTTTTCAACCAGCACACTGATTGGTTAGGATCCTGTTTGTTCAGAATCTGACACCTAAATTCTTGTCCAGAATGATGAGCTAAAACTGCTGTCCCTCCCTTGCTGTCTGTGAGGGTCATTCAGGCAGCCATGACATGCTTTCTAACTAGTATCAATCCATTCATAAAACTGCCCCTTTGGGACTCAAATGTAAATCTTTGAATGATAAGGATGGTTGGAGTTGAAATAGAAAAATTGATTTTTTACACAGGGGGTGGCATTCTCTCTCTAAAAACATACTCTTCAGATACAGTAAATTGAACCTTAAGATCCACTTCGTACTATAATTGAATGTGAAATGGTTTTGCTTTGCACACACCCTAGATTTAAGTAACATTATACAAATGTCGTCGCCCAAACTGACTTGAATCTCTTTCTGCTTCATTCCACTTTCAAGTTGGATCCTGACTCACGATTGAGGCTGCACTTACTTTCTACCTACAGTGCTGCACTACGGTTGTAGTGGGTTGTTGTTTTCATTGTTCATTGTTTTGTGGTATCTTTGGGTGGGTGCCAAGGGTGGAAAAGCATTTTGGTCCTCAAAAGTTGACAACCTTTCTTGAGCTTGGCCTTGCATAGATCAAGGTAAATGTAGAATCACTGTTTCAAAACTGAGATTGTTAGCTGTGTTAGGCAAGGCTGTCAAAGATTTCAGAACAAAGGCTGGAAAGTGGAGTTCAGCTTCAGAGCAACCGTTATCTAATTGAATGGCCAAACAGACTTGAGATTTTTTTTTAATTCACTCACGGGATGTGGGTTTCGCTGTCTGGGCCAGCATTTATTGCCCGTCCCTTGTTGCCCTTGAGAAGGTGCCGGTGAGCTGCCTTCTTGAACCGCTGCAACCCATGTAGTGTAGGTACTGTGTAGTGCTGCTTGGAAGCGAGTTCCAGGATTTTGACTCAGCGACAGTGAAGGAACGGCGATATATTTCCAAGTCAGGATGGTGAGTGAGTTGGAGGGGAACTTCCAGGTAGTGACGTTCCCATCCATCTGCTCCCTTGTCCTTTTAGGTGGCAGTGGTCGTGGGTTTGGAAGGTGCTGACTAAGGAGTCTTGGTGAATTCCTGCAGTGCATCTTGTGGATGTGTGTTGGTGGTGGAGGGAGTGAATTGTTTGTGGTGCCAATCAAGCGGACGGCTTTGTCCTGGACGGTATCCAGCTTTTTCAGTGTTGTAGGAGCTGCACTCATCCAGGCAAGTGGGGAGTATTCCATTACATTCCTGATTTGTACCTTGTATATGGTGGACAGGCTTTGGGGAATCAGAAGGTGAGTTACTCGTTGCATGATTCCTAGCCTCTGACCTGCTCTTGTGGCCACAGTATTTATATGGCTAGTCCAGTTCAGTTTCTGGTCAATGGTAACCCCCCCACCCCAGGATGTTGATAGTGGGGAATTCAATGATGGTAATGCCATTGAACATCAAGGGGCGATGGTTGGATTCTCTGTTGTTGGAGATGGTCATTGCCTGACACTGGTGTGAATGTTACTTGCCACTTGTCAGCCCAAGCCTGGATATTGTCCAGGTCTTGCTGCATTTGGACATGGACTGCTTCAGTATCTGAGGAGTCACGAATGGTGCTGAACATTGTGTAATCATCAGCGAACATCCCCACTTCTGCCCTTATGATGGAAGGAAGGTCATTGATGAAGCAGCTGAAGATGGTTGGGCCTAGGACAATACCCTGAGGAACTCCTGCACTGAAGACCTAGAGAGAGATGACTGACCTTCAACAACCACAACCGCCTTCCTTTGTCATAACCATAGAGGTCTATAGCACAGAAAAAGGCCCTTCAGCCCATCGAGTCTGCGCCAGTCAAACAAGTACCTGACTATTCTAATCCCATTTTCCAGCACTAGGCCCATAGTCTTGTATGCCATGGCATCACAAGTGCACATCTAAATACTTCTTAAATATTATGAGGTAGGTAATGTGCTAGGTATGACTCCGACCAGTGGAGAGTTTTCCCCCGATTCCCATTGATTCCAGTTTTGCTAGGGCTCCTTGATGCCACACTCCTGTTCCTACATTCCAGTGAACATGTAGCATGAGGACAGTATATCTTAGGGCCCAGTACAGCTTGTTGGCTAATTTTTGACAAACTAGTAGGTCCTATCCTCTCTAATCTCCAGCCCTGTATTATTGAATATCTGAATCAGGCAGGTGAAAGCTACTAGGAGAGCTTTGTCTCAGATGTTGCTTTGTTTCAGGTACGCCGTGAGGCTTTGAAGACTTTGAATTTTGCTTTCACGGTGAGTTCTCAGCGATCCACAATGTTCCCAGTGGACACTCTTGTTAGAATGTTGCTGTTTAAAGACTGTGAAGAGGCAGAAGAATTTGCCAGGCACTACGGTCTGAGTTTGAGTGATGGGTAAGTGTCAAAAAGAGCTTGGGTGTTTAAAATTGCTTATAACCATCTTCCTTACATGCATCTCTTCTTGAGACAAATTTTGTAGCTACAACACGTGAAACACCTGTCACTTTGTTGCTTCCCACACTTGTCCTAATTGATTATGCTGTGTTGGCTGCTGAAAGTGTGATCTCCTTTATGTTTGGTAAGTCATACAGAGATTGGATAACTGCTGAACCGTCAAAATGAACCTTGATTTCCCTAAGGCCCATCACTTGAGCTCTATCCAGCCCTTCCATCCTTGACATCCAACAATGCTCTAGCTAACCGACCGTCTCCCACAGCTACCTCGAGTACAGCTTCTCACACCCCGCTTCCTGTAAGGACTCCATCCCATTCTTTCAGTTCCTTCGCCTCCGTCGCATCTGTTCTGATGATGCCACTTTCAAAAACAGTTCCTCTCATATGTCTTCCTTCTTCCTTAACCGAGGTTTTCCACCCACCGTGGTTGATGGGGCCCTCAACCGTGTCTGGCCCATCTCCCACGCATCTGCCCTTACACATTCCTCTGCCTCCCAGAAACATGATAGGGTCCCCCTTGTCCTCACTTATCACCCCACCAGCCTCAGCATTCAAAGGCTCACCCTCTGCCATTTCTGCCAACTCCAGCATGATGCCACTACCAAACACATCTTCCCTTCCCCCCGGCGGCATTCTGCAGGGATTGTTCCCTCTGGGATACCCTGGTTCACTCCTCCATCACCCTCTACACCTCAACCCCCTCCCACGGCACCTTCCCATGCAACCGCAGAAGGTGCAACACCTGCCCGTTTACTTGCCCTCTCCTCACCGTCCAAGGGCCCAAACACTCCTTTCAAGTGAAGCAGCGTTTCACTTGCACTTCCCTCAATTTAGTCTACTGCATTCGTTGCTCCCAATGCGGTTTCCTCTATATTGGAGAGACCAAATGCAGACTGGGTACCCACTTTGCAGAACACCTTCGGTCTGTCCTCAAGCATTACCCAGACCTCCCTGTCGCTTGCCATTTCAACACTCCATCCTGCTCTCATGCCCACATGTCTGTCCTTGGCCTGCTGCATTGTTCCAATGAAGCTCAACGCAAACTGGAGGAATAGCACCTCATCTTCCGACTAGGCACTTTACAGCCTTCCAGACTGAATATTGAGTTCAACAATTTTAGATCATGAACTCTCTCCTTCATCCCCACCCCCTTTCCGATCCCCCCCCTTTTTTTTCCCAATAATTTATATATATTTTTCTTATCCCACCTATTTCCATTATTTTTAAATGTATTTCCATCCGTTGTTTTATCTCTACCTTTTAGCCTTTTTTGATTCCTTCACCCCACCCCACCCCCACTAGAGCTATCTGTACCTTGCTTGTCCTGCTTTCTACCCTTAATTAGCACATTCCTTAGATAATATCACCACCCTCAACACCTCTTTGTCCTTTTGTCAGTGACATTTTTCACTGGCCCTCTATCCAGCTCTCCTTGTCACACCCCCGTTAATCCAGTTTATGTTTCACCTCTCTTCTATTTTTACTTAGTTCTGTTGAAGAGTCATTCAGACTCGAAACGTTAACTATGTTCTTCTCTGCAGATGCTGCCAGACCTGCTGAGTTTTTCCAGGTATTTTTGTTTTTGTTTTGGATTTCCAGCATCCACAGTTTTTTGCTTTTGCTCTAGCTAAGTTTGGCACTGAAGTATCATCACAAATGGTCCCAGGTTTAACATAGAGAACAGGAAACAAGGCTTCCAGGAACTATCAAATATTTATTAACTATATACAACTATTTAAGGGATAGATAAACATGAGGCTCCTTCCAGAACTATCTCTCTCTCTCTCAGCTCCAGTGACACATGATCTAACATCACCGATGATGTATATTAGCATAATAGCTATTAAACCTTTATACTACAGACACAGGTTTCAGGAGTGCCCTCTCCTCCTCCTCAGCATTCATTCTCCTTTTTGTCTGAACACTGATATTGACAGCCTTGCTGTTGCTCCTATTTTCCTCTTGGAAAGTGTGTGTCTCTTACTTTGGGCCCTTTATCTATTTTATGCTATATCAACACGTTCACTTCTCTTTCAAATACTTAGATGATGACATCCACTCTTTTAAACTTGACCCTTATATTGTGAAGGATTGTCCAAGCTCTATCATTGAGCATAGAGTGAATTCCTTGGGACTATAAGTTTTGGTCATTGGGTCTTTTAGATTAAATTTATCTCAAGCTGTGAATATTGACTTATGGAGCTCTGATTTAGAATTCATCCATCAATGAGGCAACAGCTGGGAAAATCCTTTCCAAATCTCCGGGCTTACAAAATTCAAACAGAAAAACATCAGAGAGCAAGAAATATGAGTACAAGTAGGACTGAGTTGTATAGTTTTTGAAGATTATCAGGATTTTTAACATTTTAACCATGAATTAATAGACTGAAGGCCATTCCCTGCCTGTTAATGAAAGTTGGAGTTGGTTTGAACTCCTGCTCTCTACTGATTTCCCCCAAATTGTTTTCATGACATGTCCTGACCTGATTTCCCCTTGTCACTCCCATAATAGACCTGTTTCAAATTGTAGTTATGATACAAGTGAAGAGGGCACTTGGAACGTATACCTCTGTCACGCTATGTTAACAACATTATTACAGTTACGCAGCTGTTCCCTGCCAGTTTAATGCTCTGTGACTACAAAACTGAAAAAACAAGTCTTTTATTAAGAGCTTCCATCTCACTGAGGCAGCTTCGGGCCAATCCACATCTAACAACCTGCTCTGAAAACTCTGCTTACATTTTGTAAGGTTGACAATTTCCACCACAGCAACTGAGACAATCCACAACATTCTAAGACAATCAACAATATCCTTTTTAAAAAAACACTCCGTTCTCCCTATCTCCTAATGTTAACGGATCCTTTAAAAAAATTTCAGGATCTGAATCAGATCCTCAACGTAGTCAAAGGCTAATCAGTTCTCCCTTGGGCAATACCCTGGCTTTGTACTGTGTTTCGTTGAAATCTGTCCCATTAGTTTTTTATATACAGTGTTTACCAACAAACAGACTAACAAACAGAGCTGAAAATATTACCTCAACCCACCTTCATTTACCTGCAATTGTACAGCACCTATAACATAAAATCTTCCAAGAGGCTTAACAGGAACACTATAAAACAAAATTTAATTCTGAGCCACATAAGGAGCTATCAGGAGACTTGGCCCAAAGCTGGGTCAAAGAGGTAGGTTGTAAGAAACATCTTAAAGGAGAAAAATGAGGTGGAGAAGTTAAGGGAGGGAATTTTAGCACTTGGGGACACAAGCACAAACACTAGTAGTGCGCCGATGGAAGTCGGTGCAGAAGGGAAGAGATCACAGAGGGTTATCGGATTGGAGGAGGTTATGGATATAGTGAAGGAAAGAGACCCTGGAGGAATTGAACACAAGGATGACAATTCTCTGACTGAGCCTTTGAGTGCCTTTACACTCTGCACACAACTGATTTCAGCTGGTTAGAAGTTCCTGAAATTGAAGCACTGGAAGAGGCTGCTTCCAGAGCAAAATCAAAATCCAATTGGCAAGCAATCCTCTGCAGTCTTTCAGGCACAGGATCTTAGGAGCTGAAGCTTCCACTTTTGTGAGAGGGGAAAAGAGCACAGAGGAGGTCCTCGATTTATGTGCATGTGTCCTGTTTTGTGTGATTGGATCTACATCTCACTTGTGGTTTCATTTTCTTTTATCTATGGAAGTCTCAGCTTGATTCCTGTGTGCTTGTTGACACACTGTGTTGGGGATGTGTGGTCTCACTTTGTGTGAGTGTTATATTGGGGTCATTCACAGAATTTTCCATATCTATATGTCCCCAGCTCTACAAAGTTGGAAATCCCTGATTTAAGCAGCCTGTGTCCTTGGTGGTCACAAAATATTTATAGCACAGAAATGAGTCATTCAGCCTAACAGGTGTATAGTCTTTAGCTAGTCTTTATGCTGCACATGGTCATCCTCCCACTCCTCTTCATCTAACCCCATCAACATATGCCTCCATTTATTTATTTCTCACATACTTATCTAGTTTCTCTTTGAATGCATCTGTGCTATTTGCCTCAATTGTGGTAGCCAGTTTCTCATTCTAACCACTCTTTGGGTAAAGTTTTTCCTCAATTCCTTGTTGGATTTATTAGTGACTATCTTATCTTTATGACCTCTTGTTCTGTCCTATCAAACATTTTCATAATCTTGAAGACCTCTGTCAGATCACATCTCAGCCTTCTCACCTTTAGAGAAAAGAGATCTAGCCTATTCAAACTTTTCTGATAGATGCAACCTCTTTGTTCTTGTATTGTTGCAGCAAATCATTTTTGGACCTTCTCCAGTGTCTCAAGATCATTTTGATATATAAAAAAAAGACCAGAACTGTTTACATACTTTAAGTGTCTGATGGATTGAAGTTTTATATGAGTTTAGTATAAGTACAACTTTAGCTGCTTTTCAATTCTATCCCTCTAGAAGTGAATACCAGTGCTTTGTTATTTTTTTATGGCTTTATTAACCAGCATCGCTATTTTTAGTACCTATATCCCTGGATTTCTCTGTTTCTCCATCTCATTTGGACAGTTATTTTCCAAGGAATATTTTCTTTCTTTCTACCAAAATGTATTACTGTACATTTATCTATGTTGAAATAGTGAACAACAGTGGTCCCAGCACTGATCCTATGGAGCACCATTCCTCACCCTTTGTCAGTCTGAGGTCAATAAGTTTGCTCCAGCATGACCTTTCATTTTGGAATCTGTGCTGATCACTTGGTTATATTTTCAGTTTTTGGATGTTTTTCTATTACATCTTTGAATAAGAATTCCATTTTTTTCCCCCTATCACCAGTGTTAAGCACTTTGTTTTATAGTTTCCTGGGCTGCTATGCCTCCCGTTTTATATACAGAAATCGCATTAGCTGTCCTCCAGTCCTCTGGCAGTATTCTCTTCTGATATTTTTAAACATACGTGAATTTAGCACATGCATCCCTTAGTGTCCTCTCCATATCTTGATTTTTCTTTTGTTATTTGTGCACGTGGAATACTTTTACTCTTTCTTTCTATATCCCTTGATCATTCAATTTTGTAGTTTCTCTTTGTCATCTTACTGCTTTTTTGACTTATTAGTTTTTTAAAATTTCCTTTTGTGATTTTTCTCCTTTGTTTTGTTCTTAATGTATGCCTTTTCTTCAGTTACAATTATGCCCTTATTTATTTGTTCACATACGGTGGTACCATTACTTGCTTTTTAGTGGGATTATTTCTACTTGACTCTTTTTAAGCACTGCTTTAAATGTTTTACATTGCTGTTCTATTTCTTCATCAATGAATTTTTCCCTCATTCCATTCTTATCCACTTAAAATCAACTTTTTTCCAACTTCCTCCCGTTTCTTCATCCCTACACCATGCTGTAGGATGATCATTTATAATTAAATAAGGAGGTTCAATTTCATTCCAAGAACAAAAGAGATGGTGGATAATGAGCAATCTGCCCTGTATAATTGATATGAAATTTAATGTGTTGCAGGTGTGTTGAATTGAACCGATTGACCTTAACCGATCCAGATTATCCACTGTTGCCCAAGAAGTCCCTGTTTATTGATCAGAAACGCACTGCACTGATTGGGGAGGTAGTGAATGGAGGGCAGCTTCCACTATTTACACCATATATCCCTGTTTTGAGCTTTGACAATCAAGGGCGATACGTTGGAGAGAGCCGTGAGCCAAATAGTGCCAGTCAGAAACCAACTCTGAGTGTGGAAGGTGTGTATAAATCTGTTTAGGGAAATTGTCATACTATTTCTTTTGGGTAAATGAGATTAATTTCCTCTGATCAAGGAAAGACCTTTTGAAGATAATTGAAGTGTTAAAACCCAAGGTCTTTATACCAAGGAGTTGACTGTTCTTGACCATGTTTTTAAAATATAACATTCACCCAATTCAAGCTAATTGGTAAAAGAGCAGTTGAGAGCTTGCACTAAAATGTCCAAATCCTCCTTTGTTGATTTTGATCTTCTCATGAGAGCTGTTTGAAAAATTTCATCACAAATTGTCTCCAAAAATTTTTTTTTGGAAATCATGGAGTAAAAAGTTTCACTGCTGCCAGTGTTCTCGAGGTAGAATTTTATGCTTGTCAAGGATATCAGCGATGGGGAATTCCAGCACCCAGTCTTGCTGTCAAATGCTTCCAGTTGCAGCTCTGGTTATGTATATACTATAGCCTCATGTACTCTATGTAACAATGTGTCTGCAGATCAACCTCAGAGTGCTTTGTGCTGCAGCAGTGTGACATTTTACTATTTCCTACACTAGCCATCCTGTGATCTTTGTCGTTCAGATGAGATGGTAAATTGAGGTCCCATCTGCCCTCTCAGGTGGATGTAAGAGATCCCATGACACTTTTAAAGAAAGAACAGGGGAGTTATTCCCAGTTATCTGGTCATTATTTATTTCTCAACCAACATCGCTGAAAGCAGTTGATCTGATGGTTTTCACATTGCTGTTTGTGGGGGTTTGCGGTGTGCAAATTGGTTGCTGCGACTGTGGCTACACTTCAAAAATATCTTTTTGACTAAAATGCTTTGGGATGTCCTGCCTTTGTGAAGAGTGATATTTTTTTCTTTTTCCTTTTCTCTTTCCTCTCTCCCCCTCCTCTTGTCTTTTTCTCTCTGCTGTCTTTCTCTTTTCTGTCTTCCTCTCTCTTTGCTTTCTCTCTGCCTCCTAGTTCACCTTGGTTTTTGTGCTTATGTCTGCTTGAAACTGAATTTAGATTTCTCAACTTTCATGCAGCTCCCCAGCAGCCAAAAGATTTTAATTTCATCATTTTGGGCTGAACCCAATGCCCCAGAGCTAAAGAAAAAAATCATTTAAGCTATTGAACCCTTTGCTTGTTTGGTTGGAAACATAAGATAGCCCACTGTTAAGCAACATTGTGTGCATTTTGTTTTGATTTTAGGTGGTCAAGATGCAGCAAGAAAAGTTGAAACTCATCCTGTTACATCCTGTACCGGTAAGTCATGAGTTTCTGTAGATTAATTATGTACAGCAGTATTACTGTTAAAGGAATATCATGCCCTTGTAATATTTTGGTGTGGAAGTTTGTGTTATGAAGCTGAGGGATGCAGTACTTTGTGTCAATCCTAATGCAAAATGAAGCCCTTTCTATATTGTCAAATTACATGCCTCAGCTCCAATCTCTGATACATGTTACCCACTGTACCAGTGTGGCATTTTCCATACCAGCTAACCTGTGGTTTCTTTTACCCTTCTATCAGGCAGGCACTTCACCTAACTGGCCTGGATCTGTACCCAGGATTCTGAGATGAAAAAGCCTATGTCTAATCCACTGCACCATCTGGTGCCTGAAACATTGTTGTTTTGATCTGATATTTTAAGGCGCAAGTGATTTGGCGCTGCTGTGTTCCCAGCTAGCCTCCACTTGGTTGTAAGCATCTTATTATCCAGATAAAATTAATTTGTGTATGGAGGTTTGAATGTATAAGGAGGAGTTTTACCTTCCCATTAGTGTGGTTGTCCTCATTCTTAGAAAGTAGGTTAAATTGTACATATAAAGCACTCTCTGTATAAGTCACCTTTGCTTTTTCTCTCTCTGACCTGGCGTGATTTTAGCTAATTCTTTTTGTCTGTGTATCATCTGGCAGAAAATGATACATCTGGCCTGTGTTTCCAATCAAATTCATAAATGTAATAGTGAAGAGTTCTTTCAGATGCCAGCAGCTTGTTTATTTCTGTTTTTTGAAACCCCTGAAAATGACTTCAATTTTGGTCTTGATTGCTAATCTTCCTGAAAGCATCGAACAGTGATGCAGATGACATCTTATGAGCAGCTGGGACTAAAACAAGCCCATCGTTTGCATTGATACTCTGATGATGGGAATGCTGTGAGGATTGTTACTTTTTGTAAGCCAATCTGGACCAATTAAGGTGTCAGTAGCTTTGCGCAGTGTGTTTTTACCAATATGTTATTTTGCATTTCCAGTAAGTTTCAATTTTTTATCAGTATGCTTTTTTTGCCTCAATCTGAATTCTTCATCTTAAATTGATCCCAAGACTACAACCCAGGTTGGAAAGACCTGAAAATTTCACACACTCAGAACTCTTGTTGAAAAACACCTCAGTGGTATTTAATGCCCTCAGCTATGTCAAGTTTGATGGTGAGGGTGGCATTTAATTAAGTGGGCAGATGGCGGGTGGAGCTCCACCACCATCCCACCTCCTCCCTGATTAAGTTGGTGGCTGGACTGCCAGTTGTGGCCCAACTTCTGGTGTTGCTTTCTGGCTCCCAGTGAGATTCCTTGTTCAAAGGCACTCAGTGACTGATTGAGGAACCTGACATTGGGAAGGGAGGGGTTCCAAGAGCCAGCCACTGCCCTTGCTACTGAGCCACCCTGTCCCCATACCCTCAAATCCCCTGTGGCCCCTCCTTTTATCACGCACCTGTGGCCTGGAATCCAGCAGTGATACCAGTCCTGGATGGGTATTGGACCGACAGCAGCTGCCGCCTTCCCAGAGGGGCTGCCATTCAATACAGCTGCCAGTCCATGATTGACCCAGTAGCTCTGCGGGTGGGACATCTGCTTCGGGGTCTACGATCCCATGGATCCATGGATCCCATGTCTAGTTAAGTGCCTGAGTATCACTTATTTTGGTGAGCCTTCTCTAAAAGAGCAGGACTCTTGCCGGCTCTCCGGTCAGTGGGCAAGAACCCGTCATCTCCATTATATACCGCCCCTAGTGTCTAAGCTGCAGACTTTGTGAAAACACTAGAACTCCGTTCAAAGAATGGGAAGATTTGCTGCAATGAATCAAAAATACCAATAAAAACAAAATGATGGAAATACATAGTAGGCAGCATCTGTGGAGAGAGAAAACTATTTATGTTTTCAGGTCTGTGAACTTTTGATCATAATTCTGATGAAAGGTCACAGACCTGAAACATTAACTGTCTTTTGCTGCCAGACCTTTTGAGTGTTTCCCAAGTTTTCTGTTTTCATTTCAAATTCCAAACATCTGAAATACTTAACTTGTGTAAAAAAGGATCTTCTCAGGGTGGACATGACCAGCTGTTTTAAATGTAAATTTCCATTGATTTTGTAATCTTGGCTCATTCACCATGCTGATAGATGTTGACAGTTATAGTTTTTGTCACTTGCGTTTTGTGTCTTACTATTTTATCTTGTATCTTTGCAGCTGTACTGCCGGAGGACCGATTGTTAGCCCCAGAAATGCCTCCTGTCGAACAGCTTTCTCAGCCACTGCCATTGCTTCAGGTTACTGCTCCTCCGACAGCTCTGTTGCCTATCACCCCTCAGGTGCCCACTGCACCTCCACCTAAGCCTCAGCCAGTCTACTCTGAAAAGGTACAAACTAGCCACATCAGAAGTGTTTGCATTATTTTCTTGAATTTACTTCACCTTCACTGTTCCTTATGTGACTAGCCTAAATTGCCCCCCTTACTAAATTTCAGGAGGTTAATCTAATCTAGGAGTTTAGTTGACATCTAAAGCAGTGAAGTTTGAGTGGTTTTGTTCATCATGTAAACAACAACAAACTTATATTTATACACTGCCTTTGATGTAATAAAATCTTGCAAGGTGCTTCACAGAGGTGTTATGAAACAAAATATGACATTCGAGCTGCATTGCGAGATATTAGGACAGGCGATCAAAAGCTTGATCAAAAAGGTAGGTTTTAGGGAGTGTCTTAAAGGAAAGAAAGTGAGGTCGAGAGGCAGAGAAGTATATAGAGGGAATCCCGGAGTGTAGGGCCTAGGCAACTGATTGCATGGCCACTAACGGGGTTGCTTCAGGCTCAGGCTGGAATTAAAATACAGACCTCAGACTATCAGAGATAGGGAGGAGCCAGCCCAAGAAGGAATTTGAAACAAGGACAAGAATTTTAAAATCATGGTATTGCTTAACCAGGGGCAATGCAGAACAGCAAGCACAGGTGAAGAGTGAATGGGATTTAGTGTGAGTTAGGATGTCTGGATGTCTGCAAGTTTCTGAGGGTAGAATATGGGAGGCTGGCCAGGAGAAGGATGGGCATGAATTTGGAAGATACATTCAAAGATTTTGGGGAGGAAAGGGAGGTTAAGTAGTCAACAGTTCAGTGAGAATAGTGTCGTGGGAGCAGCAGGTAGTTATCATGGATAAGATGAACTTGGAGAGGTTGAGGGAGATGGAAGAGAACATAGAGAAAGGTACAAGCTCAGGACTGGGCAGGGGGATATCCTTAAAGGAACTTAGTCTGGTGGGAAAGGAGGGAAATGGCAGAGCCAGCTGATCAGTTGGTCTCGATCTGGGTGTCAAAGAAACCCATGAGCTTCTCACACTTGTTGGAGACGAGGTCGGACGGACAGATATGGGAGACAGTTTTAAAAAGATGGCTTTCAGAAGAGCAAAGAAGCTGGAGGTTACCCTTTATTCTAGGATTATCCTGGAATAGTAAGCAGTTCTTGCAGACTATAAACTAGGGAGATTACTTTTCACTCACTAGAGATGTCTGGCTTTAATGACTAATGTATGCGTGCTTGTGACTATTAAGTTATATCAGGTATGTGTACAGGACAGTGAATTTATTTTTGCCAATTGTTTCTACCATCTGCAGTATGCTTCTCCATTGCTGTTTGCAAATGCAACAGAAGTTTTATTATAATATTTCATAATCTGTCCCTTTCCTATAGTAAGTTATATGTCTTTTTTGGGGCATTACAAAGTGATTCATGGCCAATGAATCTGTAGTTAATGTTGTTATGTGCAAAAACATAACAGTCAGCTCACACACAGCAAGGTTTCACAAACAACAAGTTAGATAGAGGAAAAGGAGCACTTAATCTTTCTGTTGTTAGATGAGCGAGGAAAGTTAGCTGGGATACTGAAAGAGCCAACTGGTCTTCAAATAATGTCATGGGGTTTTTTTTACAATCACCTGAACAGGTAACACAGCCTCTGTTTAAATTTCCTTTGATCAACACATTCAACAATGCAGCTCTCTCCTAGTAAAGCACAGAATTGTCAGCCTAAAGAATGTGTTCGAATCTTGGGGTGAGGTTTGAGCCATGATGACTTATCCTGGCTCAGTGGCAGCACGAGCATCCCAATCTGAAACTAGAAATTTATACATACATAGTAAACATTTGTGAAGTGTGATTTATGTACCAGGTTTTAGCCCTTGTACTTTGAGCGATCTTTCATGGTTATTGGGCATGTTGCTGTGTATTTCCTGTAATGTCTCTGTTTGATCCTGAGAGTTTGTTTTAGATTTATGTATTATTCCACGGAAAGACGGAGAAAAATTTGGAAAATAAAAAAAATCGAGTACCACAAAGTTATACAATAAGAACAGTTCTGGGTGATAATTAGGTGGCGTAGTGAGTAAGATGTTCTTTGTACATTGCTGTTCCTCAGGTGTACAGAGTAAGAAAACCAAAGGAAAATGAGGGTCAAAAAAAGTCTTAAAAATTAGACAGGAGATGTTAATTTTAAAATTAAGAGAAAGGATTAATTGATGAAGGGTTCTAAATCTTGTTTCAGGATGACTGTCCCTATCCCTATTTCAGAACTGCTGTCTCTCTCTTTCAGATGATCGTTGAAGTGGTCAAAGACTTGGTTAATGATATGGTGAAGGATGTTCTCTGTGTGGAGTGTAAAGAGCTGGCGAAAGCAGGGGCAGCTTATGCTGCTGAAGCCATCAGGTAAAAGGCTGCTTCAGGCTCATGAGTTGTCACTGGTAAGGGGTTTAGAGAGTCATTTACATAGAGTTATTTACAGCACAGAAGGAGGCCATTTGACCCATTGAGTCTTAGTCGGCTCTCCACAGACCAATCTAGGCAGTCCCATTCCGCGACTCTATCCCTGTAGCCCTGAAAGTTTACTTCCTTCAAGTGTCCATCCAATTTCCTTTGAAGCCATTGATCATCTCTGCTTCCTTTGAGGGCAACAAGTTACAGGTCATTACCATTCCCCCTGCAGCTCTTATCCAAAACCTTAAACCTGTGTCTCCTTCATCCTTGTACCATTAGCTGATGGGAACAGTTTCTCCTTGGCTACCTTATCCAAAACTGTCATAATCTTGTACACCTCTATTAAATCTCCCCTCAAACTCCTTTAAGAGGAGAACAACCCCGGCTTCTCCAAATTAACTTTGTAGCTGAAAGCCCCCATCCCTGGACCAATTCTGGTAAATTTCCTCTGCTCCCTCTCAAGGATCCTCACACCGCACCTTAAGTGTGGTAACCAGAAATGGGAACAATACTCCAGTTGTGGCCTAACCAAATCTCTATAAAGGTTCAGCATAATGTGTACTGAATACGTAAATTTATAAATCCTAAGATCCTATATGCCTTTCTAATCACCCTCATATGTCCTGCCATCTTCAAAGGTCAGTGCATATGAATCCTCAGGTCCCTCTGTTCCTGCATGCTCTTTAGAACTGTCATTGAGTCTTTATTGCCTCTCTTAATTCCTTCTGCCAAAATGCATCACGTCACTCATATTTGTCTGTATTAAATTTCATCCGCCACTTATCAACCCATTCCACTAGCCTATCTATGTCTAGTTGGAGTCGTTTGGTATCATCTTCACTGTTTGCCATTCATCCAAGTTTTGTATTATCAGCAAATTTTGAAATTTTACTTGTATTCCAATGTTCAGTATTGGGTTTTAGGTAATAAGATACTCGGGTTGTCCAAAATTAATGGGAACTTTTAATTAGTGCTTGAGAGTTCCAGTGTGGGAGTAATTTTTTTAAATTGTAAAAATGTCATGAAATTAGATGTTTTAAATGTTTGGCCAGCTTTGTGGCATAAAACATTTGGTCAGCAGCAGTATTCCTTCACAACTGCATGGCTGTGCAGCAACCTGTAAGTCACTGTGCAGGCCATGCACAATTTTCTCCTTTTAAGATAGCATGGCCATGCAGAGAATTTAAAGGTAATGTTACCTTTAAGGAATGGACCATGCACAACACAAAGAAACTTTGATCAGTAGGGTATAGTACCTTGAAGTGGAAAGAAATAAGTTGGTAGGTTTCCAACCCCCCCCCCCCCACCCCGCCCCGAACTTTGAATGTGCTGTTGTAGACAGACACCAAGCAGCAAGGAGAAAGTCACATTGGAGAGAGACTGTTCCTTCATCTATTTCAAGTATGCTGTTTGCTGGCTGGCAGGTGGCATTGAAGAATGTTCACCCTCTTCCAACTCTTCCAGCATTGCAGACTGAGACATTATATTAACTAAAACTAGGATGTGAAAGGAAAATGGAGGAAAGCAAGATAGGACAGAGCGAGAGGAGGACTCTGGGACAGGTAGTCAGCAGCACCTAGAGGAGTCGGGAATTGAAAAGGAGCGCGAGAGGAGCCGGGAGTTGAAGAGAAGCGCGAGAGGAGCCGGGAGTTGAAGAGAAGCGCGAGAGGAGCCGGGAGTTGAAGAGAAGCGCGAGAGGAGCCGGGAGTTGAAGAGAAGCGCGAGAGGAGCCGGGAGTTGAAGAGAAGCGCGAGAGGAGCCGGGAGTTGAAGAGAAGCGCGAGAGGAGCCGGGAGTTGAAGAGAAGCGCGAGAGGAGCCGGGAGGTGAAGAGAAGCGCGAGAGGAGCCGGGAGGTGAAGAGAAGCGCGAGAGGAGCCGGGAGTTGAAGAGAAGCGCGAGAGGAGCCGGGAGTTGAAGAGAAGCGCGAGAGGAGCCGGGGGTTGAAGAGGAGCCGGGGGTTGAAGAGAAGCGCGAGAGGAGCCGGGGGTTGAAGAGAAGCGCGAGAGGAGCCGGGGGTTGAAGAGAAGCGCGAGAGGAGCCGGGGGTTGAAGAGAAGCGCGAGAGGAGCCGGGGGTTGAAGAGAAGCGCGAGAGGAGCCGGGGGTTGAAGAGAAGCGCGAGAGGAGCCGGGGCTTGAAGAGAAGCGCGAGAGGAGCCGGGGCTTGAAGAGAAGCGCGAGAGGAGCCGGGGCTTGAAGAGAAGCGCGAGAGGAGCCGGGGCTTGAAGAGCAGCGCGAGAGGAGCCGGGGGTTGAAGAGAAGCGCGAGAGGAGCCGGGTCTTGACGAGAAGCGCGAGAGGAGCCGGGGCTTGAAGAGAAGCGCGAGAGGAGCCGGGGCTTGAAGAGAAGCGCGAGAGGAGCCGGGGCTTGAAGAGAAGCGCGAGAGGAGCCGGGGCTTGAAGAGAAGCGCGAGGGGAGCCGGGGCTTGAAGAGAAGCGCGAGAGGAGCCGGGGCTTGAAGAGAAGCGCGAGAGGAGCCGGGGCTTGAAGAGAAGCGCGAGAGGAGCCGGGGCTTGAAGAGAAGCGCGAGAGGAGCCGGGGCTTGAAGAGCAGTGCGAGAGGAGCCGGGGGTTGAAGAGAAGCGCGAGAGGAGCCGGGTCTTGACAAGAAGCGCGAGAGGAGCTGGGGCTTGAAGAGAAACGCGAGAGGAGCCGGGGCTTGAAGAGAAGCGCGAGAGGAGCCGGGGCTTGAAGAGAAGCGCGAGAGGAGCCGGGGCTTGAAGAGAAGCGCGAGAGGAGCCGGGGCTTGAAGAGAAGCGCGAGAGGAGCCGGGGCTTGAAGAGAAGCGCGAGGGGAGCCGGGGCTTGAAGAGAAGCGCGAGGGGAGCCGGGGCTTGAAGAGAAGCGCGAGAGGAGCCGGGGCTTGAAGAGAAGCGCGAGAGGAGCCGGGGCTTGAAGAGAAGCGCGAGAGGAGCCGGGGCTTGAAGAGAAGCGCGAGAGGAGCCGGGGCTTGAAGAGAAGCGCGAGAGGAGCCGGGGCTTGAAGAGAAGCGCGAGAGGAGCCGGGGCTTGAAGAGAAGCTGGGAGAGCAGGGGTGACTGAGGGAGTTGAGTGTGGAGGGAATGAGGTGATCCTTTGAGTATCATGAGTATGGCCAGGTAAGCATTTATTACTTTTATTGCTTATAGTTTTTAAGGTCGTATTTTGTGGTTCATCGATTATAGGGGCTATATTCTGTAACAACGAAGAGCAGGGAAGAAGCGCCCAAGAGTAATTGATATTAAGTATCTTCCAAAAGATTTAATTTAATTTGAAGGGTTAAGTCATGGCAGGAGAGCTCAAAGCCATTGTGTGCTCCTCTGCTCTATGTGGGAAGCCGGGCACATTTCCAGTGCCCGGGGCCAGCATGTGTGTGGGAAGTGTCTCCAGCTGCAGCTCCTGGAAGCCTGGGTTTTGGACCTGGAGTGGCGGCTGGGGACACTGGAGCATCCGCGAGGCAGAGAGTATCGTGGATAGCACGTATATTGAGGTGATCACACAGCAGGCTAAGCGTCCACAGGCAGGAAGGGAACGGGTGACCACCAGGCAAAGCAAGAGGACTAGGCAGGCAGTGCAAAACAGATATAATGCTTTGGATATCATTGGGGGGAATGGCCTCTCAGGAGAAAGCAGCAACAGTCAAATTCGTTGCACCACGGTTGGCTCTGCTGCACAGGGGAGGTGTAAGTGTGGGAATGCAATAGTTATAGGGGATTCAATTATAAGGGGAATAGATAGGCGTTTCTGTGGCTGCAAACGAGACTCCAGGATGATATGTTGCCTCCCTGGTGCTAGGGTCAAGGATATCTCAGAGCAGCTAGAGGACATTCTGAAGGGGGAACAGCCAGTGGTTGTGGTACACATTGGTACAAACGACATAAGTGAAAAAAGGGGTGAAGTCCTAAAAGCAGAATATAGGGAGTTAGTAGTAAGTTGAAAAGTAGGACCTCAAAGGATCTCAGGATTACTACCAGTGCCACGTACCAGACGGAGTAGAAATAGCAGGATATATCGGATGAATATGTGGCTGAAGAGATGATGTGAGGGGGAGGGTTTCAGATTCCTGGGGCATTGGGACTGGTTCTGGGGGAGATGGGACCAGTACAAACTGGACGGGTTACACTTGGGCAGGACCAGGACCGATGTCCTTGGGGGAACATTTGCTGGAGTGGTTGGGGAGGGTTTAAATGAAAATGGCAGGGGATGGGAACCTATGCAAGGAGTCAGAGGAAGGGGAATCAAAGACAAGAACAAAAGACAAAGTGGAATGAGAAAAGTGATAGGCAGAGAAATCAAGGGCAAGAATCAAACAGGGCCTCAGTGAAAAATAGTGGGAATGGGATAAGTAATGTTAAAAAGACAAGCCTTAAGGCTTTGTACCTTAATGCAAGGAGCATTCGCAATAAAGCGAATGAATTAACCACGCAAATAGATGTAAACGGGTATGATATAGTCGGGATTATGGAGACATGGCTGCAGGGTGACCAGGGATGGGATCTGAACATCCAGGGGTATTTAGTATTTAGGAAGGACAGACAAAAAGGAAATGGCGGTGGAGTTGCATTGCTGGTTAAAGAGGAAATTAATGCAATAGTGAGGAAAGATATTAGCTCTGACAATGTGGAATCTGTAAGGGTAGAGCTGAGAAACACTAAGGGGCAAAAAACATTAGTGGGGGTTGTATATAGACCCCAAAACTGTAATGGTGATGTTGGGAATGGCATTAAACAGGAAATTAGAGGCACATGTAATAAAGGAACATCTGTTATTATGGGTGACTTTAATCTGCATGTAGATTGGGCAAATCAAATTAGTAACAATGCCGTAGAAGAGGAATTCCTGGAGTGTATACTGGATGTTTTTCTGGACTAATACATTGAGGAACCAACGAGAGGACAGGCCATCCTTGTCTGGGTATTGTGTAATGAGAAAGGAATAATTGGCAATCTAGTTGTGCGATGCCCCTTGGGGATGAGCAACCATAATATGATAGAATTCTTCATCAAGATGGAGAGTGATATAGTTGATTCTGAGACTCGGATCCTGAACCTTAATAAAGGAAACTACAATGGTATGAGGCGTGAGTTGGCTATGATGGATTGGGAAATGTTACTTAAAGGGATGACGGTGGATAAGCAATGGCAAACATTCAAAGAGTGCATGGGTGAACTGCAACAATTGTTTATTCCTGTCTGGCGCAAAAGTAAAACAGGAAAAGTGGCCAAACCATGACTTACAAGGGAAATTAGAGGTAGTATTAGATGTAAGGAAGAGGCATGCAAATTGGCCAGAAAAAACAACAGACCTGAGGATTGGGAGCAGTTTAGAATTCAGCAAAGGAGGACCAAGGGATTGATGAAGAAGGAGAAAATAGAGTACAAGAGTAAGCTTTCAGGGAACATAAAAACTGACTGTAAAAGTTTCTCTGTGAAGAGAAAAAGATTGGTGAAGACAAATGTAGGTCCCTTACAGTCAGAAACAGGGGAATTTATAATGGGGAACAAAGAATTGGCTGACCAACTAAATACATACTTTGGTTCTGTCTTCACAAAGGAGGACACTAATAACATACCAGAAATGTTGGGGAACACAGGGTTTAGTGAGAGGGAGGAACTGAAAGAAATCAGCATTAGTAGGGAAATGCTGTTGGGGAAATTGATGGGATTGAAAGCTGATAAATCCCCAGGGCCTGATAATCTACATCCCAGAGTACTTAAGGAAGTGGCCCTAGAAATAGTGGATGCATTGGTGGTCACCTTCTGAGATTCTGTAGACACTGGAACAGTTCCTGCAGATTGGAGGGTAGCTAATGTAACCCCACTATTTAAAAAGGGAGGCAAAGAGAAAACAGAATTATAGACCAGTCAGCCTGATGTCGGTAGTGGGGAAAATTCAAGAGTCCATTATAAACGATTTAATAGCTGAGTACTTGGAAAACAGTGGCAGAATTGGACAGAGTCAGCATGGATTTATGAAAGGGAAATCGTGCCTAACAAATGTACTGGAATTTTTCGAGTATGTAACTAGTAGAGTTGATGAGGGGGAGCCAGTGGATGTGGTTTATTTGGACTTTCAGAAAGTCCCACATAAGAGATTGGCATGTAAAATTAAAGCGCGTGGGATTGGGGGTAGTGTATTGATAGAAAACTGGTTGGCAGACAGGAAACAAAGTAGGAATAAACAGGTCTTTTTCTGAAAGGCAGGCAATGACTAGTGGGGTACCACAGGGATCCGTGCTGGGACCCCAGTTATTCACAATATATATTAATGATTCAGGTGAGGGAATTAAATGTAATATCTCCAAATTTGCAGATGACACAAATCTGGGTGGGAGGGTGAGCTGTGAGGAGGATGCAAAGATGCTTCAGTGTGATTTGGACAAGCTGAGTGAGTGGGCAAAGGCACGGCAGATGCAGTATAATGTGGATAAATGTGAGGTTATCCATTTTTGTAGCAAAAAGAGGAAGGCCGATTATTATCTGAATGGCTATAAATTGAGAGAGGGAAATGTACAACGAGACCTGGGTGTCCTTGTACACCAGTTGCTGAAGATAAGCATGCAGGTGCAGCAGGTGGTAAAGAAGGCAAATGATATGTTGGCCTTCATAGCCAGAGGATTTAGTACAGGAACAGGGGTGTCTTGCTGCAATTGTTCAGGGCCTTGGTGAGACCACACCTGAAATATTGTGTGCAGTTTTGGTCTCCTTATCTGAGGAAGGATGTACTTGATATAGAGGGAGTGCAGCGAATGTTTACCCGACTGATTCCTGGGATGGCGGGACTGACATATGAGGAGAGATTGAGTAGATTAGGATTATACTCGCTGGAGTTCAGAAGAATGAGGGGGGATCTCAAAAAAACCTATTCAATTGTAACAGGTCTAGACAGGGTAGATTCAGGAAGGATGTTCCCGCTCTGTGGAGGAGTCCAGAACCAGGGGTCACAGTCTGAGGATACAGGGTACATCATTTAGGACTGAGATGAGGAGAAATTTCTTCACCCAGAGAGTGGTGAGCCTGTGGAATTCGTTACCATAGAAAGTAGTTGAGACCAAAACATTGTATGTTTTTAAGAAGGAGTTAGATATAGCTCTTGAGGCAAAAGGGATCAAAGGGTATGGGGAGAAAGCGGGAGCAGGCTATTGAGTTGGATGATCAGCCATGATCATAATGAATGGTGGAGCAGGACCGAATGGCCTACTCTTGCTCCTTGTTTCTATGTTTCTATGAAATTATAAAGATATCACAACAGCACTACAGTCTCAAAGCTGGCCAACTTTAATGTCTGTGAAGCTGTTCCCGCCTGTGACAGTAGTGTCACATTTTTCCTCGATTTAAAGGTCCTGCCTGAAATAGTTGGCACAGTCTTACCTGCAACTGCTCGTGCAGAACTGTCTCTAATTGGCAGTACTTTTACTCAGAGGCCATAGGACAGCTGGTGTAGGGGGAATGGAAAATGATTGGGGTTATAGTCTAAGGTTGTTTTTTTACATTAGTGGGAGCCTCACTTTGCACCAAATCATTTATAGCTGACATTACAATGGTTGGTGTTGACACATGTGTGAAACGAACAGTATCCCATTCCCCTGGATCAACATTATTTGTCTCGAACAACACCAGAAAAGTTATTGAAACAAGGTAAGTGTGAGGTATTATCTTTTGGTGAGAAAAATAACGCAGTATTACTTAAAAATAAGGAATCTTGGAATACAAATACATAAATCACTAAAAGTTGCAACATAAGTCAATAAGGCCATAAGAAAGCAAACTGAGCACTCAGGAGGGATCAAATTGAAAAATGGAGAAGTTGCGCTAAACTAAATGTGAGCTATTACACTTAATACTGTGTGCAGCTCTGGTCATCATATTACAAAAAGTATATAGCGACATGGGCAGGGGTGCAAAAAATAGAGATTTGCTTGGATGTTACCAGGACAGATTGTTACTATTAGGAAAGCATGAACAGGCAGGGCGTTTTTTGTTCTCTTAAAAAGAGATGGCTTAGGGGTGACCCAATAGAGGTCTTGAACATAATGGAAGGATTTAACAGAGTAGACAAAAAGAGAGGGTGCTTTCACTTGTGGGGAAGAGCAAAATTAGATGCCATTAAATAAAATAGTCACCAAGAAATCAAGTAGGGAACTCTGAAGAAACATCTTTACCCAGAGAGTGGTGGGATTGTGGAACTCACTACTGCAATGGTAGGTGAAAAGTACAGATGCATTTAAGGGAAAGCTAGATAAGCATATGAGGAGAAGGGAATAGAAGGTTAAGCTGATAGATGAGGAAGCATGGGAGAAGGCTCGAGTGGAGAATAAACGCTGGCTTGGTCTGGTTGGGTCAAATGGCCTGTTTCTGTGCTGTTTAATTATGTAATTCGATGTATGATTGGCTTTTAAAAGTCCACTGAACTTTGCCATGGGTGACATCATTTTGTATTTTGCTAGTTTGTCAAACATGTCGACCGAGGAACTAATTGCAGAAGTCACCACAGAAATACTAACGCAAACTTCATCTGAGGAATTTCAGGCAGAGAGACAGAGGATTGAAGATGAAAAGCACAGAATTGAACAGGCCAGGTAAGTAGTGACACTCTCCCTTTCTCTGTAACTTCCTCCAACTCTAGATCACTCCTAGATCTCTGTATTATTCCAATTCTGGCCTCTTGCACCTTCCTGATTTTTTTTGCTCCACCATTGACATACCACTAGCTGCCTAGGCCCTAAGCTCTGGAATTCTCTCCCTAAATCTCGCTGCTTTTTTACCTCTTTCTGCCTTAAAGACACTCCTTAAAACCTAGCTTTTTGACCAATGATTTACTCACCTGTCCTCTCCTAATTCCCATTATGTGGCTTGGTGTCAAATTGTGTTTGATAAAATTTTGTGAAATGCTTTGGAACTTGCCACATTTTTAAAGGTGCAATACAAATGCAAGTTATTGTCTCTCATTTGTGCTCAGGTGCAAAAGGTGCAACAGGGCAAACCTGTTGACATCAGTTCCCGTAATCTGGATTTTCCAAGTGTTCAGTTTTGTTGTCTGGGACAGATAAATCCTGACACTTATAACTCATACAAGAGCGATCTCCGAATGTTTTTTGTATTGCAGATTGAAGCAGGAACGGGAGTTGTGGAAGAGCCGCTACAGTCAGGCCCTTTGTGATGAACTTACAGAGCAAGTTGTGGATTACTCTGTAAGAAAATGTGCCATTCAGGAGTTAAGGTAATGGATAACACAGCAGTTTTTTGAAGCCAAGGAAGGAAGGAATTGTGCTACTTGTGTATGGATCAGCTTTTGGACTGAGGCACAGGACTATAATTGAGGTTGGGGGCTCGTAGAGTTAGCTTGACTGGCAGAACCACATTGGTTTGTTGATGGACAGGAAATACCATGAAGTGGGGAAAAATTTTAACACTGTGTGTCAGCACTGCGCATTTCAACAATGTCTTATTTCCCAAGACCTTTCAAATTCATTTCAAACAACTGTTGACCTGTGGCTTTATGCCATTTGAACTGAGACTGAATGGGTGTAAGAATCCCTTTATTGACTCAGGTGCCACATGTGAAATGGATTTGGGTGGTTCTTTGGGGTTATTTTAGGCTATATTGATGGAGGAGCTTGAGTCCTTGTTTTTGACCAACAGTTACAAGGTATTTTCTACCTGTGTGGATGAGAATCATCATGAGGATCATTTGCCAATCATGAGCCCAACATCCCAACACATTAAGATTTGTCTGAAGCCATTTGGCATCATCTACGTTTCTTACACGAGCATGATCTTTGAAGATCATGCCCTCAATTGCATCTGGATCATTGATAAAAATAGAAAATAGCAATGGCCTCAACACTGATTCTTGTGACCAGTTTCCAAACGGATCCCAATCCGTCTATACTACTTTTTGTCATATCTTGCCTGCCAGTTCCAAATCTACTCTTTCCTCTCCAGCAAGGCTGTCCCAAGACATGGCCTGTAGTCTGAATCCAGCCTGTGAACATGTAATATGACTTTCTTCCTTCTCCATTATGTGCTCAGGTGATTCAGACTTGTCTATTTCAGGTTTTAAACTCCCAGGGCCTCAAAGACTGTAAATGGCTATTCAGTAATTGGTAGTTTTAGATCAGTTAAAGAGACAGTTTGAGTATGCTCCGATCAGCAACCTATCATTACAAGTTTCTAAGCCATCGATGTTTTCAAGAACACAGGGTGGCACTTTTCAAGTTTCAGAGGCTTTGTATCTGCAAAATTACGATCAATTTCTGGGAAAGGGCAGGATGTTGCTGATTATACAAGGATTGTCCTCCTAAATTCCATTAGTTAATGCGATTAAAGAGATAGTTGTACTCAGCCCTTCACTTTGTTCCTTGTAGGCTTGCAGTGGAGGAGGATAGGCGAGCACGGATTAACCGCTGCTCCACGGAGTTCTGCAACTACCTCATCAAAGAAACGTTGGAAAGTGAGATCTTTCAGGCAGTGAAGGAGACGCTGCAGGAAGTTCATTGTTTCTGCAAATACTTAAAGAAGTAAGTGAAAGGAAAATGTCATACTTTAGGATTGTTAACGGCAAGTGGGAAGAAAAAGGAAAAAAGAAAGACTTGCATTATTAAGAGCAAAAAAAATTCATGAATGTATTTTTCATTTATGTATCCTTAAATGACTTTTTAACTCTTAATTTCCAAACATTCTGCTAGATGGAGAGCTACTGCGGAGGCTCGGAAACGCCTGAGAAAACAAATGTGGACATTCCCAGCAGCTCCAGGCTGGGCAGGCCCTGACTGCAAACTGAGTCCCCAAGTGGTGAACCCAGATCTGCCCACAGATGACAACCTCAGCATCTCATGTATACGGTACTATACGGTTATATGGATATCATTTATATATATTTGCAACTGGTCCATGTCAGTGTTTACACTCAACACAAACCTCCTCCCAACCCTCTTCATCTAACTCTATCAATATATCCTTTGCATTCTGCTTATCTAGGTTTTTCTTTAAATGCATCTATGCTATTTGCCTCAATTACTCCCTGTTGGAGGAAGTTCCACAATGTAACCACTCTCTTTGGTTAAAGACGTTTTTCCTGAATGATATATTGGATTTATTACTGGCTCTTACATTTAGCACCTTTAACAATGCACAGAAGTGCAAAATATACTTCAGCAATTTGTTTCAGATTCTTGGAAGCAATAATTTCAGCTCAAATTTTTTTAACTAACTGGTCTTCTCAGGTGAAACCCCTTGCCTTCCCTGGCTCCTCCCTCCTTGTCCACCTCCATTCCTCTCTCGTCATCCCTGCTTGTGCTTCTCTGCACCACCTTGCCCCCACCCCCGCCCTCCACTCAGCCTTGCCAGTGAGGCTCATTATGGCAGCAGCTGAAACAATATCCCAGATGATTGTTTTGTTTTTAAAAAAAACAAATGGATGTAACTTACAACAAAGAAGACATTGAACAAAGACTTTGAGGAAATGACACAACAGTTGGAGCACTGTAACGAAAGTACGGTACTAACTTCCCAGCCTGAGAGTATTAAACTTCCACTGTACCAGCATAAAATGCATACTTCACCAATTGATATATTGTCCCACTCTTCTAAATTGCCCTGTCCTCCGACTGAGCAATAATGCCATAAAGTTGTATTTACTTTGTAAGAAAGGTTATACTGAGAATCACATTCTGACCTTTGATTACCTCATCTGTCATTTTTTTTCTGTTCTGGTTATTACTTACCCCTTCCTGTTTTATTCCCATGGTGCATCCTTTTATTTTGCTCCTGATGAAGTCCCATTCAAAACACTAACCAAACTTTTTTTTTCAGATGCTAATTGATCAATTTAATTTTGTTAATTTCTCTTGTCTGTTTGAGTTCTCTCATACCATCTATCCTTTACAACGTAGCCAATATTATTTCTTGCCATTTCCCACCCAGTCCCATGATCCATTAATGAATGTTTTTTTGGACTAAGGTAGTGTTAGTTACTTGATTACAGAAGTGGGTTTTACCCATACTTCCTTGTCAGAGTGACAAATTTAACATTAGCCTTGGTGCAGGAGCAGTCTGTGGCAAGATATCAAGGTCATATTTAGAGTTTTTGTTTGCAGCAAATAGTTGCAGGACATTTTTTGAAATTAAGATGTGGATTTTACTTTGACACACTAAGTAGCATCCTAGCCACTGGAGTACTGTTCTCAGTACTTCAACTGGAATTTTACACCTGACTTGCCTTCAGCTACTTTGATTGGTGTATTTAATTTTTGAGTCTAGAGGACAGCATTGAGGTGCAACAGTTGGAGATAGAAATAGTAACAATTGTTACTTTGACCTCCTGAAACCATCTTCTAGATATGCTGAAGACTTCCTTTGTGTGGTGGTTTCTGTAATCTCTCCATGCCTGCTAATGGGCAGACTCTAATGTTGGACCTGAAACAGTACAACTTGGTATGCTGAGATGAGAAAATACATAAGGACGTGTTACAGATGTTTGTTTCTTTCCATTGTGTTGCAGGTTGCTCCAGAAGAGGAAGGCGACAGCTCATCAAATGAGAGTTCAAAATTTCTACCAGCAGCTCCTTTGGTACAGGAATTTGTTTGTCAAATTTTGTGATAAATCTATTGTGAAGGGACATTTCTGACCGGCTTGAAAAGATATTGGAGAGGGAGGGGGAGGATCAAGTTGTTGTGGTCCACGTCAGAACAAATAACATAGGTAAGACTAGGAAAGAGGACCTGTTTGGGGATTATCAGGAACTAGGAACTAAATTAAAGAACAGGTCCTCAAGGGTTATAATCTCCGGATTACTACCCGAGCCACGTGCAAATTGGCATAGGGACGCGAGAATAAGGGAAGTAAACACGTGGCTAAAGGAGTGGTGCGGGAAAGAGGGGTTCCATTTCGTGGGGCACTGGCATCAGTATTGGAACAGGAGGGATTTGTACCGTTGGGCTGGTCTCCACCTGAACCGATCTGGGACCAATGTTCTAGCGAAAAAGGTAAATAGGGTGGTCAACAGGACTTTAAACTAGAAAGTGGTGGGGGAGAGAAGGGTAAAACTCCAAGAAGTATGACTAATGGGAAACAAAGCAGCAGGTTAGCGTGTGGGGGGATGGATTCAACTTCATGGAAAATTATGAAAAAACTGAAAAGAAAGGAGAGCCCAGGAGAGGCTATTAGAGTCCCCAGAACACAAATAGGACAAAGTGTTTGGAAAGGGCTAGGAATCTAACTTCAAGCACATCAGATAAAGGGACGACAATGAGAAAGGGGACGGGAAATACAGGACTGAAGGTGTTGTATCTGAATGGACGCAGTATACGAAATAAGGTAAACGAACTTGTGGCACAGATTGAAATTGGCAGGTATGATGTGGTGGGCATCACGGAGACGTGGCTGCAAGGGGATCAGGACTGCGAGTTAAATATCCAAGGATATACATCCTATTGAAAAGATAGGCAGGTTGGCAGAGGGGGTGGGGTTGTTGTGATAGTAAGAAATGAAATTAAATCGATAACAAGAAATGACGTAGGGTCAGATGATGTAGAATCTGTGTGGGTAGAGTTGAGGAACCGCAAAGGTAAAAAAACATAATGGGAGTTATGTACAGGCCTCTGAACAGTAGTCAGGATGTGGGGCAGAAGATACACCAGGAGATAGAAAAGGCGTGTAAGAAGGGCAAGGTTACAGTGATCATGGGGGATTTCAATATGCAGGTAGACTGGGAAAATCAGGTTGGTAGTGGATCCCAAGAAAAGGAATTTGTAGAATGTCTACGAGATGGCTTTTTGGAGCAGCTTGTGGTGGAGCCCACAAGGGAACAGGCAATTCTAGATTTAGTGATGTGTAATGAGGCAGATTTGATAAGGGAGCTTAAGGTGAATGATTCCTTAGGAGGAAGTGACCATAATATAATAGAATTTACCCTGCAATTTGAGAGGAAAAAGCTGGAATCAGATGTATCGGTATTACAGTTGAATAAAGGCAACTACAGAGGCATGAGGGAGGAGCTGGCCAGAATTGACTGGGAGATGAGCCTAGCAGGAAAGACAGTGGAACAGCAATGGCATGAGTTTCTGGGAGTAATTTGGGAGACACAGCAAAAATTCATCCCTAGGAAGAAGAAGCATGCTAAAGGAAGGATGAGGCAACCTGGCTGACAAGGGAAGTCAGGGACAGCATAAAAGCTAATGAGAAAGCATACAATGCGGCAAAGAGCAGTGGGAAACCAGGGGATTGGGAAGCCTACAAAGACCAACAGAGGACAACTAAAAAAGAAATAAGAAGGGAGAAGATTAAATATGAGGGTAAACTAGCCAGTAATATAAAAGAAGATTGCAAATTTTTTTAGATATATAAAGGGTAAGAGAGAGGCAAAAGTGGACATTGGGCAGCTGGAAAATGATGCTGGAGAAGTAATAGTGGGGAACAAAGAAATGGCGGAGGAACTGAATAGATACTTTGCATCATTCTTCACGGTGGAAGACACGAGTAACATCCCCTAAGTTCAAGAGAGTCAGGGGGCAGAGGTGAGAATGGTGGCCATTACCAAGGAGAAGGTGCTAGGAAAACTGAAAGGTCTGAAGGTGGATAAATCACCTGGGCCAGATGGATTACACCCCAGAGTTCTGAAGGAGATAGCTGAAGAGATAGTGGAGGCGTTATTGGTGATCTTTCAGGAATCACTGGAGTCAGGGAGGGTCCCAAAGGACTGGAAAATCGCTAATGTAACACCCCTGTTTAAGAAGGCAGTGAGGCAAAAGACGGGAAATTACAGGTCGATTAGCCTGACCTCAGTCGTTGGTAAGATTTTAGAGTCCATTATTAAGGATGAGATTTCAAAATACTTGGAAGTACATGATAAAATAGGGCAAAGTCAGCATGGTTTCATCAAGCGGAGGTCATGCCTGACAAATCTGTTAGAATTCTTTGCGGAGGTAACGAGTAGGTTAGACAAAGGAGAGCCAATGGATGTTATCTACTTGGACTTCCAGAAGGCCTTTGACAAGGTGCCGCACAGGAGGCTGCTCAGTAAGATAAGAGCCCATGGTGTTAGAGGCAAGGTACTGAATAGAAGATTGGCTGTCTGGTAGGAGGCAGAGAGTGGGGATAAGGGGGTCCTTCTCACGATGGTAGCCGGTGACTAGTGGAGTTCCACAGGGGTCAGTTTTGGACCACAACTTTTCACTTTATTCATTAATAATCTAGATGAAGGAACTGAGGGCATCCGGCTAAGTTTGCAGATGATACAAAGATAGGTGGAGGGACAGGTAGTATTGAGGAGGTGGGGAGGCTGCAGAAGGATTTAGACAGGTTAGGAGAATGGGCAAAGAAGTGGTAGATGGAATATAACGTGGGGAAGTGTGAGGTCATGCACTTTGGTAGGAAGAATAGAGGCATAGACTATTTTCTCAATGGGGAGAGAATTCAAAAATCTGGAGTGTAAAGGGACTTGGGAGTCCTAGTCCAGGATTCTCTTAAGGTTAACTTGCAGGTTGAGTCAGTAGTTAGGAAGGCAAATGCAATGTCGGCATTTATTTCGAGAGGACTAGAATATACAAGCAGGGATGTGCTGCTGAGGCTTTATAAGGCTCTGGCCAGACCACATTTACAATATTGTGTGCAATTTTGGGCCCCGTATCTCAGGAAGGATCTGCTGGCCCTGGAGAGGGTCCAGAGGAGGTTCATGAGAATGATCCCAGGAATGAAAGGCTTAACATATGAGGAACGTTTGAGGATTCTGGGTCTATACTTGATGGAGTTTAGAAGGATGAGGGGGGGATCTGATTGAAACTTACAGAATACTGAAAAGCCTGGATAGAGTGGACATGGGGAAGATGTTTCTATTAGTAGGAGAGACTAGGACCCAAGGACACAGCCTCAGAGTAAAGGGAAGACCTTTTAGAACCGAGATGAGGAGAAACTTCTTTAGCCAGAGAGTGGTGAATCTATGGAATTCATTGCCACAGAAGGCTGTGGAGGCCAGGTCAGTGAGTGTATTTAAGACCGAGATAGATAGGTTCTTGATTGGTAAGGGGATCAAAGGTTAAGGGGAGAAGGCGGGAGATTGGGGTTGAAAAACTTATCAGCCATGATTGAATGGCGGAGAAGACTCGATGGGCCGAATGGCCTAATCTCTGCTCCTATGTCTAATGGTCTTATGGTCTTATTCAGTACAGACACCATTGATATTCTCACCTTTCAGAAAGGATAGTTATCTCTCTGCTTTCTTAACCATTGACTTATAGACCCTACCACTTATCCTATCCCTGTATATGCAGCATGCCTGCCAATATGTTTGACAAACCAAAATTGACTGACCATTTGCCATCAGCATAGACATCAGTTATAAGGGTTCCACTTAAACGGTATTAAGTAGACCAGATATTTCAAGCAGGTCAAACAGTTGTTCAGAGTCATCTTCCACACTCCCCTGTCCATTTCCCGGCAGCACTTGTTGTTATGCATCTGAATCACTCTCTTATGAAGTGTTAGTTTGTAAAACAAATTCCCAAAGGTGGCAGCAGTGATTCAGGAACATTAAAATTAACTGGGACTCTTTGTAGGTAACAACCGCTACAGTCTAACTGTTACTACTAATTAAGCTGATGATTATACAAAGAAATAGATATAAAATTTAGCCATTCACCCTGCTATAGCTGTAATGTATTTGAATCACACCATCATTAAATATTAATTTCTGGACGATATTCACAAACACAGTGACAGCAATTCAGGATCTTTGAAATTGATCAGGATAGTTTTATGTTTAGTGTTGGGGAAAATTGTTGTTAATGCTACCACGTTACACCAGTCATGACGTAAAATAGGCAAATTGCATAAAGGAGTCCATTGAGAGCAAAGGTGACTATAAACAGCTGAAGGAGTTTTTTAATCCAGAGGTAGTCAATGGGTGGTGCTGTTTGTTGTAGGTGATTTAATGGGTGCTAATATTTATGTGTATGATGCCTATGAAGCAAAATACAGCAGTTATTCTTACATTTGGATTGTAATTTCACTTTTAGTGAAGCTGCCTGGACTCCTTTGGATTTGTTCGCATTGGTGGTGGATAGCTTTCCAACTCGTCAGAAGAGAATCTTCTGGAAGGTTGTTCTGCTGTTGCCAAGTGATGAAGGATATGGACTTAGCGATACCAACAGGTTAAAAAAAGCTGTGAATCTTTGTATTAAGTATTTTGTTAAATGTCTGCAATGTTGCTGACCCAAGATTGTTAAGATAATGCAAGAGACCTTAGAGTAGATCACACATTCAACTTGACAGCCAGGGACTCGTGCAGGCCACAGAAGTGCCAAAAATGAATATTTGTTTGTTGAGGATGTGACTCCTTCCTGAGTTCCTCTGTTTCTGAGAGCTAGGCACACCTGCAATAGAGTGGCGGTGGGGTGATAGTTTGTCACCTTCATTTGGCTTCTTATTCTTGCTATCAGCCGGCACATGGGAAGTCCATGCATTAGCTGGGGCTGGAAACTTAGCGTAGTGAGAGGAATCAAATGTTCTTAGATCAGTGCCACCACATCGATACTGATAGGCAACATTGTCTTGAAAGTAACTTTAAATAGGTGGAGGAGAATGTCAGTAAAATGCACCATCCAGTGGAAATCTCCATGTGGTAATCTGGTTTAAAAAGCTACTTTAAGGGTAGGTGTTCCTGGGCCTCTGTCCAGTTACACTGGATCATGATGCAGAGAATATTGGAAAACTGGACATGCTCCAACCTGCCCAAGTGACCCACTGCATCCAGGTGCAGACTGAGGGAGCCATTATGACGATGCTACTTAACTCAAATCTGAGCTGAAACAGCAGCACCTGAAACATTTTAACCTCTATTTGAAATGGGTAGGACTTTCATTCGCAATGCCTGAAGCGGTGGCAAAGGGCATGGCCCCCAAGAAGGGGCCAAAGAAAACTGCCACCAAGAAACGCGGCAAAGGTGAGAAGAAGCGCAAGAAAAGCAGGAAGGAGAGCTACAGCACCTACATCTACAAGGTGCTGAAGCAGGTCCACCCTGACAACGGCATTTCCTCTTCAGCCATGAGTGTCATCAACTCGTTCGTCAACGACATCTTCGAGCGCATCGCCTGCGAGGCTTCCCGCCTGATCCGCTACAGCAAACGGCACACCATCTCCTCCCGGGAGATCCAGACCACCATCCGCCTCCTGTTGCCGGGGGAACTGGCCAAACACGCCGTCTCCGAGGGCACCAAGGCAGTCACTAAATATATCAGCTGCAAATAGAGCTTCTTGACAGATCTATTTAAAATTCAAGGATAGAAACCTTGTCTCTTTTTTTTAAACTCTAGCCTGGAGAGCAGAGTCCAGTTGAAGTGTTCTCACAGTAGCCTGCCTGAGATTAGCAAACTCAGCACAGACCTTGAATCATCTTGTCTGTACGATAGCTGTGTGTTGCTTTTACCAACTTTGACAGGAGGTGTATTGCTGCTGCAAAATTGTGAAATTAATGTAATGAAAATAGTCTTGCGAATGAGCAACTTAGGGTGCTGTGGAGAACAACATTATTGACTGTAGGACCAGTTCCACTCACTGACACTTAAACTCACAATCTAATTTTAAATATTGCTGGTGACTGGGCCATATGGTGAGTAAGTTACCTGGAACATCCTTCACATTAACACAGCCAGGTGCACCAGCACTTTGCACACCAATGATTGAGATTAAAGTGCCGCTGAGATTGGAACTCAGCTGCAAAATTGTAGCAATCCTCAGAACATATTATGTCTATCATTGTGATTTTTAAAAAAATATTTGGACTAATGAGTTGCAAGAAAATCACAAACCTTTTAGCTTTTATCACTAAATTACTATGTCATTTTTTAATTTTAAATTAACTAGAAAATAGGAATATCTTTTCTCAAATTATTTTCTCATCAAATACTTTTTTTTAGAACTTTGATTGATTGGCTGAAAGCAAAATTTCAAGGAAGTGAAAGGGTGGATGATCCAGTGGGTGATGCTGACAACATCATTCAGACACACCTGTGCAAAGCAGTGAGCAGCAGTGAAGCAATTGATGCCCTTGTGCACATCTGTGTGAAGGTAAGGGCCTTGTGCAAATATCTTTGTAAAGGTAAGTGGTGTATAAAGGTTACAGCTTTTTAAAAGTTGACTTGAAAAGGTTCAATAACATATAAATGTTCTTTCAGAAATTACATTTGTGCCTGGTTCACACCCATTAGTGATCTGTGGTTTTGTTAACCAGGTGACCAAAGGCCCTCTGAGTGACACAGATGTGGATGCAATGGAACAGCGGAAAGAACTACTGGGAACAACTGCTCTAATCCTCTTGCTACCCGCTCGAGAAGAAGGCACAGACCAGGACGAGGAGGAAGTCTATTGGCTGTCTGCTATGCTTCAAGTCAGACAACTTTTACAAGCTAAACCTTTAAATCCTGCAGTGCCACTGGTCATCCTTGTTCCCAGAGAGGAAAAGTTATTCAATGAGGAAGAGGTAATAGAAGGTGAGATCTGAAGCCAACACTGTACAACTACTGTAGTAGAATAATAAAGGCTGGAAACTTAAAATGTTGATTTTAAATTGGAATTTTTGCCTCTGGATCATGTTTCCAAAAACTGTAAGCATGAGAAATTCTCTGGCCAGTAGATTTAAAACTCTATTTCAGCCAGCATATCTAGTTTACAGTCATTACAGCCATTACTGTCCCTTTTGTCAAATTCAAGCTAGAAATTTGTTTGTAAGATCCAGTTGATTTCTGTAAATGGCTGTGCTTTTCAGTAAAACCATGTCCTTTCCTGCCTCCTGTGCTTCGCCATTTTTGAGTTAGACATGCCGCATGCCTTCTAGTGCTAACCTACTTATTAGTTTTTCTGCTTCACAATGTATAGTTACTTCTGGCTTCAATGTGCAGCATCCTCTGGTATCTGCTAGTAGCATTCAGGCTGTCTATCTTGTAGTATTGATCCATTTTTAAGGAGGCTAGAGGAAGTCATAATACTCCTTTTTAAGAAAGATGGCCTCCAAGCACGTCGGAGAACAGGTGGATCTGAGGCAGCAAGTAAGAAAGATGGAGGAGAGCGGAGTGGTGAGCAGTGATGAAGGTAAAAGAAAGGGTGAAGAAGGTGAAGAGGGACAGTGAGCTGTGACTGCAGTCACAATGTGGCTCAGTGCCAGCTGGTCAGGAGCTTGGACATGCAACAGTGGGAAAAATGAGCACAAAGCTATTTAAGAATCTTTGGTGGGGTGATGGGGAAGCACGTTAAGATGAAGGGGATATTTGATACGTTAGAAGAGTTTGAGGGTGGGTTGTTAGTGGTGAAAGGCGATGATAATGTTTTAAAGGGTTTGCCTGATTGTCAGAAAGTTTGGGGTGAAAAGTTGGCCAGGAGCTCGATTGAAATAATGTTGAGGGAGGTTTTGATGTTGAAAAAGTCTTATTGATAGAAACATTTATTTTACATAAAGGTCTAAAGCTTGAAGCGTTAGTGGCTACTCACCTCGTGTCTGAATTTTTGATCGTCCTGATCCCAGGAAAAAGCAATCTTCAAGGATCAAACAAGGTAATGTTTCATTATTAAATTGATTAACAAATCAAAATTAGAGCAGATAAACTCCTGGTCCATAAGACCATAAGACATAGGAGCAGAAATTAGGCCATTCGGCCCATTGAGTGCTCCGCCATTCAATCATGGCTGATAAGTTTCTCAACCCCATTCTCCCGCCTTCTCCCCGTAACCTTTGATTCCCTTACCAAACAAGAACCTATCTATCTCGGTCTTAAATACACTTAGTGACCTGGCCTCCACAGTCTTCTGTGGCAATGAATTCCACAGATTCACCACTCTCTGGCTAAAGAAGTTTCTCCTCACCTCGGTTCTAAAAGGTCTTCCCTTTACTCTGAGGCTGTGCCCTCAGGTCCTACTCTCTCTTACTAATGGAAACATCTTCCCTATGTCCACTCTATCCAGGTAGATTGTCCAGATAGATTGCGTCTGTGCATGTAAAAAGGCAAGTACGCAAATAAAAAATTCATTAGAAAAGGCAATAACAATATCACATTATCTTTACAGTGCAGAAGGAGGCCATTCAGCCCATCGAGTCTGCCCTGGTTCTCTGAAAGAGCATTCCACCTATTCCCACTCCCCTGCCTTATCCCTGCAACCTTATACATTCGCTCCTTTCAGGTAGCAATCCAATTCCCTTATGAGTATCAAACTTGCCTCCACCAAGTGGAGAAAATAAGTGTCTAAATGGACTAGAGGATCAGAAAGATCTGGGGATACAGATACACAAATCACAAAGTAGGCACACATGTGAATAAGGCCTTTTTAAAATAAAAAGTACAAGCATGAAGTTTCATTCCCGAAGGAAAAGCAGAGAAGCTATGTTAAACTTGTAGAGAACCTTGATTTACACCACAATTTTAGAATACTATTAATATTATAAAAAGATGCCCCGAAGAAGGTACAAAAAGGATTTGCTGGAATGATACCAGAACAGAGAGCTTATACCAATCAGGAAAGATTGAACAGCCTTGAACTCTTTCTCTCCAGAATAGTAAATTGGGGGATGACCTTGAAAATTATCAAAGCGTTTGATAAGGTCGACATGAGAGAACATATTTCCACTTGTAGGCAAGACCAGAACTAGGACCATAAAAATAACTGGTCACTAATAAGTCCAAAAAGGAATTCAGTAGAAACTTATTTACTACAGAGTGGGGAGAATATGGAACTGGCTGCCACAAAGAGTGGTTGAAGTAAAGGGCATAGATGCAAGAGAAAGCTAGAGAAGTGCATGAGAGAGAAAAGAACACAAGGATATATTGATGGGGTTATATGAATAGGGATGGGAGGAGGTTAGTGTGGAACGCAAACACTGGCATAGTCCTGTTGGCTTGCACGGCCTCTTTCTGGGCTGTAAATAGTTTGCAATACTTGCAATAGTTATCACTAACTTTTAGTTCAAAGAGCCTGACTCAGAAAGTAGTGCTGCAGTATTGTCAAAAGTTTTCAAAATGTACACTCCCAAGTCCAATTTATACAATGACATCCAAATTGCTCTTCTTTGAAATGAGTCAAATTTTTCCTGATATGGATGTTGGAATTTGATTACACACATCCTAGAAAACAAAATTCAGTATTTAATCTGTCCTTCCATTTCTATAGTAGAGCAGTGTTTAGGTACTGGATTAACAACTGAGAGATTAAGTTCAGTAGACATGGTCACAGGATTTAGTCTGCATATGGGTCTGTAGAAAGGAAAAGAGGTAGGAGGAAGAAGAAGAATAAGGAAAGGGGGAAAAATCCCTCCCCAATCCCCCAAAAATTAAATAAAAATAAACAACAATCATAGGTCAGATATAGTTTCACCTGATATAATGCATACAACCTAATTAGGGTCAGTTATATGAAAGTAGAGTGCCTCAAAGTAATCTAAGAAAGGTTGCCAAGCTGCATAAAATACATCTTATAGTGTACTTCATTTTCTCAAGTTTAAGATTCTGCATAGGATCTCGTATCCAATTAGTAAAAGAAGGCGGGCCAGACTGTTTCCAATTTAATAGAATAATGCATCTGGCACATAATGTTGAAAAGGCAAGTGCGTCAGTCTGAATATTTCTAAGGGGGTGCCATTTGGTTCCACTCCAAAGGGTGCTATAATAGAAGAAGGTTCAATGTTGCTACTGAAAATATGTGATAGTGATCTAAAGTTTTTTGTCCAAAATAAAGCCAATTTAGGATATGACCAGTACATATGAATTAGAGGCTGGGGCAGTATGACATTTATTACAGTTTGGATCAAAATTTGGCTAAACCTTAGACAGTTTCACCTTGGATAGATAGATACGATATAAGATTTTAAATTATAGCAACCCATGTTAGAATATAAAAGTAAGGATATAATGTTGGAATTGTATAAAACACTGATGAGGCCACAACTGGAGTATTGTGTGCAGTTCTGGTCACCACATTACAGGAAAGACATAATAGCTCTGGAGAGAGTGCAGAGGAGGTTTACAAGAATGTTGCCAGGGTTAGAAAAGTGTAGCTATGAGGAGAGATTGGATAGGTTGGGGTTATTTTCCTTAGAACAGAGAAGGCTGGGAGGTGACTTGATTGAGGTGTACAAAATTATGAGGGGAATAGATAGAGTGGACAGGATAAAATTGTTTCCCTTGATGGAGGATTCTAGAACCAGGGGACATAGATTCAAGATAAGTGGCAGAAGGTGTAAGGGGGACATGAAGAAGAACTTTCCTACGCATAGGGTAGTGGGTGTCTGGAATTTGCTGCCCAAGTTGGTGGTAGAGGCAGAAACTTTTAACTCTTTTAAAAAGTACCTGGATCTGCACCTGAAGTGTTGTAAGCTGCAGGGCTATGGGCTGGGTGCAGGAAGTTGGGATTAGAATGGGTGTCCTCGAGCTGGCGTGGACAAGATGGGCTGAATGGCCTCTTTCTGTGCTGTAACCTTTCTACGGTTCTATGTCTTGCACGTACAGATGAGGAATATACATGAGAGAGAATAGACTTCCAGTTATCTTCTGATAAGTCTAAGTCAAAATATTGCTGCCAAAGAGTTTTTAAGGTAGAAAGCGAAGGGCAGTATAGTGAAAAAAATTAGAAAATACAATTTGGAAATGAACCCCCTAATGAAAGGATTTAATTCTAACATACTATCTATCAGTGATTTAGGGGCAATTAAGGAAACTGGGTGATTTTTTTTGCACGCACAATCTCTGATTTGTAAATAGCGAAAGTAGTGTGTGTGAGGCAGATCATATTTCAGAGAGAAAGAGAGAGTCAAAAGAAGATAAAATATTATTCATGTATAATAGGGTTTTGACACCTCTCGCATGCCAGACTTGAAAGACAGAACCTCCTAATGAAGGTGGAAATAAATGGCTTGCATTAATAGGGCTGCATAAAGAGATAAATTGCAGCCCAAAGTGTGTTCTGAACTGGGTCCAAACTGTCACAATAGGGTTTGAAGAAAAGTGACTGGCTGAGAAAGCAATGGAGAAGCACAACAGAGCAGAGATGTGGATTGATAGGATGCTGCCTCCAATTGCACCCAGGCTAAACCAACCAAGTCCAAATGAAGTCAAAAAGAAATATTAAGTATATTAGCAGACCAATAATAAAACTGAAAATTTGGCAGTGCCAAAATGCTTGGAACTTTGTAGAAAAACTTGACGAATTCTGGGTGTTACCTTATTCCAAATAAAGGAAGAAATTGGTCTATTGCAACAAAAAACACTTGGGAATAAACAGTGGAATGCACTGAAATACGTATAGAAATTTTGGCAAAATATTCATCTTTACAGAATTTACATGACCAACTAAAGAAAGCTAGACCAACGTGCTAAATCCTGCTTCGTATGTTTCAACAAAGGGTCAGAGTTGAGCTTAAAAAGGTCTCCAAGTAACTAAAATTCCTAAATATTTAAAACTGTTTACTGAGACCTTGAAGGGGAGGGAAGAAAGAAGGTAACTCTTTGCAGTAGAGATAATAGGAAAAATTTCACTCTTTTGCAAATTAATTTTGAAACCTGAAATGTGACCAAATTGCTCAAGAATAGAGAAAATATGTGGGAGAGATGAGGCCGGATCAGAGATATAAAGAAGCAGGTCATCAGCGTATAGGGAGAGTTTCTGCTCGATTCCATTCCACATAACACCTTGTATATCTCCACAGGTCCGCAGTGAAATTGCAAGGGACCCAATAGCAATAGCGAAAAGTAGAGGGGAAGGGGACAGCCTTGCCTGGTACCTCGATGAAAGTCAAAGAATTTAGAGTGGATATTATTTGTACATACTGAAGTAACTGGTGAGGAATACAATAGTTTTATCCATTTTATAAAAATGGGTCCAAATCTAAATTTTTGGAGAGTAACGAAAAGGTAGCCCCGTTCCACTCTATCAAAAGCCTTTTCTGCATCTGTACTTATAATAACCTCAGGGAGTTGTTGAATGTGTATAAATAATATTGAAAAGACACCTTAAATTAGAGAAGGATTGCTTGTCCTGTATAAAACCTGTCTGGTCAGAAGAGATAATAGATGGAAGGACAGGTTCAAGGCAGTGGGCTAAGGCTTTAGTTAGTATCTTGACATCCACATTTAAAAGGGAAATAGGCCAGTATGAACTGCAATACAGAGGATTCTTATCCCTCTTTAAGAGAATAAACAAAGGGTGCATTTTAGAGAGAAAGCATTCCGAAAACAGACAATAATAATATGATAATACATGTGGTAAAAGGTAAAAAATAAACACCCATAGGGTTTATATAAAATATCAAGCGATTAGTGCAATTTGGACATAAGGTACAAAGAGATTGGTGTAACCAACAAAAATTCTGTGTAACAGAACCATCATGCATAGTTACCTAATTAAGCATCGAGTACCATTTTGTCCTGGGTGAAGTCATGATCTGACTTATTAAGAGAAGGTTCAATTGTGTTCTTGAAAAAGGCTAAAGCTTCTTGCAGCTTCACAAATCTATATTCTCCATGATGCAAGGCTAGATGCACGCTGAGGTCAGCGTAGATGAATATCTTGCTTCCACAAAAGGATAGTTGACCATTTTCTCGAGAGAGATGCATAATTTGCTCCTTCACTCTATAGTGATGCAGTCTTAGTATTTAAGGCCTCGGGGGCTCGCCATGCTGTGGCTGCGATGCTAAAGAGCGATGGGCTCGATCCACTACCGGCAGTGAATTGAAATTCTCCTTGCCAAAAATCTTGAAAAGAAATGCCTTAGTAAAAGTTGTAGGGTTTCCCTGTTCCGCACCCTCGGGAACCGAGAGAATCCTTAAGTTTTGTCTTTGGCTGTGATTCCTCAGGTCATCCACCTTCGTCAACAATTTAGTATTCTGGGCTTCCAGCTGGGTGCAGCACGTTTCCAGAACCACAATTCTATCACTTGAGTCAGTTCAACGTCCCATATCCTTTGGTTGAAGGAGGAGACAGAGGCTTGTAGAGGAGCAACAGAAGCTTGTTGAGTAGAAACAGAGGAACACAGCTCCGAATGGAGTCCAGGAAATTCAGCGAGAACAGTGCTCTAAGTCAACAAGTGTGCTGACAGAATTAGATTTAGAACCATGTTGTTGTATTGGACACTGCAGTCGATAAAGCACCAGGCCTGGTTTCATTCTGATTATGTTTGCCTCTGGTTTAGACAGTTCAAATGTACATTGACCATCAGAGCAAACCCCAAAACACTTGACAGTCAAAAAGCTGAACCTTTCAACCCAACATCAGCAATTTCCACAGGGATAAACCACAGAAATCAAGGGAGCTGTCTTCAGCCACCTCTTATTCTATCCCCACCACATGACTGCTTCCATCACATGACCCGACACTCTCTTGACCGCTCCTTACTCCTCCCCACCTTTTTCGCAACAAACAGACCACATGGAAAATAATGCTGTGGACCATGTTTCCAGTGCTTTGCAGTGTGTTATTTTTGTCAGACATCTTAGTGAGATTCCATTTCTTTTAGGTCTCTGAAGCTGTAAGGTGGCTGGCCTCACGTTGCCCATCACAGCCGGAGGTCTGCTGTCAGACTCTGATGCAGTTCATTGAGGACGGACTATGCCGAGAGTTCAGTGACCAGTTTTACAGTGATAAATCCGAAAGGCTATTGGCTGCATTACCTTCCCAGGACCCAAGCTCCATCATTGAGTATTACAATGATGTGCTGCGTTTCCTTGCAGAAGTGGTGTCCTCTGAGCAACTCTACAATCTTTCCTGGCCAGTGGCTGAGTTTTCTGGAACTGCTGCTCACGAAATACTGGCACACAAAGAGTGGAATTCTAATAACCATCTGGCCTGGCTAAAGAAAGCTGTGATGTCTTTTCAGTTACCGGTGATGGATCTACCTCCCTTGCATGGTATGAGCATAATTCTGAAAGACAATTTTACTCAGTGTTGGTGATCTCATCATTCATACGACTGCAATAATTGTTTTCTGTTCCTCATAGCTCCATGGGCTAAGGTCTGTGATATGATCTTCCATTACGTGTCGCAGGTGCCAGTGTCACAGCAAACTTGCCCACTGCTGCTGTCAAAGATTGAACATCTCCTGAATAGAGTTTACGGCAAATGGAGAGAAAGCTGTCTCTTGACATTGGAAGTCACGATAGATGAGGGGCCTTTGGTTTCAGAAATACCTTGGGATGAAATTGTTGCCATTTGCATTGACCATCGATTGAGAGAGTGGAGACCCCCAAGCCTGCCCTGTGCTGCAGGTTAGTTGTGTTTCTATTTTACATTTTCATTCTAGAATGGACTGATTTTTGTAGAATTCCAGTATGTTGTGGTGATGAGGGGATGACAAATGAATGAGAACCTTATTTATCTCTGGTTTTATGATTCTGGAAACTGAATTTTGATGACATTGGCTGAAACCATGTCCTTTCGACGGAAAAACGGTTCAATGTATTGCACTTGCAGTTTATTGTGAAAGATGGTAATTAGATAAAGAGAACCGAATGTGATTCAGAGAAAGAAATTGAGATAAAGTAAGTGCTTTGAAATAACTGTGTATTGATAAAGGAATTGTAGTGCATGTTGTGTAAATACATTTTCAAGAAGCATTTGTTGAGGTAATGCATCAGCTTCTTGATAAAGTCAAGAGCTACAGCGCTAAAGGGAATGTGGCGGCATGAATAGGAAACAGATTGAAGGACAGAAAACAGAACTGTGACTAGTGGAATTTGCTCTCGATTGAAGGGTTATAAACAGTGATGCTCCCCATGTTCAAAGTGGGAACCATTGCTGCATTTTGCATATAGATGAACTAGACCTGGATGTCAAGGAATATAGAGAATTGAATAAGGGGAAAAAAAGGAGGCTTATGGCAGATACAGAGGCTGAAAACAGTGGAAACCCTAGGGTAGTATAGCAAGTGTAGGGGGGGTACTTAAAAAAGTAATTAGGAAAGTGAAGAGGGGGCATGAAAAAGCACTGACGAGCAAGATAAAGGAAAATCCCAAGGCGTTTTATAAATATATTAAGTGCAAGAGGATAACCAGGAAAGAGTAGGGACCAAAGTGACAATCTGTGCATGGAACGGGAGGACGTAGGTGAGGTTTTAAATGATTACTTTTCACTCTGGAGCAGGATGATGTAGGTGCAGAAATCGGGGACGGGACTGTGATGTACTTGAACAAATTAACATTGAAAGGGAGGAGGTATTAACGGTTTTAGCGGGCTTAAAAGTGGATAAATCCCCAGGCCCAGGTGAGATGTATCCCAGGCTGCTTTGTGAGGCAAGGGAGGAGGTTGCAGGGGCTCTGACACTAATTTTCAAATCCTCTCTGGCCACAGGAGAGGTGCCAAAGGACTGGAGGACAGCGAATGTGGTACCATTATTCAAGAAGGGTAGTAGGGATAAACCAAGTAATTAATGGCCATTGAGTCTAACATCAGTGGTAGGGAAACTATTGGAAAAAAAATTCTGAGGGACACGATTAATCTGCACTTGGAAAGGCAGGGATTAATCAGGGATAGTCAGCATGGCTTTGTCAGGGGGAGATTATATAGAACAAATTTGATTGAATTTTTCGAGGAGGTGACTAGTTGTGTAGATGAGGGTAGTGCAGTTGATGTAATCTACATGGACTTCAGTAAGGCTTTTGACAAGGTTTCACATGGGAGAATGGTCAAGAATGTAAGAGCCCATGGGATCCAGGGCAATTTGGCAAATTGGATCCAAAATCGGTTTAGTGGCAGGAGGCAGATGGTAGTGGTTGAAGGTTGATTTGCGATTAGAAGCCTGTGATGAGTGGTGTGTTCCGCAGGGATCGGTGCTGGGACCCTTGCTGTTTGTAGTATACATTAATGATTTAGACATGAATGGAGGAGGAATGATCAATAAGTTTGCAGATGACACGAAAATTGGTGGTGGTGTAAATAGTGAGGAGGAAAGCCTTAGATTACAGGACGATATAGATGGGCTGGCAAGATGGGCAGAGCAGTGGCAAATGGAATTTAATCCTGAGAAGTGTGAGGTGATGCATTTTCTGAGGATTAACACAGCAAGGGAATTCACAATGGTTGATAGAACCCGAGGAATACAGAGGATCAGAGGGACCTTGGTGTACGTGTTCATAGATCCCTGAAAGAAGTAGCACAGGTAGATAAGGTGGTTAAGAAGGCATATGGGATACTAGCCTTTATTAGCCGAGGCATAGAATATAAGAGCAGGGAGGTTATGTTGGAGCTGTATAAAATGCTAGTTAGACCACAGTTGGAGTACTGTGTGCGCAGTTCTGGTTGCCACATTACAGGAAGGATCTAATTGCACAGGAGAGGGTGCAGAAGAGATTCACCAGGATGTTGCCTGAGCTGGAGTGTTTCAGCTATGAAGAGACTGGATAGGCGAGGGTTGTTTTCCTTAGAGCAGAGAAGGCTGAGGGGGTACTTGATAGAGGTATACAAAATTATGAGGGGCATAGATTGGGTAGATTGGAAGAAACTTTCCCCATTAGCAGAGGTGTCAATAACCAGGGGGCGTAGATTTAAGGTAAGGAGCAGGAGGTTTAGTGGGGATATGAGGAAAAATCTTTTCACCCAGAGGCTGGTTGGAATCTGGAACACACTGCCTGAGGGGGTGGTAGAGGCAGGAACCCTCACAGTATTTAAGAAGTATTTAGATGAGCACTTGAAATGCCATAGCATACAGGGCTACGGGCGAAGTGCTGGAAAATGGGATTAGAATAGATAGGTGCTTGATGACCGGCACGGACACGATGGGCCGAAGGGCGTGTTACTGTGCTGTATTACTCTTTGACTCTATGGCTTGAATATGGAAGCATAAAAATTGGAGCACGGTTAACTGTGAAGAGTACAGTAAAAACTGCAGGACTACATGTGGGTTAGTAGTTTGGCAGATTTGTCTGATGAAATTTAATGTGTTGGATAATTCATTCCTTAATCGCTTTAACAGATTCAGACAACTAAAGATGGTAATAAGGTTTATACTTTATTACTGACAAAACATTAATCTTGAACACTAAGCAACCATACAGAATAGCACAAGCTCATCCTGCATCCGAAACTTACTGTGGAAAGATTTAATAAAAAATCACGAAGATGGCTTCTCCAAGCATGTTCACATCTCGGTTTCGTTCTTTTCCTTTTCTAAGTTAAACATGTCATTTGTCTTGCGTTATTTTGGCTCATAGTTCTCTTCCTGCTGAATGTAATCCATATCTCATGTTTTATAACTACCATTTGTTTCAAATAGTTTATCAAACAGACATGAAGGACCCCATTAGTACCTTTTTAGCAACAGATTGTTACTACTTATTTATTGCATCAACATCTACCCACCCCAAACTATCCTTTTAAGAACATGAGTAACACAAATAGGAGGAGAAATAGGCCATATGGCCTTTTAAGCCTGCATCCCCATTCAATAAGATTATGGCTTAACTTTACATCAATTCCAATTTCTTGCCCTAGCCCCCATTTCCCTTGATTCTATAAACAATCCTCTGATGTATGCACTTATGGCATCCCCTGCAGTGCTAAAAGCCAGTTTTTCCAAAACTTAATCAGTTTGCGAAAGTCTCAAGAGAACATGATAGGGAAAATTTGTTTTTCAAGAAAATGATTTGAACAAATCATTTGCATGTTATAGTTTGGCCTCTATTAAAGGTAAAGCAATGTAAAAAACATTGATATTCTTAAATAATATAGAGAAATGTAAAAAGATATCTTGTGGGAGGAAGAATAAGGAGAAAATGCAATGTAAAATTTAAAAAGGTGTAGAAGAGCAGAGACTTAGGAAATCAGATACATCATCTTTAAAAGTGGGAGGTTGAGTCTTTCAAAAATATATGGGATCATGGGTTTTGATACCAATGTTGAGTACAAAAGCAAAGAAGCAAAACCAAATCTGAGCAAGGGATTGGTTAGACTGTCGTTATTAACAGTGTCACCAGTTTTTAAATGCCGTACTTCAGAAAGGATGTGCTGACCTTGGAGAGGATACAGAACAGATTCATAAAGATGGTATCGTGAATGATGGAGCTTTAGTTATGAAGAGACATTGGAAAAATGGGGCCTCATCATTAAATGGACAAGGCAGGTCAGAGGCTAGGAATCCTGCGACGAGTAACACCTCCTGTCTCCCCAAAGCCTGTCCACCATCTACAAGGCACGTCAGGAGTGTGATGCAATACTTCTCACTCGCCTGGATGAGTGCAGCTTCCTCAACACTCAAGAAACTTGACATCATCCAGGACAAAGCAGCCCGCTTGATTGGCACATCCACAAACATTCACTCCCGCCACCAACGATGCACAGTAGCAGCAGTATGTACCATTTACAAGATGCACTGCAGGAATTCACCAAAACTCCTTCGCCAGCACCTTCCAACACCATAATCACTACCATCTAGAAGGACAAGGGCAACAGATAGATGGGAATACCACCAACTGGAAGTTCCCTTCCAACTCACTCACCATCCTGACTTGGAAATATGTCAGTGTTTCTTCATTGTCGCTGGGTCAAAATCCTGGAACGATCTTCCTAACAGCTCTGGGGGTGTACTTAGAACACATGGACTGCAGCAGTTTAAGAAGGCAGCTTGCCACCACCTTCTCAAGGGCAACTAGGGATGGGCAATAAATGCTGGGCCAGCCAGCGAAGCCCACATCCTGTGAATGATTTTTTTTAAAAAAAGGTTAAGAAAAGAGGTGACAGAGGTGCTCAAAATTGAGAGATTTTGATGAGATAAAAATAGGTAACTGGGCTTGAACTCATAATTAAATGTAGACGATTGGATATTATATACCCTACCATAAACAGGTGGATATAATACCCATAAAATTTTGAAAGATTGAATATTTTTGAAAGAGAATTTCAAGATTATGGGGTAAGGACAAGAGGAAGTTAGACTTAGCCAACAGCTTTTTCAAAAAGTCTATGCCAGTGGCCTTCCTTTGTGCTATGAATCTCTATGGTCAGATGGCCACTAAAAAAGCTTAAACTATTTTCTTGAAGGCTATTTAAATGGCAGATATTTGAAAGCAAGCTGCTTTATTGGGGCAAATAATTAGGTGGTTACCAGTTTCAGCCTCAGAATGTGTAAAAGCCCCACCTTTATTTATTTTCCTGTTATTCTCAGAGAGATGTGAAACCATTGAACAGAACAATGACTCATGACCTCAGAGTGTAAATGACCTGGAATTGGCATTTCCTCACTGGTTCCCTTGCCCTCTGGAATTTACATATGGCCCCTTGTGTAAGTTTTGTGATGGGAAAACAAAATAAAAATAGGAGGAATTTCTTCTTTTGGAGTTAAATGTACATGCCTTGGCCTGCTCCACATTAATACTTTTTGTTATCATTTTTCAGAAGCGGTAAGTGAAGATGGTCAGATCCTGGTCTATTATTTCCAGGATGATCTAAAAAAATACAAACGTCCTACATTGTGGGACCAGGCACGATCAAATACCCAAATGGAAATCCAAGAAGCCTCTCACAGGTAAAGGGATAGAACAGTTGAATAAAATCTATTTTCCTGTCCTGAATGCCACTTATATGTGAACTGCATTGTTCAGATTGTAGTTCATGTGACATGATTTAAAAAAAATTAGAACCATAGCTTTGCACATGTTGATAACATAAGTGATTTTTTTCCCTTTGTCTTTTTGAAATGGCATTACACCTATGCTATCCACCTGTGACCGTACCTCAGTCCTTAGTGCTGTTCACTAGATGTTTTTCTTTTTATATGAACAAATAGAAAACTCTCAGTTGCCGTGTGTATTCTATCCAGTGGTTGTACCTGTATGTGTATTATCAACTTATGAATGCTCTACCTAGTCCATCTTTGAGAAAGTGATAGTTTTAATGAAGGGGTTGGGGTGGGGATAAGGTCTTTGCATGCCAAGTAAAAATTATGGAGCCCCCTTGAGGCTTTGTGTCTGAATTTTAAGGGTTTTATTCATATTCATCATCTTCACTGAGAGCTGGATGAAGGCAGGTTAGGAATGGCGAACAGATTCCTTGAGCTTGTTGTAGAGCAGCTTGCCAGTTTCAGTGTCTGTTTGTGCCAGAATTGCAGAGCTCAGGCCCCTCCACAAGATGACAGCCTTACTGCAGTGCAATAAGAGCTGACATGCATAAGGATATTTTCAGTGGAGGCTTTTTTTTGAACTGCCCAGGCAGCAACAGGAATCTGGAGAAAAATTACATTTATGTTGATTTAGTTACAGTTAAGCTCAGTGGTTTTTGATTTTCATGGAAAATTAAACATAATTGTTAGTTGTGCTTCCCCAAATCACTAGTTAAAGAAATCTCTGTCTTCAGTGTCATAGAATTTGTCTTGTTCGGTAATTTTAAACCAATGGCTATGATTATAAGGAATAGTAGCCCTTTTGTATATTTAAGGCAAGGTCACTTATTTCACAATGTCCAAAAATCTTATTTAATAAAAATGGATCAGACGCAGAGTTCACATAAACCAGGAATCTGGTCATGATACAATCCATTATTGAGCAGGAATGTATGGTTTTAATAACTATAAGAACATAAGTTATTGAACTCCTCTGTGCGGTTAAAAGACATTATGTATTTAGTGAAGGCTACTAAACAGATGACATGTGGTCATGGAGGCTGCCCATAACAGGGACCCAGTAGCATTATTATTGTGCCCTGTAAGCAGTGCTTTGAGGATTGATGGCTCGAGGCAGACAGTACTGTGGGAGGGACAAAATGATCAAATGGAATTGCTTACATAATGGGTGGCTAAAAATTCTGATGTTTTGACTTTTCCCAGCTGTTGTTGATGTGTCATTTGGTCTGATTGCCTGTGTAATATTTATCTCTTGGTCAATATTTGTTGTGGAGTTAAACTAAAGTAAGGGGATTGCACATTTGTATTGTGAGAATTGGTGGTCCAGATTCTGGGTGGTTTGTAAGAGGGGGTGTAGGCATATTGGGCTTAATGGGCTATTGTTGTTCCCAAGAATTTATTTGTTCAAGGCACTCACACAGTGAAGTTTGTGCTTGGAACAATTACTCAGCATGACCCAAATACCAGTTAGAGCCCAGCTTTTGTCAAGGAACCAGAAATGAACCAATGTGGATAATGACGGCCAAACAATGGACATTTCATAAATGGATCAGTCATTATATACTGTTCACGTGGCTCAGAATTTCAGTAACAAGCTTTACTAAATTGAATAATACAAACTTACTGTTGTAATCCAGCAAATCTTCCCTTCAACTGAGGGGTGATGGTGGAGTAGTGTAATTAAAAAAAAATCATTTGTGGGATGTTGGTGTCACTGGCTAGGCCAGCATTTATTGTGCTAATGTCACTGGACTGACCTGGAGGCTGAGACGAATTCTCTGGAGACATGGGTTAAAATCCCATCACTGCTGCTGTTGGAATTTAAATTCACTGAAGAAAATCTGGAATTGAAAACTTGTCTCTGTATCTACTGAAACTATCATCAATTGTTGTAAAAAAAAAACCATCTGGTTCATTAATGTCCTTTAGAGAAGGAAATCTGCCGTCCTTACCTGATCTGGCCTACTATTGACTCCAGACCCAGATTCTTTACTGCCCTCTGAAATAGCTGAGCAAGTCACTCAGTTCAAAGGCAATTCAGGATCGGCAACAAATGCTGGCATTGGCTGTGGTGCTCACAGCCCATGAAAGAATAAAGAACAAAATGCTCATAAATTTTATTTTCATCTCATCATACTGTTTTCCAGGTTGTCACAGAAGCAGGCATACTCTTCAGTTAAGCAGAGATTTCACTGTAAATCATATACTGTGAAGGTCAGTCCTGAAGAAACCCTTCCAGACAGGAGTGCTTCTGCTGTGGATATCACCCGTACTTTTACAGCAGCAGAACTTCTACCAGAACGACTGCTGTCAGAAATTGAAATGGAAAGAGAGGAGAATAGGAGGTACAATAATGCAGAAACGTGGAAAATAAAGAACATGCTTCCTGCAAATGATGTGGTTTATAAGGGTACAAAGCAACAGCGAGAAAGACCTTGGGGTGGAAATTAAGTAATAAACACTTTTGAATGGCAGTGTGAGCTCTTCCAGCATCTCATCCCCCACTTAGCAAATGAGTGTGAAATGCATTGTTTGTTGTTGACTCAATAAAAGGAAATTCTGGGAGTTTAAACTTCGGATTTCCTCTAGCTACTGCGTACAGCCTTAAGGTTTGGTGTAGAAATATTAATATGAAAAGAATTCCATCTCTATCAATTCTTCAAATACTGTAAATTCTGCCAAACAGAAAGTTGTCAGGAAACATTTGTACATGTGCACTTGATTGCCACTGCGGCTGCCAGTGCACCTTCAACTGTTTGATTCCTTTCTGGTCTGCAGAAGAGCTCAGAAAATGGGGGCTCCAGCAAGTTTATGCTACCACATTGAGTTTACAAATGTTGTCAAGTTGCCACACACCTTGTAGTTGCATTTGCACCAGTAAATGCCTGTTCCCTTGCCAGACGCTTGTCAAGGAGAGATCCTAAGAAATAGGAGCAGAAGTAGACCATTTGGCCCATTGAGCGTGTGCTGCCATTTGATAAAATCATAGCTGATTTGATTTGTGGCCTTACTCCACTTTCCTGTCTGTCCCCCTCAACCCCCTTGTCTATCAAAAATATGTCTAACTCAATGACCCAGCCTCCACTGCTCTTTGTAGAAGAGACTTGCACTCCATCCCTTTCCCGCAAGTTACATTGCTCAGGCGCCCGTAGGTGCCCACTCCAACTACAGACAGAAATAACAGACATCATTAATATAGCCATAATCTACTGCATTCAAATCATGAGAGTGAACTGTTTCCATTTATGTTTTGTCTCTGTGCGGGGAGTTCCTATGCAGTCTGGTTAATCAGATATTAGGACTCAATCCAAGAGTTACGGGCTCAAGTCCCACATGAGTTTTCTTATTTTTTCACCTAAAAGTGTTCTTAAACTAGTCATTACAATCAGTTCTCCTCTGGGTTCGTTGGAAGTTGGGAATCTCATTTGCTGAACTTTCCTGATTATATATCTTCATTTATTGAGTCATCAGAAGTGTGTTTTACAGTGGAAACAGTTGAAAATGATAGACTAAGTACAAGAACTTGCAGTTGTTTAAGGACTACAGAGAGCTAAAAATGGGTAAATTGAAATTATTAGTATTGTTGAGAAAGACACACAGGTTTTCCATCTTGTGAATTGTCCTGATGAGTGCAAAAATACCAAATGTAAAGGGAACAACAATTTATACTTCATGAGAAATTTACCAAGGCTCCTTGGGTAGCACCTTCCAAACCCTCTACCATCTAGAAGGACAAGGGCAGCAGACACATGGGATCACCACCACCTGGAAATTCCACTCGAAGCCACTCACCATCCTGACTTGGAACTATATTGCCACTCCTTCACTGTCGCTGGGTCAAAATCCTGGAACTCCCTCCCTAACAGCACTGTTGGTGTACCTACACCACGGACAACAGTGGTTCAAGAAAGCAGCTCATCTCCATCTTCTCAAGGGCAGTTAGGGATGGGCAATAAATGCTGGCCTAGCCAGTGACACCCATATCCCATGAATGAATTTTTTTTTTAAAGTGCTGATTGGTTGGCAAGTAGACTCTGGTTCATTCCTTGGTGCAATGTCTTGACCAGAGTCAACCTGCCTAGTTTGAATTTAAACAAAGCTTGGCAGTTAACTGTCAGTCTTCAGTTAACTGGTGCATTCTCCATGGCCTCAACCAATCAGCACTCCCTTCTCATGAAGTATAAATTGTCGTTCCCTTTACATTTGGTATTCATGTGAACTGTCTGATGAGTGCAAGATGAAAAGCTTTGACAACATCATTTTCAGCAATACTCAAGTTCTGTACTAACAAGCAACTATTTATTGTTAGTCTCTGTCAAGCCAACTTGTTCATTTTAATGCAAGCAGTTGACACGGACTGACTGCAACTGTGCATGTGCAGGTAGTGCTCTCCTTAGTGTTGCGCCACAAATAAACATAACCTCACACAATCTGGTAGTATGAGAAAGGCTAACTATAATTGCACCATTCAATTTGTAATGCATCTAGAGATAATTTCACGTGTTTTGTGCCATTTCCAGGTGTGAGGAGCAACTGTATCGCTGGCTGGATGAGGGCCCTTTGGATTCAATTGCTCTCCCCCTTTACCTCCCACAGACCTTGGTCTCCGCTGATGAAGTTGTTGTCCCCATGCACCGAGTTTCTACTCCAACCACACCACAGGTCTACTAGTATTCCTATTATTGCTATTTTGTGTAGTTTGATGTGCAACAAGTTGTTCTTCCAACTTGATTGATTTGTTCTTTAATTCCGCTCCTGTTATATTTCTGAAATTGGAAACCTGAAGCCATCTAATCTGCTTTAAATTTTTCACATCCTAGGAGGTTGCTAATAATGGGCACAGTAAGGACATGAGTATGAATAACTCTGATTGCCTGAACTATTCAACAATGACGCTATCGGACAAACTGAAAGAGTTTAAAAGGTTGATCCGAGCCAGTCAAGAAGAAGAATTGGTTTGTGAACGTCACCTGTCCATATTACTAGATATAACCGACACATGATGGAAACAGCACAACAGCCCATGTTTGGGGTATATTAAAACGCACTGCGTGGTAGTTGGGTGGTGCTTCACTGCTCCTATTTGAATGTTTTTCTCCTTTCCATTGTTCCATCCTTTGAAATATGGATTCAGTATTTGTACAGTCATTAAGATTACACAATTTAATTTATAACAATACTCCAGACAATATTTGAAATCTGACTTTATTCAAGTCACTCCTTGCTGTTTCCCAAACATTTATTTCTTTTGCTGCAGAAACTTTACTTTGTACTTGTATCTCTTGCCAAAGTTATGTTCACATTTGCCATCTGGTGATGTGCTACCATCCAGAAAATGTTTTTCTTCCAGTAAAAGGTGTGGGTGGTAATTGTAAGATTTTGGCATGGTGTCCTGTGCCTTTTAAGGATAACTTGACTGAAAGAGGAAACCTGTAGCTACGATTAAAAAATTGTGCAGCTTAAGCAATAAGCATTAGGGAAATTTGGTCCACTGGTTTTTAAAAATACTGTGACTCTGTGACTTCTCAGAATTAAAATACAATATTGGTGTGCTTCTCAGATCATTTATCCCATTTTAGAAAGGTGGGAGAGAAAAATTGAAGTTCAGATCACATGTTGGACTTTCTGGAACTAAGAATCTGAAAGAAACTGAAAAGTTTATCTGTCTGGTCCTTTGAAGTGTGCAACTTCTGGTATGAAACCACAATGCAAGTTGTTTTAAAAAAGATATCAGAATATAAACAAGCTTCCCAAGAGGGATGTGTCAAAATATTGACTAATGACATATCTAGGCCCCTAATTAGATTTTTAAACTGCTTTCTTAGTGTTGGTAACCTGTAGTACGTGTTTCTAGATATTTGTTCTAGTACCTTTCCAGTTAAGGGTTAGGTACATCTAAGATTCAATTTGTGCATGAATGCTTTAATTAGCATGGGAATTCTGTTCTATAATGTTTTAAGCATTACTTTTTAAACATTAAACAGAAGCTGTAATTACGTTCATTTGAAATGACTGGCTGCCATCCAGTAACAGCAACTGAACAGGAGCACGTAATCACCCAGTGTTACATTGGACAGGTTCATTAGTTGTATTAAATTGGATCTTCTGGCAGGCGCTGTGTGTTTTGACAGTGTGGTTAAGTGTGATGTGCAGCTTCTCCTGAGATAACAGACTCGGAATAAATCCTTATTAAGTGAGGAACTGAGTTTTCTGCCTGTATTAAAAAAAAATCATGAACAATATGCATTTGAGTTTTGGTCTCATTATTCTATATTAAAACTGCTGTGTGGATTTTATTGGATTCTATGGATGAATCTGTTCTTTTCAAGCATTCAGCATACATCACTGGATACCGACTGGTTTCTGAAGTTCATCTCTTGCAAGAGTTAATTTATTTTTGTAATAATCAATTTTGCTTCAGAAATGAAGAAAAAATTCAGTTGCTTATTCTCTTGCTCCACTATGTGCAAAATGGCTGCAATCCCAAACTAGAACCACCACTTGTGTATTTTTTAATTCCTTGTCTTTCTCATGTCATTCTGCTTTTCTCTATCTCTCACACTGCTCAATTTTGTTTAAACAGATTTGTCATTTATCCAGCTCTGAACTTTCTTCTGCAAGCTCCTAACCTTCAAACAGGCCCATTAACTTTGTTCCCATAAACTGGCTGTGCAATTATGACACTTGACACCACATGCTAAACTTGTGTCAAACACTTGTTTTTAAACTAAATGCAATGATGCACAATTTCCCCATTAGCATCTGGCTAATGTAGTGAACAACACCGACCCCTTTTAACCTTGGTCACATGGGCCATGAGATTTCTCAGAATGTCATCATCTATAGAACTCACAGGCCATTTAACTCATGATTGAAATAGTTCTGAAGATTAGTTAACTGTTTGTCTCCACAGATGCTGCCAAATGTGTTGTGTTTCTAAACAGTGCTTACCCCAAAGTCTTTGTACTTTTCTCTTAAAATTAAATCTCTCTCATCTCAAGATTTGATGCCAGCTCTGACAACACTGAAGAAGCTGGACACTGTCTAGGACAAAGCAATCCAGGTGATTGGCACCACATCCACAAACATTCACTCCCTTCACCACCGACACTCGGTAGCAGCAGTGTGTAACATCTATAAGATGCACTGCAGGAATTCACCAAGGCTCCTCAGACAGCACATTCCAAACCCACAACCACTACCAACTAGCAGGACAAGGGCAGCAGATAGATGGGAACACCACTGCCTGGAAGTTCCCCACCAGGTCACACCCTGACTTGGAAATATGCCGTTCCTTCACTGTTGCTGGGTCAAAATCCTGAACTCTTTTCCTAACAGCACCGAGAGTGTGTCTGCACCACATGGACTGCAGTGGTTCAAGAAGGCAGCTCACCACCACCTTCTCAAAGGCAACCAGGGATGGACAATACATGCTGGCCCAGGCCGTGAAGCCCACATCCCGTGGATGAATTTAAAAAAATTAATTTCTCCATCTGTCTTATCTTCCCTTCCCTGGCCTCATCTGTGTTATATCTTGGGTTGTCTTACTTATCTTATTCCCCTTTACATCAGTGACTGCCTGTGGGCTCAAATTCACATGTTCCTTGTTATTAAAAATCCCCTTTAGCATCATTATTCTAAGAACAATATAACTGAAGTTCCTTGTCTTTAGTACAGTTTGGACTTTACAGAAAGGAAAATGAATAAAGCATATACAGGAAGATTACTTGTTTTATTCAAAAAATCTGAATAAGTAGACATCTATTTATTCAAGAATTGGGTTTTGGCCTTAGCTTAGTAACAGCACTGTCAACTCTAACTCTGCTGGCGCTTCAGAGGCTTCAACCAGGCTGACAATTATTGGAGGTACCATCTTTAAGATGAGATGTTAAACTCAACTTTACCCCTCAGGTAGATTTTAAAAATCCTTGAACACAGGAGTTCTTCCCAATGACCTGGTCAATATTTATCCCTCAATTAACAAAACAATTACCACATTTTCTCTTAAATTACGTTGCTGTTTGCAGGACCTAGTCATGTAGCACTGGGCCATCATACCTTCTACATTACAATCATTTCTGTTTCAATAGTAAATGATTGGAAGTGACATTAAGGTTGTGGAAGTTAAGTTAATTAGAATTCACATACATCAATAATAAGTTTCTAAAGTGGAATGTATACTTGCCAGATGAGAGCCAGGTACAGTTCAAACAAATGACTCGATGAGAAAAGGAAGCAAATGGCTTACATCACTGACTCCCTGCTTAACTAATGCACCAAAGCTGCAGTATATACTCGTTACAGGCTCCCTAACCTCCAAGCTCCATCTAGTAGGTGTAAGGCAACATTATCAATCAAGTCCCACATCATCCTATCTCAGACAATCACCATTCTTTCATTGTCACTGGGTCAGTCTTGGAGGCACCTCCTTAACAGCACTGTGGGAGAACTTTCACATGGACAGCAAAGGTTCAATAAGAGTCTTCTCCACTTTATCATGGTGAAGTATGAATGGACAATAAATGATAGAACTATAAAGCATAGAAAGTGATTTGGATCTTCATGCCTGTGTTAGTTCTCTGAAAAACTTTAAACAGAGAAAAGGAGAAATTTTTAAAGGGGGTCGTCAGCCTTTGGAACTCTCCCGCAAAAGGGGGTGGAAGCAGAGTCTTTGAATATTTTTAAGGCAGAGGTTCTTGGTAAGCAAGGGGGTGATAGGTTATCAGGGTTAGGTGGGATGCAGATTTCAGGTTACTAGATCAACCAGACCTTGTTAAATGGCGGAGCAGGCCCACTGAATGGCCTACTCTTTCTACTTGTTCATATGACATCATACTGCAGTTGGAGCCTACGCAATGATTTATGACTCCCACAGCTACCTCGATTACAGCTCCTCACACCCCGCCCTGTAAGGATTCCATCCCATTCTCTCTGTTCTTTCACATCCGTCGCATCTGTTCTGATGATGCCACTTACCAAAACAGTTCCTCTGACATATCTTCCTTCTTCCTTAACCAGGTTTTCCACCCACGGTGGTGACAGGGTCCTCAACCATGTCCAGACCATCTCCCGCGCATCTGCCCTCACACCTTCCTCTCCCTCCCAGAACTATGATAGGGTCCCCCTTGTCCTCACATATCACTCCACCAGCCTCCCCGTTCAAAGGATCATTCTCCGCCATTTCCACTAACTCCAGCATGATGCCACTACCAAACACATCTTCCCTTTACGCCCCCAAGCGGCTTTCCGCAGGGAACATTCCCTCCGGGATACCCTGGTCCACTCCTCCATCACCCCCTACACCTCAACCCCCTCCCACAGCACGTTCCCATGCAACCGCAGAAGGTGCAACACCTGCCCCTTTAATTCCCCCCTCCAAGGGCCCATACACTTCTTTCAAGTGAAGCAGCACTTCACTTGCACTTCCCTCAATTTAGTCTATTGCATTTGCTGCTCCCAATGTGGCTTCCTCTACATTGGAGAGACCAAACGCAGACTGGGTGACTGCTTTGCGGAACACCTTTGGTCTGTCCGCAAGCACAACCCAGACCTCCCTGTCACTTGCCATTTCAACACACCTTGTCCACATGTCTGTCCTTGGCCTGCTGCAATGTTCCAGTGAAGCTCAACGCAAACTGGAGGAACAGCACCTCATCTTCTGACTAGGCGCTTTGCAGCCTTCCAGACTGAATATTGAGTTCAACAATTTCAGATCATGAACTCCCTCCTCCATCCCCACCCCCTTTTCCAATAATTTATAATTTTTTACACTATACATTTTTTTCTCTCTTTTTAAATTTATTTCAATCTATTGTTTTATCTCCACCTTTTAGCCCATTTAGATCCCTTCCCCCCACCCTACCCGCACTAGGGCCACTTGCTTCCCTTAATGTCACCATTAGCACATCCTTTAGATAATGTCACCACAGTCAATACCCCTTTGTCCTTTTGTCTATGACATCTTTGGCAATCTCTTCTTGGCTTCCACCTATCACTGGCCCTCTATCCAGCTCTACCTGTCCCACCCCTCTCTACCAGCTTATATTTCATCTCATTTCTATGTCTTTAGTTCTGATGAAGGGGTCATACAGACTCGAAACGTCAACTGTATCCCTCTCCGCAAATGCTGTCAGACCTGCTGAGTTTTTCCAGGTATTTTTGTTTTTGTTCAATGATTTATAAAAGTTGATAATCTTGCTTTTGCATACTGCTCCACTATCAATAAAGGTGAGAATCCGAATTGTGTTTTTTTAAAACAACGTTCTCAACTTCGACCTTTGCAGAATCTTGTGTCTCTATACTACCGCCCCTCATTCTTCTCACCAAAATGTATAACAAAAGGAAAGTATTCAAAGGAAATGTCCCTATGTTGTTTATTTTTTAATCCTGTGTTGCTCGTAGCAGCATCGAAAAGAATAGTCTCAACTCTGCAGCGTTAATAACCCTGTCGGTTATTTTGTGTACAAACCACCTAGCCTCTTCGGCTCTGCGCGGTTAGCGGCCCGCGCAGTCGATTTCCCGCCACCGGGCTCAGTTTATGGCGCGCCGTCTTTGTGGAAAGACATCGCTCCTGGGGAGGGGGGGTGGGCATCAACAGAGAACACTGCTGGAGGTGAGTTTAGGGTCACACTCGACGAAACAGCAGCCAGCCTGTACACACACAACGATCATTGGTCCTGTGAACGATCCACGTTTGCCTTGCTGTGATTTTATTGGCTGACTTGAATTTCCCGGTTTTTTGCACGCCTCTTTATGATTGGCTAAAATTGCTGGCCAATTGGCCTCGTTGTGTGTTTACTGTTTGAAATTTGATTCGGCGAGAGTCGGGCACCGCGCGATTGGTTGAAGCGGATAACGGTTGCGGCGGTGAGGGAGGCGGGGAGAAGGCGGAGCCACGAACGGCGCCAGAGATAAGCGACTGGTGGAAAAGCAGAGAAGGCGGGGCCAAGCGCACTTAGGCGTTGACCGATTGGCGGAGGACCGGGATGAGGGCGGGGCCGGACGTGCGGGCGGGAAGATTGATTGGTGAAGTGGGCGGGGCTAGGAGAGCGGTGGCAGGCTCACGGCGCTGTCAGTTATGGCGGCCATGTTGAAAGTGGGAAGCGAGGAGCATTTGCAGCAGGGATGAGGGTGTATTAAGGTAGTTGTGGGGGTTGCAGTGTGTCACAGTCCTTGCAGGGGGGATTGGAGATACCCTGGGAAGAGGCAACTCATCCAATTTGTGTGTCGGAGAGAGGAAGTGGCCAAACACCTAGACGAGGGGACCGCCACTCAAAATACCCGATATCATGGAGGATGAAGAGAGACGCAAGAAGCTGGAGGTTGCAAGAGCCAAGGTAAAGAGTTGGGGTTAACTGTTAACCTCATAGTAAATCAAGTAAAAGTAAAATACTGCGGATGCTGGAGATCTGAAACTCGGTTTCTCTCCGCAGCTGCTGCCAGACCTGCTGAGTTTTTCCAGTACTTTCTGTTTTTATTATAGTAAATCAAGTGCAACGGTGGAAAGCTAGATAGGAAGTTCCAGTAGTGAGTGGAAGCAGTAGGTACAGCAGAATAAGGGAAGTGAGCGCCTGATTTCATTTTTAATGGTGGTCGTTGTGATTGAGTAGGAATCAGTGTTCAGCAGAGGGATGAAAACTGACTGCAAGTACACCAGACCCCCTGTATCTGGAAGCCTTAACATGGTTGTAACTGAAATATCACTATGTACAACATTATACAACAATATGTGAATAATCTGGATTCCTGTGCAGACTGGCTGTAACTCCTGCATTAGTTTACAAGAGAGGAAACTGGCAATGAAGCTGCAATATTTTTACTCATTCTCGTTTGTCTCTCAAGGCTAAGATGACCATGTACATCACCGGGTGTCTGGTAGGTTCCGGTGGGTACGTAGGTGACTGCTCAGGCTGACCTGTACCCGCAAGGTTCTGCTGCAATTAGGACGGAATACTGCTGATGACTGAGTTTTGGACAAGCTTGGGATTTCTTCTCTTTGGATCTTCTCTCTCCTCTGACGAGCACTTGCTTTCAAAGGAGGCTGCACTGTGTTTTAATTGTTCGTGCCAAAGCAAGGTTCTCCCAGGACTTGATGTTGTAGAAGTGAAGCCTTCTGAGTGTCCTCATAGCCTTTCCTTTTGGCCATCATGAGTGCACCCAGACTCAAACTCTCCATTGATGATTTGCTTTGGTAGGGGAGTGTCAGGTAATTACTTTGGCAATTCTTGCATGTGACTTGTCAATAAAGACAGCTTGAGTGAGTGTGTTGCTGAGATAAGTGAACTGATCCAATGCTGACAGGTTCTGGCCATGGACTGAAATCTTGGGCTCATTGTTGAACCATTGTGATGAATTTCTCAGGGTAGCTGAATTTCTCCATTACCTTCCAAAGGCCTTCAGGGCTGACTGTGTCAGAATTCTTGATCAAGTTAAGAAACTTGGTGTAGTGATCTGTTTTTGGCATTTCTCCTGGATTTGTTTAACTATAAACAGCATATCAGAGGTTCCTTGACCTTTTTTAAAACTACGCTGACTCTCTGACAGCAGGAGGTTGATGGCGTTTGTCTATTTGACGCTGTTGGCTGGTCATCAGACTAGTTGATGGTTGATGGCAACTGGTACCAGCTGGTGACTGATTCTTCATTGATGAATGAAGGCTGATTTGAGGATGTAGTTCAAGTGCTCTTCCCATCTTTCTAGAATTTTTCTGTGAGCAATGCTGACCTGCTGGCACCAAGGATTGGTGATTAACCAGTAGACTGGGGTCCCTAGACATATTTCAGAGCACATTAGAATCTCTTCTGGCCATTGTGGTTGTCATATATCTGAAGTTTATCTGCTTTCTGATTCAGCCAAGTGTCTTGCATCTCTCAGAACTTGTGTTGGACAGTCCTGTGGATCTTTCAGTTAGCATTGTGTTTGGATAGTGATGCCTTGTCACTGAGGTAAAGCCTGCAGAGGCAATGTAGTTTCTGGATTATGTCATAGTTTTCATCAAACCAATCTTGATACTTTTGAGAGGTCAGACTAAGGTTAGAGTAGTAGAGTACCCTATATCTCTGACTGGTTGTCCAGTCATCCTCAGTGCCACGAGTGTCCATTTTTGCTGTACACAGGCGACTCTTGAATTTCTCAGAGAGATTCCATCATGACTATCTGTTTGAGCCTTGAGAAGTCTCGATGCTTAGCTTTGAAATGACAAGATGCTGGTTAGTCCACAGTAAATGCCCCATATGACTTTCATTACACGCACATATTCTGCCTGGGGATCACCTAATCGATTAGATGTCAATGCATAGGATGGGAGTGCATCCAGGAAATCTTGTGATTAGGGAGGTGGTAAACTGATGTGATTAAGAGCACATGATCAGCACACATCTTCAGCAAGAGGAGACATTGCTGTTCAAAAAGCCAACCCTGTTTTTTTCCAATGACCCCTTCGCATGCCTGGTGATCTCTTGCATTGAAATCATCAAGAATGATTAGCTTGTCTGACTTTGGCACAGTAGCAGTCAAGGAGTGGAGCTGATCATAGAACCTATCCTTGGATTCATCAGGGTTGGTCATGTTTGAGGTGTATACACTGATAAGAGTTGCTTGTCTGCTACTGTTCCTGAGGAGTTAAGCACCATCAGACAATTGTTAACACTCTTGGGAAGGCAAATCAACTACCTGAAGAGATGGTCCATGAAAGCAAAGCCTGTACCAGCTTCACACCATTTCTCTTTTCCACACCCAAACTAAAAGCATGTCAACCTGCACCGATTTCCTTGAGCTGACCCTCCCCAGGTAGACGTGTCTCACTGAGGGCAGTGATCTGGCAAGAGCATGTTGGATTGTCTGTGAGGGTGCATATGTTCCATGTACAAGTGGTGACATTGACTTACGACTGCATTGATGCGTGCCAGTTGTGGTGGTCCGGGAGGTGAAGCATAGATTAAGGGCACCTTTTCTGGTCCATTCGCCATTAGCATAGTGAGCAGTGTGGTCCTGAAAAGAGTTGCTCAGGGGGGCTGCTCAGTTCCACGACTTCCTTCCAGTGAAAAATGACCCAATGACCTGAGCTGCCTGTGTGTAGGTTCATGGCTACAGATTCCATTGAATCTACACCTGATGCAACATCGTTCAGCCATTGCCTAACAGGGGGATGGGTGATGGATGATGAACATGACCTGCGGATGAACTGGATTGTATTAAGGGAATGGTGCACTTTGTCAGCCTCAATCCCTCATCCTGACCAGTGACAAGACGAGTCTAGATAGACCAGTGGGTGATCTGTGTCTTGTTGAGTTTTACACGTACCGTAACACTGTGCTGACTCACTTCAAAACCATTGGACCTTAGATTGGTTATCCACCCAGTCTGCTGGAATCCATCTTCACATGTCAGGGTAGACAAATCCTGAAGTCACCAAGGATAGGAGTACTGATGGCTACCCTCACAAGGTTTACTGGTGTATGGCCACTGTGAAGTGCTAACAACTATTTGGAGTCACAGGTGAGAGCTGGGTGAAAGTGAGGACCAATACTGGATGAGCCACTCCAAAGAGTGTTGTGAGCCACCTGTGAGAAGTGTTATTCCTCTTTTATACTCCATTATTTCTACTAACAAACCAATGGATGAGTGAAATGGGATTGAAACTTTGAGGGAGTAGTCAAAGGGAAGTTGCTGAAAAAATTGCTGGAGAGAGAAACTTTTCAATTTGATTACCATTGGTAGTGGTACTGATCGTGCTTGGTAATTTTGAATGTCAGGATCTGCCTGTTTGTTTCCCCTGTTACTATCCATTTTCAATGATGGAATTCAGAAGGGGATTTGGTCCCTCTCCAGAAAGTCTTGTGTTGGTTGGTGTTTAAATTGTACATTTTATAAAATATGATTTTCAGGTGGAAGTATTAAAGTACGATACTGTAAAAGCTTATGAGAAAGTGAAAACAACAAAAAAAAACCATTTAGCTTTGGTCAACTGATGGAAGATGATATTTACTAAAAATATGCAGATTTTTAGATGAATTGGAATGTAATTTTGACTGTCTTATTGCAGTGAAATAACCTTATTTGAAAATCATGTGTTCCACTTCAACTGCATGGTTTGTAATTTACAGATGGATGTAGCTCAATCATCTTTACTGTTGACAACAATACAGCCATAATGAAGTAATGTTTTGGCAGTGTTGTCACATGAAATCCAAATATAACTTAAAAGTTTGTGATATGCTGCTTGTCTGCATCAAGCTTTATTTGGGAAGTAATGCTAAATTGTGATAGACCTGATCCATAATGAATGCATGTTCTAGATCTGCACAGAAATCAAATAAATCCTATTGACTATCTGTTGTTGAACTGTTAATTCACTGGACTAGATTTACTTGCATTTGAGACCATCTTTTGTTTTTAGTGAACAGTATCTTTAAAAAAAACTGTGTAGGCAGAAGGTTTTGAGATGATAAAGAACTTGGTGTAGCCATGAAGTTTAAAGCAGCAATTTCTCTGTAAAGCTATTCCTTGATTAATAATCCATAGTAGTACTGTATGGTGTATTATTTATAATCATAGAAGAAATAGAATCATAGAAAAGTAACAGTGCAGAAAGAGGACATTCAACCCTTTGTGTTTGTGCTGGCCAAAAAAAGGAGAAAAATTAGCTGCTCATTTTAATCCACCTTCCAGCATTGGTCTGTAGCCTTGCAGGTTACAGCACTTCCAGTGCAGATCCAGTTGGCTTTTTAAATGAGTTGAGAATTTTGGCCTCAACCCAGATGCCCACCACCCTCTGGGTGAAAACATTTTTCCTCCTGTCCCCGCTAATCCTTCTACCAATCACCTTAAATGTATGCCCCCCTAATAATTGGCCCTTCAACCAGGGGAAACAATAGGTCTTTCCTGTCTACCCTATCTAGGCCCCTCATAATTTTGTACACTTCAAGTAGGTCACCCCTCAGCCTCCTCTGTTCTAAGGAAAACAACCTGAGTCAATCTTTCTTCATAGCTGTAATTTTCAAGCCCTGGCAACGTTCTTGTCTGTACTCTCTCCAGGGCAATTATACCTGTCCTGTAATGTAGTGACCAGAACGATGCACAAAATTCCAGCTGTGGCCTAACCAGTGTTTTATACAGTCGCATCATTACATCCATGCTTTTGTATTCAATGCCTCGCCTAATAAAGGAAAGCATTCCATATGTTTTCTTGACCACCTTTCCTGCCACCTTCAGGGACCTATGGACAAGCATCCAAGGTCTCTCACTGCCTCAATCCCTCTCAATATCCTCCCATTTATTGCGTATTCCTTTGCTTTTTTGCCCCCACCACCCCCAAATGCATTATCTCACACACCTTTTCCAGATTGAATTCCATTTGCCACTTGCAGCCACTCAACCAAACCATTGATATCTTTCTGGAGACGATAGCTATCCTCTTCACTATCAACTACACGGCCATTTTTTTGTCATCTGCAAACTTCCCAGTCATGCCTCTCACATTGAAGACCAAATCATTAATATAAACAGCAAAGATCCCAACACTGAGCCCTGTGGAACGCCACTGAAAACTGCTTTCCATTTGCAAAAACATCCATCAACCATTACCCTTTGTTTCCTGTCACTGAGCCAATTTTGGATCCAACCTGCCACATTTCCCAGTGTCTCGTCGGCCTTTATTTTTCTGATCAGTCTGCCATATAGCACCTTCTCAAATGCCTTGCTAACACCCATGTAGACAATATCCACTGCACTACCCTCATCAACCCTCCTTGCTACTTCCTCAAAGAGTTCTAATTAAGTTAGTAAGACACGATCTTAACAGAGCCATGCTGACTATCCCTGATCAATCATGCCTTTCTTAGTGACAGTTTATCCTACCTCTCAGGATTGATTCCAATAATTTGCCCATCACTGAAGTCAGACTGACTGGTTCATAATTTTCTGGCCTCTCCCTCACACCCTTTTTAAATATTGGTGAAATGTTTGCAGACTTCCAATCCTCTAGTACCTTGCCAGTCTCCAGTGAGGATCAGAAAATGATTGTCAGAGCATCCACTATTTCCTTCCTGGTTTCCTGTAACAGCCTGGGATACAATCCATCTGGTCCTGGTGATTTATCTACCTTCAAGGATGCCAGTCCCTTCAGTACTTCCTCTCTCACTATGCTTATTGTATGTAACATTTCATATTCCTCCTCCTCAACTAGAATATCTGCATCACCTCTCTCCTTTAGTGAAGACAGAGACAAAGTATTCATTGAGAACCCCGTTCACATTTCATCAACGCAGAATTTACCATGTACATCTCTGATAGGCTCCACCTTTTCTTTAGTTATTCTCTTGCTCTTAATGTACTCTTAAATCATCTTAATACTTTCTTTACCTGTCAATATTTTTCCATGTCCACTCTTTGCTTTCCAAATATCCTTTTTTACTTCACTCCTGTACTTTCTATACTCCTCCAGGCTTTCTACAATATTAAGTCTTGCAAGTGTTTACTGGTACTGAAATGAACGATCGTTTCCAATTCTGTCTCAATTCAATTTGTAAGATGGGTGCTATGAACATTATTGATCCTTTCTGCAATACCAATTTCTCAGTAGCTAAAAAAATGCCGTATCGTAAACAATTGTTGCATGTTAGTGTAATGCTCGAGGGGGGAAGGAAAAAACTTTGCAACTGTTCCCCTCTTTTTGTTGCACTTTGAATCCAGAGAGCTCTCTGCTGTTTTATATTGCTGCTTAGTGTGGGGAGTGTAGCTCACCTGTCATCTCTCTACTCTTGAAGTAGATTCCATAGACTGCTAATGTTGGCAAATTTTGTAGAACCTTTGCTGCTGAGAAATCCAGCATATATGTTACTGACGATTGGGAATTTTGGAATGGGAAAAGTTTAAGTTCAGCTGTTACGTTGCATCTCCCCTTAGGCCAGCTGTATTCTATATGCTTCTTGTTGCCCCTGTAAGGAAGGCTGGTCCATGCAGTAGCTGATGGGTTGAGTTGAGGGAAGAGAAGAATGACTTAGAAGTTGGAGGTGGATGGTGACGATCTTTGTAATGGAAGGGATATGGGGTTGGAATCTTTGCTCAAGGCCATATAAAACATTGAGGTTGTGAACAGTTTGGTTCAGCCTGAGACAGTGGCTAAGGAGGGGGATGGAATCAGTGAGTTGTGGTGGAAGCTTTTGTCCCACTGCTTAACTGGAAGAAATTGTAACCACCTAAAATTGGATGTTGGATAAGAGGTATGAAAGCTGAAGCAGTGGAAGGGTTGAGAGAAGTTGTGGAGAGGTGGAACTGGTTCATCAGCCTACTGCTGGATGATGTCTCCTAAAGACTTTGTCCAGGACCGTTGGCAAGGACTGAAACATGATTGAATAGATTCGTACATTTGAGTTGCTCGAGGGAAAATGAGCATGGATTTGAGAGATGGCATGTTCAAGAACTTTAATATAAAACAAGTTGGAAATATGGCAGTGGTCTGCAAGGGAGAAATGTTGCCTGAGGAGGAGGGTTTGTTGGGAGAAATGTTGAAAGGAAAGGAAGCTTGTCTAAAGAGAGGGAACCATTCAACATGTTAGTTGACAGGGAACCAGGAAAGGATGTTTGATCAGCATTTTAATGTAAATGGATTTAAAGGAACATGTGGTCGGTCTTAAGGACAATATTATCTCGGAAAAAGCTTGAGTGGAGATGGGAGAGAAACTAGAGAAAAATAACAGGGTCAGAGGTGAGAAATTGCTTAAGTCCTGGAGGTTTGGCTTGGTGGGCAAGAGGGGATGGAGAGGAGAAGCAGCTGAGGCAGTTGAATGGGTGGTCTATTTTAGTGTTAAATCCAAGAGCTTGAAGTGCTTTTTGAGTGTGCAAGGAACAATTGTGGGGATGCTAAGAAGATTGCCAGCAAGAAGCTGAGGAATATCTTTCCTTTCCAGAATGATCCTGAAATTATCACTGTTTTACAAGAGCTGCTTGAATTTGAAGCATTGAAGGCGTATGGAGAGTGGAGAGGGGGTCCTTACCATTTGTGAAGGCTGAGGTGGGAGAAGGTAAAGGTTTTTACTGGGTGTTGAAGGAAGTGAGAGGGTGGTTGAACTCCATTGTTGCTCTGGAAGGAATGAATGAAGAGTCAGTCAAAGTGGTTGGGATTTAGAAAAGTCAGTTGTGAATGACTGACAGAGCAAGTGCATCAGGTGGTGGATTTAGAAGGATGTAGAGAATGTGGGTGGTGAGGGATACCAGGACATGATTGGAAATGGGCCTGTCAACGATCGAGGCCATTGGAGATGGGTATGGTTATGGGATGATATGTTTATTAGGAAGCAGAGATTTAAGGAAGGCAGGGAAAGTAGAGGGGAAAATGAAGCTGAGGGTTGAGATTGAAACTACTGAGAGTGAAGAGTCTGCAGGTGGAAAAGAAGATATCTCTCAAGCCTCACCCAGAGAGTTTTTTAGAAGGTAGTAGACAGCAAGGATTGGACCATATTCCAGTGCACCTAAGGCAGAGAAGTTTCATGAGGACTAAGGGAAAATACTAAGGTGTGATTTGGTAAAGCTTGGGCTGGGAAAGGTGTAAGGTGTTGCCATTCATGAGTTAAGCTTCAGTCAAAGTCATGACAATGCAATCATCCACAGCAAGGTCATGGATGTGAAGGACCCTGTTCACAAGTGAAAGGATATTTTTCCAGGAGCTATAAAAAGGGTGATTTATTGTTGACCCTCTATCAGAATCCAAGGAGGCAGTGGTGGATAGGTGAACTGAATGAATGAGAATGAGGCTTGAGGTTTAAAGAATACAGGAACAGGTCCAACCTCTACCAGTTCTAAAGATATGGAGTTTATGTCTGGTTACTAACTGTTAGGGATGGGTGAAGAAGCAGTTTGTTTTTGTGTGGAAGAAGTTGCATGCAGTGTTTTTGTGTAGAAGAAGTTGCATGTAGTGTTGACATCTGATGGGAACTGGATGATTGTGAAGTAGGCTGAGCCAGAATGTGGGACTTGTGAATACTTAGGTGGAAGGAGTGAGAGGTGTGAGGCCTGATGTTGGGGATAAAGGGTAGTATTTGAGTTGTGGGGAGCACTGTGGAGGTGGTGGGGTGGGTTAGGTTATCTTTTAAACTTGCCTCAAGTTGACTACAATCTGAATTTGTCCAGATGCTATCTAATTTGCTGAGTATTTCCAGCATTTTCTGTTTTTATTCCAGGGCATGTACCCTAGTTTGTGCAATCTTTCCTGGTAATTTAGTCCTTGGAGTTCAAGTATCAGTATGGTAAATCTATGTTGCACTCCCACCAAGGTCAAAATCCTTCCTAAAGCCTGGTGCCCGTTACTGCTCACTTTACTCTTGGGTGTGGTCTAACTAGGGCTTTGTATAAGTAGCATGACCTCTATGCCCTTTTATTGTAGTCCTCCAACTATAAAAGCTGGCATTCCATTAGTCTTTTTTGATTATTTTCTATGATCCAGGTACTTTGACTACTTGTACTTGGACCCCCAAACGCCTCTTCCACTGTTTCTAACTTTTCACCATTTTGAAGTTTTTTTTTATATTCTTTCATATGATGGGTGTTGCTGGTACAGCCAGCATTTGTTGCCCAGCCTAATTGCCCTTGAATTGAGGCAGATTTTTTTCCTTAGAGTAATTAGTTTTTACAACAATTGATGATACTTGTCACGATCACCATTACTGAGACCAGCTTTATGTTTCTGATTTATTAATTGAATTCAAATTCCACCAGCTTCCGTGGTGAGTTTTGATTGCATGTCCCCAGGGCATTTGCGTGGGCCTTGGGATTACTAGTCCAGTGACATTACCACTATACCAACATCTCTCCATTAACACTCTTGATCTACCCTTCCTTAGGTTCAAAGTTAATTACCTTTCACTTCCCAGCATTGCAATCTATTTGCCACATTATTGTCAATTCAGTTAATTATTCATATCTCTTTGTAATTTATGTTTCCATCTCCACTGCTGAAGATGCAATCTGTCTTTTGTATCATTGGCAAACTTGGATATGTAACTTTCTATTGCATCACCTAAGTCATTAAGAAATACAGTTGAATAGTTGTGGTCCCAACATCGATACTTGGGTACCACTAGTTACATCCTATCAATTAAGGGTACCCACCCATTATCCCTACTGTCTCCTGTCCCCTATCCTGAGACTGTCGCCTGGTTTTAGATCTCCTCGTCACACACCCCCGCCAAGGGAAACATCCTTCCTGAATCTACCCTGTCAAGCCTGTAAGAATTTTGTACATTTCAATGAGACCACCTCTCATTCTTCTAAACTCCAGAGAATAAAGGCCCAGTTTATTTAATCTTTCCTCATAGAACAGACCCTCCTTCCCAAGAATTAGTTTGGTAAACCTTTATTGCACTGCCTCAATGGCAAGTATATCTTAAGTAAGGAGACCAAAACTGTGCACAATGCTCCAGGTGTAGTCTCACCAAGGCTCTATATAATTGCAGTAAGACATCTTTATTCCTATACTCAAATCTTCTTTTAACAAAGGTCAGCATACCATTTGCCTACTGAATTGCCTGCTGTATCTGCATGTTAGCTTCCAGTGACCCATCAATAAGGACACCCAAGTCCCTTTTGAAGTTCCAACACTTCCTAGCCTCTCACCATTTTAAGAATACTCCGTATTTCTGTTTCTCCTACCAAATGTGTAACCTCACTTTTCTCCACATTGTATCCCAAATTTTTGCCCACTCGCTTAGCCTCTCCAAATCCCCATCCTCCTCACAACTCACACTTCCACCTAGTTTTGTATCATTTGCAAACTTGGAAATGTTACATTTAATCTCCACATCCAAGTCATTGATATAGATTGCGAATAGCTGGGATCCAAGGACTGATCCTTGCAGTATCCCATTAGTCATAGCCTGCCAACCTGAAAATGACCCATTTATTCCTATTATTTTCTGTCTGTTAACCAGTTTTCAATCCATGCTGGTATATTCCCATGTACTCTAATTTTGTTTACTAGCCTCTTGTGTGGGACTTATCAAATGCTTTCTGAAAATCTAAATATACCATATCCACCGGTTCCTCCTTGGCTATTCTGCTAGTTACATCTTCAAAAAACTCGGACAGGTTTGTCAAATGATTTCCCTTTCATAAATCCATGTTACTCTGCCAATTCCTACCACTGTTTTCTAGGTGTCTAATTATCACATCCTTTTATTATAGTCTCTAGCATTTTCTCTACTACTGATGTCAGGCTAACAGGCCTGTAGTTCCCTGTTTTCTCTCTCCCTCCTTTCTTAAGTAGTGGGGTTATATTTGCCACCTTCCAATCTGCAGGAACCATTCCAGAGTCAATAGAATTTTGAAAGATGATCACCAATGCCTCTGCTGTCTCTGCAGCCACCTCTTTCAACACTCTGGGATGCAGATCATCCGCTCCAAGGGACTTATCCACTTTAAGCCTCATTAATTTCTCTAGTGCCTTTTTTAAACTAATATAAATATCTTGCAGTTTCTCATTTACACAATGTCCTTTGATTATCCATTATTTCTGAGGTTTTTAGTATTTTCCTCCATGAAGACAAATACAAAGTATTTGTTTAGTTTCTCTGCCATTTCTTTATTCCACTTTATAAATTCCCCTGACTCTGCTTGTAATGGATTCACGTTTGTTTTTGCTACTGTTTTCCTTTTTACATACCTGAGAGGCTTTTATAGTCGGTTTGAATGTTTCTCACTAGTTTACTCTCATATTCTCTCTTCCCTTTCTTAATCTTTTTCTTGGTCTTCCTTTGCAGAATTCTAAAATTCTCCCAATTCTCAGGCTTACCATTTTTTTGGCAACTTTTTTCACCTCTTCCTTCGCTCTAATGTAATCTTTGATTTATTTCGTTAGCCATGGTTAGAACACATTCCTTGGTGGGATTTTGCATTAAAGGAACTTTTTTTTGTCATAAACTGTGTATTAATTCTTTAAATGTTCGCCATTGTCTGCCTACTGTCATACCAGGTCAATAATTTGCCTTCAGTTCCATGAGTTTCAACTTTAGCTACTAGCCCCTTATGAGAGGCTTTATTGAAAGTCTTCTGGAAGTCCATAGCAACCACTGACATTCCACTGTCCACCACTTTAGTTATATCTTCAAAAAATTCAATCAGGCTTGTCAGGCATGCCCCTGCCTTTTGCAAATTTGTGCTGGCTATCAATGGTCAGTTGGAAAGTTTCAAGCTGTTCAGTCAGGATGGAAGATTTTTCTATATGGCAAGGTAACAGGACCCAGATGGACAGTTAAGACACCCAAAGCTCTGCTTCAAGGATACTTGCAAGTGTGACATAAAGACCCTTAACATCAGCTTTCACACCTGGGAGATGCTAGCTGGCAACAGAGAAAATTCGTGACATTGTGTGGGCTGGTATGTGCCAACATGACAAATAGTGACTCGACAACAGGTGCCAACGCCATCATCAACAACCTATGACATCATCTGATAACGACTACATATGTGGAATTTGTGGCAGTTGTCTCCCACTGGCCTGTTGAGTTAACGGCAGAAGTGCATCATATGAAGCTGCACCATATGAAGCTACCCCATCCGCAACGGATTTGCTGCAGGTCCATCATCTTGCATAGATGGAAGGATGCCGTTGAGGGCAGACTAATTGATCTATAGTTTGCTGGTTTTCCGTAACAGCTACAGCAGCTTTTATTTAGATACTAACTTTATAGTGGTAAAGCCTCTTGAGGTGCTTCACCAGAACATTAGCCAATAAACCTTGACACTAAGCCATGTAGGAGGTATTAATGGAAATGACCAAAGGCTTGCTCAGAGGTATGTTTTAAGAAATGTCTTAAAACAGTAAAGAGAAGCGAAGAAGAGAATTCTAGAGCTTTACAGCCTTGCTGGTTGAAAACACAGCCACAAAGTTTTGGGTGATCTCCAGTTTACAGATGATATGCTGTTCAGGAGTGATGGAATAGTTGAGTCTAGAGGTAACAAAGGAAGGAATGGAGGCTTAGGTAGCAGATGAAGTGAGTCAAAGGTGAAGCTGGGTGATGTTATGGAGGTGGAAATAGGTGGCTTATCATCTTGCTAAGATAGTTGAGTGACAGATGGAATTTCCAAATCTGGTTCCTGAATAAAGGGAATTGAAGATTAGTGCATCTTCTGTCTGAAACTGAGATGGTTGATGAGAAGAAACCAGCTCCCAAGAAGGGAGCCAAGAAAGCCTTAAAGAAACTGGCAGCAAAGGGCGGCAAGAAACTGCGAAGGTCGAGGAAAGAGAGTTAATACATCTACAAAGTGATGAAGCAGGTTCACCCCGACACTGGCATCTCTTCTATGAGCATCATGAACTAGTTTGTGAATGATATTTTCGAGTGCATCGCGAGTGAGGCTTTCCGCCTGGCCCATTACAACAAGTGCAGCACCATCAGTTCCCGGGAGATCCAAACCGCCGTGTGCCTGTTGTTGCCCGGGGAACTGGCCAAGCACACAGTGTTGGAAAGGACAAAGGCGGTGACCAAGTACACCAGCTCCAAGTAAAACTCAACAATGGACTGAAAAACACATGTAATGTTCTCACCTGCTCTGTTAATTTCTATTCTAGGGTTTTATCTGGCCTTGGGGATTTGTCACTCTTCAGTACTGTTATTCGTTTCAGTACTGTTATTTGGCTTATGTTGATATTGGCAAGCTTCCATACTAATTCAGTATTCACTTCTTTGGGATGCCTGGTATACTATCCTCTTCCTTTTCCTTCAGTTTAAACACTGGTACAAAGTAATTATTCAATGTCTGCCATTCCTGGTTTTTTTTGGGTGGCCATTTATTTACGAGAAATATATGGTCCATTCAAACTAAAAGAAGCCAAAATAAGCAACAAGGTCACAACAAAAAGAACTAATCTGAACTAATAAAAATGTCGTTATCAGTGTTCATCGGGCATTGTATGTCCCATGGTGCCAAACAATTACAGAAGGCACCAAACTTAGCAGCCTCTCCAGTGCCATGGAAAAGAGGCATTTAGTCATAGCAACTCTGCCCATTCTGGACCTACAATTTGCTGTTTTAGCAAGGTCTAGGTGCACACGTATGAGAAAGTCCCCCTGACTTGTCCGTCCTCTTCCTCTCACGCTCACTGTCAGTCTCTCGCCTGGGTGGAATTATTGGGTCAATACAGGACCTGCATCTCAATATGGTGCATTCCTGCTGACAAAGTAGCATTATACAAACATACGAATTAAGAGCAGGAGGAGGCCATTCGGCCCCTCGAGCCTCCTCTGCCATTCAATAAGACCATGGCTGATCTGAATGTAACCTCAACCCGCATTCCTACCCACCCCTGATAACCTTTCATCCCCTCATTAATCAAGATTCTGTCCAGCTCTGAGATCCCACTGTTTGAGCTGAAGCTGGATGCTGCAAACTTGATGAGATTAGGGAGCAGGCTGAACTGGCTTGTGGGTTTTGCCACCTAGAATATTTTCAGATGGATTATTACTTACTGGAAGCAAGGGTGCCAAAAACTGAGCCAATCTGACAGTATGATCGCTTGGGTTCACAACATAAGTTGTCTGCTTTCACCTTAGTTTATTATAGCTGAACTGGTTTTGCTGTGTTAAATTGAATCTTAGCTCCCCAGGGGACTTTGCAGGAAATACACCTGTGTATGCAATTGGGATGGTAGCAAGGAGAATGCAGTGAAAGGAAAACTGTTCTATTTTTGCCGTAACATTGAGCTGTGATTAAGACGAGTTCAGCTAATGTGAAAGTTTAGCTTTTGAGAAAGCTGCTTCACAGGTTTACATTTTTGACTGTCTTTACACTGAAACTTCAGATTAAGTTTGCAGTCTTCAAATTGATGCAAACTTGTTTGAAATGCATTCCACCCATGTGGCAGTTAAAACAATTGTCTTCTGCCCATCTTTCCTGAAGTTGATCACTTCTTACTGGGTTGCAGTTCCACAGGCGCTGGTTGCCTTTTTAAGCTGAGCCCAAATGGCCATGCACATGTAAACCTTGAATGTGACGATGTCATTCTGTTAGATCATGTGGCTTTGCAACTGAGCTTAACCTTGTACACTCTGAACATCCACATGGGCTTTCAGTGGGGGTCACTGGATACTCAGGATCTGATAATTGTTTTCCTGCCTAATCAGGGACCATTGTACCTTTTTAAAATCCTGCTGCAGATCTGCTTGCTATATACAGTTGCAGGGTCAAGCCTGGCTCCTTTCTGATCTTTGTACCTCAACACCAAATAAATTAAGTCATCGGGGATCTCTTGAATTCTATTTCTGAAGCCGCATGGGATTAAGCAATCACATTTTAAAAGTGAGCATTTTATAGGTTGAAGCAATTGGTATGATAATATGAAAGTTCAGAATTGAGAATGATTGTTTTTGAAACTTAAAATAGTCCTTTATTTAACAAGCACAAAAGATGTGTTGACATTGCTGAAAAGCTGCTTTTCCAGAAAACTCTTACTTAGCTCTTGTTCTCAGCCATTGTATTATGCCATTCAGCCCCTTCACCCTATTCTGCCATTCAGTTAGATCATGGCTAAGTCCCTCAGCTCATGTTTTTTTTCTCCTTTGAAACATATCCCTCGTTACCCCAAACTAACAAAATTTTACCGACCTCAGTTTTAAATTTCAATTGTCCCAGCCTCCTTTTTTTTGGGAATGTAAGAATTCTGTATTCCCACTACCCATTTTTTTGTGTAAAAAGTGCTTTGTGATTTCACTCTTGAATGGCTGAGCACTAATTTTAAGATTCCATTGTTCTAGATTCCCCCACTGTGGAAATAGTTTATTTCTATGAACCCTGATGAACCACTTTATCACTTTAAGCACTGATGCAAATTTCTTAGCAACATTTTTGACATCAGAAAGCTTTGCTAAACATTCCAGTTTCTCATTTCAGTTATACCACTGTACTTGTTGGAAGTGTTGTTTCTGAATGCTCCCAGCCTATCAGCTGCTTTGACTATCCTGAAAGTAATCCCTTGTTTCAAGTTGGATAAATCTGGACAGATGATTGCAGTGCTATGTTTTTCTGACTTCTGAGATTAGATGATTTCTTGGGCTATTCTTGATCTTTGACCATCTGTCCTGTTGGAAAGACAGAGAATTAGTGTGAACTGGAGGGGATGAAGTCTTCCAGAATTGGATTTTTTTTTTTACTTCACTGTGCCATTCTTTGCATTTTTTTGGTGGTTAAGATTGATTAGTTCACTTGGCACAAGTTCATTATTTTAAACAGGGGGAAAAAATTTGATTTGTGAATTAAGCACCTGGTAGTTGCACAAGTGTTGTAGAATTCAGATCAGTCATTCAAGACAAGGCTGCCATTTGACCTATTGTGTTTGTGCTGGCTTTGAGAAAGAGCTATCCAATTAGTCCCACTCCTTTCCCTTTCCTTATAGAATAATTTCTCCTTTTCAAATATGTAATAATCTGCTTTTGAAAGTTACTATTGAACCTGCTTCACTGCTGTTTTCAGGCATTGTGTTCCAGATCATTATAACTTGCTGCATTTAAAAAAAAATCCTCCTCATATACTTGCTGGATATTTTTGGCAATGGTCTTAATCTTAATCTGTGTCCTTTAGTCAGTGAAAACAGTTCTATTCTTCAACATAAATTTTGACCGCCTTTATTAAATCTGCCCTTAACCTTCTGCTCAGCTTCTCTACTCTTGACCTAATTGAAGTTCCTCATCCTTGGTACCATTCTGATAAATCACCCCTGCACCTTCTGAGGATCTTGATACCATCAATGTGTGGTGCCCAAAGTTGGATGTCATATTCTGTGAGGCCTAACAACTGATTTAATAAAGATTTATCTTGTATTTTTACTCCATGCCTCTATAAAGCCAAGAAGATATTTTTTAACAACTCTCTCAACTTGTCCTATCATTTTTAAAGATTTGTATATGTGATTTCCTCTTAAAATTGTACCATTTTGTTTATATTACCTTTTTTTTTCTTTTTCCAAAATTTATCACTTCACATTCCACTGCATTAAATTTCATCTGTGTGTTTGCCCATTTCAGTCTGTCTCAATCCTCCTGAAGTCTATTCTCCTCACTGTCTACTACATTTCCAAATTTTGTGTCATCTTGACTTTTTATACCCCCTATTTATAAATCTAGGTTATTATATACATATGCATGCTCGCTCACTGTTTAATCCCTTAAAATTTTTTTTTTGATAAGTAGTCTTTCAGCCAGTTTTTCATTATTGCCAATACATCATCACCTAATGCTTGATTTCCTCAGCCCAGGAGAGTTTCTGCACTGTCTTTCTGTTCCTACATAACTTATATATGTTAGATTGTCACTCATTTATTATCCTCCTGATCTCTCTGACTGCAGGTAGCCATCTTTTGGGAACGTGGGAAATTGCTCAATCTGATCAGTATGTAAATGCTAGTGGCTTCTTTTGCTTGACAGGCTGTATCTTATATCATGACAATGATTCAAAAAACCAGCACTTGCAAAAATACTTAGCATTGTTTTAATATCCATGCCTCGGAGTAATATTTCTGTCCCAATAAGTTTGAAATATAAATCCAAATTGAGTGTATTCAGACAAGATAGAAAGAAGACATTGTTCCTCCTGAACCCTTGCCTAATGAGTTCTGATCTCAAGCTGGTGACTGAGGTTGTGTTGTGTGGTGCTGAGGTGTTTTATCAGGGGGCAGTTGTTGGTTAGGTTAGCTTCAAGCTGAGCTTTCTAGACCAGAAGACCACAGGGTCGACACTCAGTTGAGTTAACAGATCTGGAGCACTAGACACCAATCGACTAACATGGCAGAACATGCTCAAAGGGCTGAATGACCTCCTCCAGTTCCTATGCCTTGTCTGCCCTCTCAGGTGCATATTAAAGACCTATGTTATTTCAAGGAAGAACAGGAGTGTTCACTGTGGTGAATGTTTACCCTTCAGTTAACACCACAAATAAAGATTAATTGGTCATTTAACAAATTGCAACTTGTAGGACCTTACTGTGTGGAAAAATTGGGGTTGCTGAGTTTCCAATGTTACAATTGACTACGTTTCAAAATGAGCAATTTGGAGCATCTTGAGGTTGAAATGACACTATATAGATTTTAACAATCTACAATATTATTTTCTGACAACAAAGCTTTGCTCTCAAATGAAGCCTTTTAAACAAAATTGGACCCATGACAGCTGTTAAGGCCCTTTTTTCCTATCCCTGTTTCTCCTTGGAATGGAAAACCAGACACTTCAAAACACATTTCTCATGTTACAAACTACAGAAATGATCCCTAAAAGTTAGTGTTCCATTCCAGGGAAAATGGAAATCTTCAGTTTTGGTGGCCTAGAGATTTTTGGCCCTTTGGAAATGCTGACTATACGGAAATGCTGAGTATACGATCTATGTGGGGAATTTCTGTGCTGTAAGTGTCGAGATTTGTCCAAGAACACCTGGAACAGCTTTACAAGCTGTTACTTTAAATGGATGGGATCGTCAGTGGCAGCCACAAGTGTGTGCTAAAATTAGTCGTCTCTAGATTGACAACTGGACACAAAGTTACTTCAGTGTTGATGTGAGATGTATTTGTATATTGATACCAATGTGCCACACATTTTTAAGCCAAGAAGCTTGAATGTAGGATGCAGTTTATCTAGGTCAATCTTACCAGTTATTCACACTGACGATATTAGTTACATAGCTCAGAGAATTGCGTTGATGAAGGAAAGAAGTGCATTTACATAATATCTTTCACAACCTTAGGATGTCCCGAAGTGCTTTGCAGCCAATGAAATGCTTTTGTAGTGTAATCAGTCTTGTAATGTAGGAAACCGGGTGGCTAATTTGTGCACAGCAAGTTTCCATAAACAGCAATATGCGAATATAATCTGTTTTTGCTGATTTGAGGGATAAATATTGGCCTAGGGTATCATGGGTAACTCCCCTGCTTTCTTTGGAATAATGCAGTGGGATATTTTATGCTCACCTAAGAGAGAAGACTAACCTTGGTTTAATGTCACATCCAAGAGCTAGCAGCTCCAGCACTCCCTCGTAACTGCTGTGGAGTGCCAGCTTAGATGTTTGTGCTCAAATCCCTTGAGTGGGCCTTGATCCCACAACCTCAAAGACAATAGTGCTACCAACTGAGCGTGGGTACCATGCTCTAAGTAGGACTTAGAAAGAGGTTCTGCTAAGGGAGTATAAGCAGCTAGGGGATAAATTTAAAAAGCACAACCACAAAGGTAGTTACCTCTGAATTACCACCTGAACAACAATCAAATTGGCATTGGGTAAATAAGATCAGAGAGTTGAATGTGTGGCACAATTGTTGTGGGAGCAATGGACTTTTATCCATGGGTCAAAGGCACCTGTATTGGGGAAGGAGGGAGCTGTGCCATTTGCATGGCCTTCACCTGCACTGCACTGAGACCAGTGTTCTGACGAATTGTTTAACTAGGGCTGTAGAGAGGGCTTTAAACTAAATAGTGTGGGGAGGGTTCACGTGAGGGGAGATTTGGAAAGTTAAGGGGAAAACATAAGGTAATAATGCAAGGTAATGATAACCAGACTGTGACAGGAAAAGACATAGCAAACACATGAGTGCTTCAGCTAATAAGGGTAGAATATGCAAAAATGGTTAAAAAGACTGAATTAAAGGCTTGTATCTGAATGTTCACAGCATCGTACCAAGATGGATGAATTGATAGCACAATTAGAAATAGATTATTTGACAGGCACTTTTAAAAAAATTTATTCACGGGACGTGGGCTTCGCTGGCTGGGCCAACATTTATTGCCCATCCCTGGTTGCCCTTGAGAAGGTGGTGGTGAACTGCCGTCTTGAACCACTGCAGTCCATGTGGTGTAGATATACCCACAGTGCTGTTGGGGAGGGAATACTCGGATTTTGACTGAGCACCAGTGAAGGAATGGCGATATATTTCCAAGTCAGGATAGTGAGTGGCTTGGAGGGGAACTTCCAGGATTTTGACCCAGTACCAGTGAAGGAATGGCGATATATTTCCAAGTCAGGATAGTGAGTGGCTTGGAGGGGAACTTCCAGGTGGTGGTGTTCCCACCTATCTGCTGTCCTTGACCTTCTAGGTGGTAATGGTCTTGGGTTTGGAAGGTGCTATCGAAGGAGCCTTGGTGAATTTCTCCAGTGCATCTTGTAGATGGTGTACATTGCTGCTACTGTATGCCAGTGGTGGAGGGAGTGAACGTTTTGGATGTGGTGCCAATCAAGCAGGCTGCTTTGTCCTGGACGGTGTCAAACTTGAGTGTCGTGGGAGCTGCACTCATCCAGGCAAGTGGGGAGTATTCCAGCACCCTCCTGACTTGTGCCTTATCGATGGTGGACAGGTTTTGGGGAGTCAGGAGGCGAATTACTTGTCACAGTGGTTGCACAGTCATCTAGGCTAAATCTGAATATTCGAGGGTTTTTGACATTTGGAAGAAAGGAAAAGAAGCAGGGGTAGCTGTGTCAATAAAAGGTGAGATCAGTACAATAGTGAGAGATGATTTTGAGTCTGAAGATCAAGGTGTAGAATACGTTTCGGTGGAGATAAAAATAGCAAGGGAAAGAAGTCACCGGTAGGTGTATCTATAAGCTCCCTAGCAATAGATACACTGTAGATGTATACATCAAAAAAGGGGGCTTGCCTGAAATAATCGTGGGTGATTTTAATCTTACAGATTGGACAAATCAAATTGACAAAGGTAGCCTGGAGGATGAGCTCATAAGAGTGTATTCAGGATATTTTATTTTATACAAAACATTACGTAACCTATCAGAGGCCAGGCTATTTTAGACCTGATAACATGTAATGAGACAATAATTAATTAATGACTTCAGAGTGAAGATCCTCTCAGCAAGAGCGATCATAACATGATTGATAACATTTTATATTCAGTTTGAGGATAAATGTGGGTCCTAACTGTAAATAAAGGCAATTACGGGGCAATTACAACTATGAAGGCAGAGTTGGCAAAAGTGGAATGGGTAAATAGGTTAAAAGGTAAGGTGGTAGTGAAGCAGTGGCAGACATTTAAGGAGATATTTCAGAGCTTTCAACAAAGATATATTCCATTGATAAAGAAATAATCTTTCAGAAGCATGCATCATCTGTAACTAATCAAGGAAGTTGAGGGTGGTATCAAATTGAAAGAAAAGGTGTACAGTGCTGTGAAGCTTGGTGGTAGGCTGGAAGATTGAGAGCGCTTCTGAAATCAGTAAAGGATGACTAAGAAAATAATAGAGGGAGAAATTGGAGAAAACTAGAAATATAAAAATATATTTTTTATAGACAGGAAAAACAACTCTGAGTAGCTAAAGTGAAATTTGGTTCCTTTATAGGATGAGACTAGGGAATTAATAATGGGAAATGAAGAAATGGCAAATGCTTTGAACAAATATTTTGTATCTATCTTCAATGTAGAAGATGCAAAAAGCATCCCAAGAATAGTAGAAAATCAAGAGGCAAAAGGGAGGGAGGAACTTAAAATAATCATGCTTACTAGAGGAAAAGTACGAGAAAAATGGGACTTAAGGCTGACAAATCCAGTGGACCTGATTGCCTGCATCCTAGGAAATGGCTGCAGAGGTGATTGATGCATTGGTTGTAAGCTTCCAAGATTCAGGAAAGGCCCCAGTAGATTGAAAAACTGGAAATGTAACGCCTCTGAAGAAAGGACAAAGGCAGAAAGCAGGAAAACTGCAGGCCAGTTAATCTAACGTCTGTCATTGGGAAAATGCTGGAATTCATTATTAAGGAGGTAATTGCAGGGCATTTAGAAAATCATTATAAACCATGTCAACTCTGCTTGATTAAATGAAACGGAAATCATGTTCAACAAGTTATTAGAGTTCTTTGAGGATGTAACAACCAGGGTGGATAAAGGGGAACTGAGAGATCTAGTGTATTTGAGTTTCCAAAAAGGCATCCTATAAGGTGCCACCTAAAAGGTTACTACACAAGATAAGAGCTTATGGAGTTGAGGCTGATGTACTACCATGGGTAAAGGACAGACGACCTAACAGAAATCAGAGGTTTGGGATAAATGGGTCATTTTCAGACTGGCAAACTGTTACTAGTGGAATGCCACAGGGATCCGTGCTGAGACCTCAACTACTTATGAGCTATATTAGTGATATGGATGAAGGGACTGAATATATTGTAGCCAGGTTTGCTCATAATACGATGGTAGTTAGGGAAGTGAGCTGTGAGGAGATTACAAAGAGTCTGCAATGGGATTCAGATAGGTTAAGTAAGTGGGCAAAAATTTGGCAGTTGGAGTATAATGTGGGAAAATGTGAACTTGCCCACTTTGCAAGAAGAATAGACAACCAGAATATTATTTAATTTGAGAGAGCCTGCTGAATGTTGTGGTACAGAGGGACCTGGGTTTCCTGGTACATGAATCGCAAAAAGTCAGCATACAAGTACGGTAACTAATTAGGAAGGCAAATGGAATGTTGGCCTTTATTGCAAGGCGGGGTGAAGTATGAAGTAGGGAGGTCTCCCTCCAACTATACAGGGCATTGGTGAGACTGCACCTAGAGCTTTGAGAGCTTTGGTCATCTTACTTGAGGGACATATTTGCATTGGAAGCTGTTCAGAGAACAGGCTGATGGGATGAAGGGTTTGAGGAACAGTTGTGCAGGTTGGGCCTTTACGCATTGACGTGTGGAAGAATAAGAATTGATCTTATTGAAACATATAAGATTTCTGAGGCTCTGATGGGCTAGGTGCTGAGAGGATGTCCCCTCTTGTAGGGGAATATGGAACCAGGGACACAGTTTCAAACAAAGAGGTTTCCCATTTAAGACGAAGATGAGGAAGAAATTCTTCTGAGGGTCATGAGACCTTGGAATTCTCTTCAGAGAGCAGTGGAAGCTGGGTCATTCAATATATTCAAGGCTGAGTTAGACAAGGGAGTAAAGAGCTTGTAGGGGTGGGGAAAGCAATGAAGTTGAGTTACTGACACGATCAGATCAGCCATGATCTTATTGAATAGCAGAGCAGGTTCGGGGCTGAATGACCTATTCCTGCTCCTATTTCTTAGTATCAGCTATGGCTAAGAACATAACTGTTGAGTGCTTGCCACAGTTCAAGTGGGCATTGATGAGAATTGTACACATTTTCCCCCCACCTCCCTGGAAGCACAGAATTGTTATGGTGCAGAAGGAGGCCATTTGGCTAACTTCTTCCCTTAACCCTGCATGTTCTTCCTTTTCCGATGAAGAGTTTAATTCCCTTTTGAATGCATCAATTGAACCTGCCTCCACCCAACACTCAGGCAGTGCGTTCCAAATCCTAACCACTCACTGCGTTTTTCAAAAAAAGTTTCTCCTCATCACTTTTTTGCTTCTTTTACAAATTACTTTAAATCTGCCCTCTTGTTCTCGATCCCTTTACAAGTGGGAACAGTTTCTCCCTATTTACTCTATGACTCCTCATGATTTTGAATACCTCTAGCAAATCTCAGCTCTGCTTTCTTTTCTGTAACATAAACAGTCGTACCTCCTCCAGCTTATCTTCATAACTGAAGTTCCTCATCCCCAGAGCCATTCTTGTGAATCTTTTCTGTACCCTCTCTAATGCCATCACATCCTTCCTAAAGTGTGGGGCCTAGAACTGGACCCAGTACTCCAGCTGAAGCTAAACAAGTGACTTATCCAAATTCAACATAACTGTTGAAGGGTCATGAGGACTCGAAACGTCAACTCTTTTTTTCTCTGCCGATGCTGCCAGACCTGCTGAGTTTTTCCAGATAATTCTGTTTTTGTTTTCAACATAACTTCCTTGCTCTTGTACTCTCTGCCCCTATTAATAAAGCCCAGGATACTATATGCTTTATTAACTGCTTTCTCAACCTGCCCTGGCACCTTCAATGACTTATCACATACACACTCTGATCCCTCTGCTCCTCCACCCCTGTATTTACCCTTTGTTTTATATGGTTGCTCCATGTTCTTCCAACCAGAATGAATCGCCTCCTATTTCTCTGCATTGAACTTCATCTGCCACCTGTTCGTCCATTCCATCAACTTGCCTATGTCTCTTTGAAATTTTACATGGGCCCCCTCATAGCTCACAGTGCTTCCAAGTTTTTTTTATAATCTGCAAGCTTTGAAATTGTGCCCTTTACTCCAAGGCCTAGGTCCTTAATATATCAGGAAAAGCAAGGGTCCCAATACTGACCCCTGGGCAAACTTTCCTCCAACAGGCAAAACATCCATTAACCATTACCCTCTGTTTCCTGTTGCTCAGCCAATTGGGCATCCATGTTGCCACTGTCCCTTTTATTCCATGAGCTATAATTTGCTCAAAAGTCTGTTCTCTGGCACTATATCAAACGTCTTTGGTAGTCCATGTACACCACATCAATAGTATTGCCCTTATCAATTCTGTTACCCCCTCAAAACTCCAAGTTAGCCAAGCATGATTTTCCCTTAAGAAATTCCACGTTGGCTTTCCTTAATCACCCCACATTTGTCTATATGACTATTAATTTTGTCTTGAATTATTGTTTCTAGTGATTCTATGACTTATTGAAATTCTAATTGTTTAGTGTTTAATTGTGGTTGAAAAAAAACTTAATAAAATATTCAAAGTAGAAGAAATAAATATTCCAAAATTGAATGCCACTGTACAGCTTTTCTGGAGTTTATTTTTGATTGACATTCTGCACAATTGAATATAAGCTTCCAGAAAGTAGTCCCCTAAAGGCCTGTTCATTGCACTGTTTTAGAGGAAAAAAATATATAAATATACACACGTGTGTACGGACGTGTTGATCTTGCAATGTTTTAAGGTACTTATGCAGAAAAAAAAAGAATTTGTTGAATGTTCCTCACATCCTTTTTATCTTCTAACTTTTATCTGAAATACAATCTTCATTTTGTTCTGCCCGGTTCTCTGCCCCCTCTTTTACACCTTTTTATTCATTATTTCGGAAAGATTCCTCTTCCCCATATCTCTTCTTCTTCTCCCCCCCACCTGCCCCAATCTTTCTTTCTCAGATGCTTTCATGTAATGTCAGCATTGGACTGCCTGAAAAGTTGGAGGTAGCAGATATACTCAAAGGGAATTAGATATGCTTGAAAAGAAAAATATTTTGCAGCGTTAATGGAGAAAATGCAGGAGTGAAACTAATATCAAGTGAGATCATGCTGTGGCAAAAATGGCTGTGGTATTTTCCATCACAAATGAATGCACTTCATAGTATGCAAATGGTTTCAATGCTTGTAACACATAATAAACCACAATCTGAATGCAATTAATATAAATACAAGGCTTTCATTTCTCAATTTTTTTGTTTGATTGGAGGAGAGGTTTTGTCCAGCCTTTTTACATGGGGCGTACGGGCACATTTGTCATATGCAGCCTTTTCATTTTGCTTCATCGTATTCTATTTCTTTCATTATCCAAGGAGCATTGGCTTTTTCCCCTTGTGGGAATGTATCTTGATATGTTCTTGAATCATTTCCTCATTTTAAGGGCAGCCCCTTGTTCATTTAGATTTGGACCTGATCCAGATAAGTGAGAATCACTCTCATCCCACTGAAATTGGCTCTTTTCCAGTTAGTGTTTTTCCTCCAGATTGCTTCTTTCCCATAGCTAACCTAATTGTTATGATACAATGATCACTGTTCCCAAAATGCTCCCCTGCTGGCACTTAATCCACTTGACCTGCCTCATTCCCCAGTATCAGATCCTCCTACCTTGGGCCAGAATTACTGATCAAGAAAATTCTCCTGAACACACTTGAATGAGTCTTTCCTTCTCTGTGCCCTTTACACTATCACTATCCCAGTATATTATTATGATAATTTAAGTTCCCCCTCTGTCACTAGACTAATTTTTCACATCTATGTAATTTCCCTACAAATTTGTCCCTCCTATATTTTTCCCATTTGTGGGTGGTTCAAAGATAGTGGCATTGGTCTTGCCAATATTTATATGTGGACATTATTGCTTATCACTGCTGCTACTTAACCTTCAGCCAATGACAAATCCAAGGCAGTGGAGGGATCAAGATAGGTGGTGAGGTAGAGCTAGGTGACATCAGGCTACGTGTGAGATCTGATGTGTTTTCAGGCGGTGATAAAAAATGGGAGGGGTTCAAGATGGATCCTATCTCACTTGTGTCTGTGCTATAATTAATACGTTTTTAAAAAAAGGAAACAATTGTGTTACAATAAACATTTTCAGTTTCTCAATTCACATACTGTTGTTTAAAGCCAAAGTGCCATTTCGAGTTGAATTCAGTTTCTCCTGGGTAATGACCAATTAAAGTTCATGACAATATGGGAAATTCACAGCAGTCCTCTCTTGTCTTCCCTCGAAAGCTATGATCAATTTGAGGGGACAGAATGGGAACATGTCTTTGAATGCATTTCCCTCCCTTCCTTTCTCCTGAAAGTGCTGGTACACGGTGATACAATTCCACAGGTGCTGGCAGCCCGTTGATTCAAGTGGCCAGTCTTCACAGGTGAACATGGAGAATGAGTATCTGCAAGTTATTGAACTATGGGTGGCATTGCGGTGAGCGCTAATGTGTGCCCACAAATAGGAGCTTTACAGCGAGCCTTATGCAGCATGATCAGGAACCTTTTGGACATTTTTTTCTTGTTTTTCTTCTCTCTACCAGTCTCTTGCTGTCTCACCAACCCCGTCCTTGCGAAAAAGAGCTGAGGAGGACTGGGGCTAATTGTATCTTCTGTGCTGTACCAGCTAAGATTGGATAATTGAGCTGAGCCCAAGAATTGGATATAGCTTCTTGGCCTGCTTGGCCCAGTAGTAAAACGCATTTACCCAGAGTACTGAAGGTTTTTCTGCATTGTATCTTTCCATCATTTGTTAGAACCTGTTGGTTGTTATAATTTTATTGTAAATAACTGTTAGATGAGACGTAACTGTCAGATGTAAATGCATCATTTCCTCCTAGGCATTGAGTAAATTCTGTTCAGTTTGTTATTAATCAAACTGCATTTCTGCTTTATTCACTAAGCTGTGATCATTGTCAGAAGAGACGAGATTTTATTAAATTACTGTTTCCACTATCTAATTTTTGAGGTGTTCACTCCTCTGGAAAGGCCAGGAAAGATAGTGCTCTCTTAATTGTCACCATTTCTGAGGTGACCTTCAATGATTAAATCATCTCTAGTGGATTGTTCTGGGGTTTCTTTTCTTATCCCCATCTACCTCCAGTTTCTTATGTATCCATTGGTGAGATTATATATTGTAGCTTCACAGAGTCTGAATGTAAGGATTTGTGTGCCAAAGCTATAATCTGTTGTAAGCTGCTTAAAAAGCAGAGGAGGAATACAGCTACACAGCCAACAAACGCAGGGCTGCTCTTGTGCAAAATAAATTTTCTTCACTTGTCTTCTGGTGTAAAAATGATAAACTAAGGCTTGTGAGCAGGAGGCATAATGATGCATATTAACTTGACTCTAGCATCTCCATCTGTAATATTCTTACTCAAGTCTATTACACAGATTTGTGTACAGGGTCAGAGAAGAGAGTCCTGTTAAAAGAAAACTGTTAGCGGCAAATAGCACAGCTTTTTGAAACAGAATTGAAATTTCAATTTGACCCACCTAGTGAGAGCATAGTTGCCTATGCCGCCCTGCCCTGGGTCTTGCATCTTTATGTGTGGTCATCGTACAGTATCCTCTGAGCATGCTGGTGCTGTGGTCTTGTTATCTATTCCTCACGTACCTCTCTCTTTACCTCTCCTTCACTTTTCTCCGCAGCTTGCTCACTACCGACAACAAAAAGCAAAAGGTGACTGCTCGGATTCGACGAAAAAGAAGAAGAAGAGGAAGAGCCAGGCTATCCACCAGGATGACCTTCCTTCGGAAGAGCACTCATTAGCTGAACAGGATGGGGCTATCGTGGGACAGGAGGTAAATCACACACGTTGCATTTAAGGATGCCAAGGAGTGAGCCAACCTCAAAATATTTTGATAAATTGGGAGAGGGGGAGGTTGGTTACATAATTTTACAAAAAAATATTAACACTACCTCAAAGCTACATTATACAGAAATCATACAACTGTGTAAAATTATAGCATAATACATGGTAGGGGAGGTGACATTAATACACCTATGAATGCAGATCTAGTAGAATAAACTGCTTCAGTTTTCAAAACCACCATAACTTAAGATGTTCAGTACAAATTGGTGAGCTGAAGAGGTTTCCATAGCAGTCTCAGTAAAAGTTGCTAATTAAAATGTTCCTTATGTCCTGCCATGTGGCAGAGCAACAATTCTACAGCAAACACTTTTCACTATTTCTTTCACCACCACCTCCGCTCAACCTTGTAAAATGAATTTTCCTTATTTGCATGTATTGAAAAAGTTTTGCTTTATTTGAAGTTTGTTGTCTCATTGGTTCTGTTTGACTGGTTGTCATTATCTGAGACCCTCCAGAATAAGGATGTGCCTCAGTGTTTGAGTAAGCAACATTTGGGAAAGAGAATCTTTTAAATTGATGTGGCCCTTGGAGAACTGCATAACAAGAATCCCTGCCATTCTGTTCGGGATATTTTTATGTACCTGACAAAGTAATTTAGAATGCAATAGAGTAACAGTGCAGTATAAATTGGATTTGTCACTCCACAGACATAAAGATGTAACGAGCCGAATTCATTATGTAGTTGTTTAGCCCCGAGGAAGTGAAACATAAATCATCTTGGTTTCTGTCATTCACCTTCTAAGGTGAATGGGCTTGATGTGAAAGAACCCAATTGGCACCAAGCAGGTAGAAAACATTTGTGCTAATAACTTGTTGTTTTCAGCTATGTTGTTACAGAATCTACACTGATGTAAAATTGAAGTCTTCAAAAAGTTAATCTCAATCGGATTTCTATGTAAACCCTGAACTCCTCTAACTCTCAAAGTTGATTGATAGAAGCCAAGGTGACCCATAAACCAATTCTTCAGGGTTAACAGCTGAGGGAATGAACTTAGCAAGTATATTGTAGGGACAGGAGTAGGACCCTTAAATTTGTTCTGCCATTCAATCAAATCATTGCTGATCTGCACTTCAATCCCATTTATCTTGCTTTGAATGATTCTCCCCCCCCCCCCCAACCTTTTCAGATTGTGTTGTTTGATACCATCACTGAATAAAAATATTTTCTTTATTCATTCATGGGATGTGGGCTTCACTGGCTGGGCCAGCATTTATTACCCATCCCTAATTGCCCTTGAGAAGGTGGTGGTGAGCTGCCTCCTTGAACAGCTGCAGTCCATTTGTTGTAGGCACACCTACCGTGCTGTCAGGGAGTTCCATGCTTTTGACTCAGTGACCGTGAAAGAATGGTGTCAAAGTCAGAATGAAGTGTGGCTTGGAAGGGAATTTGCAGGTTCCCATGCATCTGCTGGACCCTCTTCTAGGTGATAAAGGTCATGGGTATGGAAGATGCTGTCAAAAGAGCCTTGGTGAGTTGCTGCAGTGCATCTTGGAGATGATACACACTGCAACCACTGTGTGACAGTGGTGAAGGTGGTCATCCAGGCTCTATCACACTTGTGACTTGAGTCTTGTAGATGGTGGACATTCTTTGGGAAGTCAAGAGGTGAGTTACACTCTGCAGAATTCCCAGCTCTTGTAGCCACAGTATTTATATGACTTATCCAGTTCAGTTTCTGGTAACCCCCCAGGATTCAGTGACGGTAATGCCATTGAATGTCAAGGGAAGATAATGAGATTCTCTCTTGTTGGAGATGGTCATTGCCCAGCACTTCTGTGGCGCGAATGTTACTTGCCACTTCAGCCTAAGCCTGAATATTGTGCAGGCCTTGCTGCATTTGGACATGGGCTGCTTCAGTATCTGAGGAGTCATGAATGGTGCTGAACACTGTGCAATCATTCAGCAGTCATCCCCACTTCTGACCTTGTGATGGAAGGAAGGTCATTGAAGTAGTTCAAGATGTTTGGGCCTAGGACACTACCCTGAGGAACTCCTGCAGTGTTGTCCTGGGACCGAAATGAATGATCATCCTTTATGCTAGGTATGTCCCCAACCAATGAAGTGTTTTCCCTCGGATTTCCATTAACTTCAGTTTTGCTAGGGTTCCTTGATGCCACTTGGTCAAATACTGCCTTGATGTCAAGGGCATTGACTCTCACCTCACTTCTTGAGTTCAGCTCTTTTGTCCATGTTTGGACCAAAGCTAATTGGCAGAAAGCAAACTGAGGGTCAGTGAGCAGGTTGTTGCTGTGCAAGTGCCGCTTGATAGCACTGTCGATGACACCTTCCATTGCTTTGCTGATGATCGTGAGTAGACTGCTGGGACGGTAATAGGTCGGGTTTGATTTGCCCAGGTTTTTGTGGATAGGACATAGCTGGACAATTTTCCATGTCATCGGGTGGACTGGAACAGCTTGGCTAGGGGCACAGCAAGTTTGGAGCACAAGTCTTCAGTATTATTGCTGGAATGTTGTCAGGGCCCATAGCCTTTGCAGTATCCAGTGCCTTCAGCAGTTTCTTGATATCACATGGAGTGAATTGAATTGGTTGAAGACTGGCATCTATAATGCTGGGGACCGCAGAAGGAGGCTGAGATGCATCATCCACCTGGCACTTCTGGTTGAAGATGGTTACAAATGCTTCAGCCTTTTTTGCACTGATATGCTGGGCTTCTGCATCATTGAGGATGGGGTGTTTGTGGAGGCTCCTTATACTGTTAGTTGTTTAATTGGCAACCAACATTCACAACTGAATGTGGCAGGAGTATGTTGATTAGATGCATATGAACACACAATTAGGAGCATCAGTAGGCCACTCAGCCCCTCAAGCCAGCTCCATTATTCAATAATGTCATGATTGATCTGATTGTAACTCCACATTCCCATGTACCCACGGTAACTTTTTACCCCCTTGCTTGTCAAGAATCTATCTAGCTCTGCACTCTGCTTCCACTGCTTTTTGAGGAAGAGAGATCCAAAGATTGTCTTAAATAAGCAACATTTTTTTTTAAGACAGTGACCCCCTAGTTCTAGATTCTCCCATAAGAGGAAACATCCTTTCCACATCCACCCTGTCAAGACCCCTCAGGATCTTATATGTTTCAATCAAATTGCCTCTTACTCTTCTAAACTCTAGCGGATACAAGCCTAGATGCCTTACCTTTCCTCATAAGACAACCTTCACATTCCAGATATTAGTCAAGTAAACCTTCTGTGAACTGGTTCCTATGCATTTACATCTTTCCTTAAATAAGGAGACCAATAGTGTACATATTACTCCAGATGTGGCCTACGACACTACCCTGAGCAACACATGCAGTGATGTCATGGAACTGTGATGATTGACCTCCAGCAACTACAAGCATCTTCCTTTCTGCGAGATATGACTCAGCATAGAGTTTTCCCCCCAATTCCCATTGACCCCAGTTTTGCTAAGGCTCTTTGAAGCCAGGCTCGGCCAAATGCTGTCTTGATGTCAAGGGCAGTCACTCTCGCCTCACCTTTGGAGTTCAGCTCTTTTGTCCATGTTTGGATCAAGGCTGTAATGAGGTCAGGAGTTGACTGACCCTGACAGAACCCAAACGGAGCATCATTTATTGCTAAGCAATTGCTGCTTGATAGCACTGTTGATGACCCCTTCCATCACTTTACTGATGATTGAGAGTAGATTAATGGGGCGGTAATTGGCCGGGGTTGGATTTGTGCTGCTTTTTGTATACAGGACATACCTGATGCTGCTCCTGGCATGCCCTGTTGCACCCTTCATTGAATCAGGGTTGATCCCCTGGCTTGATGGTAATGGTAGAGTGGGGGGATATGTCAATCCATGAGATTACAGATTGTGGTTGAATGCAATTCTGCTGCTGCTGATGGCCCACAGTGCCTCACGGTTGCCCAGTTTTGAGTTGCTAGATCTGTTCGAAACCTACCCCAATTAGCATGGTGGTAGTGTCATGCAACATGATGGAGGGATCCTCAATGTGAAAACGGGACTTTGTCTCCACAAGGATCGTGTGGTGTTCACTCCTATCGATACTGTCATTGACAGATGCATCTGTGCCAGGCAGGTTGGTGAGGATCAGGTCAAGTATGTTTTTCTCTCTTATTGTGCTCCTTACCACCTGCCGCAGATCCAGTTTGGCAGCTATGTAATCTAGAATTCGGCCAGCTCAGTCAGTAGTGGTGCTACCGAGCCACTCTTGGTAATGGACATTGAAGTCCCCCACCCAGTGTACGTTCTGTGTGCCTGCCACACTCAGTGCTTCCTCCAAGCAGTGTTCAAATGGAGGCGTACTGATTCATCAGCTGAGGGTAGGTGGGGTGGCACGTGGTAATCAGCAGGACCTTTCCTTACCCATGTTTGATCTGATGCCATGAGACTTCATGGAGCCTGGAGTCGATGTTGAGGACCCCCAGGGCAACTCCCTCCCGCCTGTATACCACTGTGCCGCCACTTCTGTTGGGTCTATCCTGCTGGTGGAACATGCGTACTCAGGGATGGTGATGATGGTGTCTGGAACATTGGCTGTAAGGTATGATTCGGTCAATGTGACTCACTAGAATGTGAGTCAGCTCTCCTAATTTTGGCACTAGCCCCTGGTGTTAGGAGAATTTTGCAGGGTTGTTTGGGCTGAGTTTGCCCTTGACGTTTCTGGTGCCTCGGTCGATGCCAAGTGGTCTGTCTGGTTCCATTCCTTTTAGTCTTTTTAGTGGTTTGATACAAACTGAGTGGCTTGCTGGTCCATTTCAGAGGGCTCTTAAGAGTTTGGATCCACATGCATGTGGCTCTGGAGTCACATGTAGGCCAGGCCAGTTCAGGATGGCAGATTTCCTTCCCTAAACTGAATTAGTGAACCAAATGAGTTTTTACGACAATGGTTTGAGGTGCCATCTTTCAGATGAGAAATTAAATTGAGTCCCTGTGCTTTCTCAGGGAGGATAAAGATCAGCCAGATATTTCCAACTCTTTTTTTGTGCTTCTTTAAACCAATTAATTCTTTTTGCCTGTTACCCAGTTTGTTTTATTTCCAGACACATCCTTGTTCATCTTTCATGTTTTTCCATTTGGATGAAGGTCAGTGAGCCTGGAGCCTAAAATTACCCATCCCCTCCATTTGATATGAACTGACCTACTTGAATGTTTCCAGCATTTGTTACTTCACTTCATGAATTTGCTTTTTCTTGTTTTCCTTTTATAATTTTGAAAGCTGCTTTTTTTTCCTGGGGTTATTCCTTTTTTTCAAAAATATTCTGAAGACTGATTTGAGATCCTGAGATCTTAGTGCAAACTCCATTTTGTCTAACAAATGAAGAGATGACTTATTACAAATGTTTATTATGAATTTCCTGCATGTTATCTTTTAAGTAATTAAGTCACCTTTGCTTTCCTCAGGTTGATGGTGAACTGTCAAACACAAGTACAGTGGAGGACCTCATAGTTGAGGTGAGCTGTTGATCCAAATGCCAAACTTCTCTGCCTGATGCACAGCAGTTTTTATTTTGTTTGCTCTATTCAAAAATCAGTTCTACAATTAGAGTCGTTGACACTCAGTCCTATATTCTTCCTGCAGTACTGCTTTGTACTTCCCTCTTTAAGCCACTTGCTGCAAATAGTAATTAGTTTTGTGAAGCACTTATGAGATGTTTCGATATAACAACATATAGTATTTTTCTGCAAACATTTCTGGATATCTAGATTGCATTCTGTGCCCACAAAGAAATTTTAAATTCAAAAGTGAGACCTGATTTTGTATGATAGTAACCACATACCAAAGTTATCCAGAAGCCTGATAAAGGTATTTGATTCATGTGCCAGTGCTTTTTCTCGTACACTTTCCCGGGAATCCCCTTTTCTTTGCAAGATTGCTTTCTGTATGTTTTGTTTAATGTCCCACTCCATTTCTTCTCCATGCTCGAATTTTCTATCCAGTCTCTGAAGTTTAGACTAATTAGCAGCTTTCCTATACCTTTATCAAGTAACCATTCTTTATGCATGAGTCAAAATGTTGTCATGCTATTACAATGGAGGGATGAAAAAGACCAACTTGAGGCAAAACTAACTTGACATCCACTAATGCATAACTTTCAAAATGATAGTTGGCAGCCGGGCTGAATGCTCTTCCTACTTGATACAGGTTGTTTGTAATTTAAGGAATCAACTGAGCTGCATGATCGAGATAATTTTATAATTACGCCCTCTGAATTGGTTATTTTCTTTGCCTATATGGGTTTGTTTTCATAGGATTGGTTGCCGATACATTTTAGAAGCAATGCAATGCTGGCTGTTTATTTGTATCTGACCCTCCTTTTCATTTCCCCAATTGTATACCTAATTACATTATTTAAAATCAAATAAAAGCAAAATGAAAGACCTTCATATCAGATGATCTCTTCCAGGAGGAAGAAGTGAATAACAGCGCAGAGTATGCCCAAACAGAGCAACAGGTCTGCCGGTTAAGAATAATCGAGCTTGAAGAGCAGTTGCAAGGCAAAGAAATAGCTTTGGAGCATCTTGTCACTAAGGTGGAAGATCTTCAGGACCAACTGACTACTTGCCAGGAGAGTGAGCAAATACAACAGGTATGGATGAAAAATACTCTCTACAGTTGGAGCAATTCAAACATTGGATTAAGTCTTTTTTATGCCTTTTTAAATTCTGTGCTGCAACTGAAATGAACTTTAATTCTACAATACAGTCACCACTTGCCATGCAGCTTAGAGCCTCATCGCCTGCTTTGGCATATCCTGGCAGTAGGATTTAGCACTGACCGCACAGCTCCTTTTGCAGATGTTTGCAGAAAAATTGAGCTCTTAAAGAAAATCCTGGGTTCAAAAATAAATTCTTGCTTCTCTCAGGAAACCCTTCTGACAAATTTTCTCATTTTTAAAAAACATTAATTTCTCTGATATTTTGCAGATGTTGAAACATGGTGGTTCATGGTCCTGTGAACGGCCCTCTGCTATCTTGTTGAAGTAGACCTTTCTTCTGTGAACCTAGACTTTCATAGGCTATTTGGCTGTGGAGCCATTGCACCTAATTCTGTCTTTGCCTGACATTTGTATGTACACATTTTCTGCTGGAAAGTGATCAAAAGCGGGAATCAGTTCAAGGGTGTTGAAGGCAGTGATGGAGCCCCAACACACTGAGTCCAGCTTGTTCCATGCAGGTCTGTCTGGTTTTGTATTATGCCAGGTGATATAGCTGAGCTTTGAGGAATCTCTTTCCTTATCTCATAACTATTAATTTAAGCAAAATGACCATAATGGAGAAATTAATGGCACTAAAGAGGGACCAATTCCCTGGATTTCGTCCCAGAGGTGTCAAGTAAGTAGGTTGAGGACGTCGCATTATCATCCCCTCTTGATTTGGGAGCCATTTTTTTAGTTTGGAAAATTGTACCATAGACCAGGTAGTTCATGGAGGCCTGCCTCCTTAGCTTGCCCCACGCTTGTGGAATGGTGCCCCTCAAGTAGTAGAATCAGTTGTTTCTCTCAAATGGAGAGAGAGATACCTATGGTCCTTTGTAGGCAATGGCTAATTATATCATCTGACATCTGTTGGGAAATTGCTAGAATCTGTAATTACTGATAGGTTGACTGAACACCTTTGAGAATTTTCAGCTTATCAGAGAGTCTTCACGAAAAATAGGTCATGCTTAGGAATTTTTATTTTTTGAAAAGGTAGCTAAAATAGTGGTGAGGGGATGTCCATGCATGTTATTTATTCGGACTTCCAGAAGTCCCTCATAAGAGACTGTTAACTAAAATTGAAACTCATGGACTTGCAGGCAAATTGTGGAACTGGTTAGGAAATTGGCTGTGTGGCAAGAAACAGAGTAGGGATAATGGGCAAGTACAATAATCACAGAATTACACAGTGCAGAAGAGGCCCTTCGGCCCATCGTGTCTGCACCGACACGTGAGAAACAATAATAATGTAACCAAGTCTGACCCACAAAGCATGTTAGGGTCTCAACTGTTCACTGTTTATTACAGACTTAGGATAGAAAGCAGCATATCGAAATTTGTCAATGACACTGAGATAGACAGTATTGTAAACAGTGTAATATTACAGACACGGTGATAGATGAACTGAATGAACAGGACTGGTGGCAAAAGATTTCAATGTAGGCAAATGTGAGGTCACCCAATTCGTGTAGAACAATTAAATACTCAAAGGCTAGAGACAGTGGAGGTTCGAAGAAACTTCGGTGTCCAGTATGTGGAAGTGCCATGAGCAGGTGCCGGAAATAATCAAAAGGGCGAATGGAATGCTGGGCTTTATATCTTGAGGACCAGAATACAAAGGGACAGAAACCAGCTATACAAAGCACTGGTTAGACCACACCTGAAGGAAGGATAAATTGGCCTTAGAGTAAGTGCAGTGTAGATTTTATAGAATGATACCTGGACATCAGATGTTAAATTACATTCCCTAGAATTTAGAAGATAAGGGTGACTTGATCAAAATTTTCAAGTATTAAGGGGAACAGATAAGGAGAAACTCTTTCCTCTGGTTGGTGAATCGAGGATTAAGGAGGCATAATCTTACAAAAATATAGAGCCAGACTTTCAGAGTAATATCAGAGTGAAACCTCTACACATAAAGGGTCGGTAGAAGTTTGGAACTCTGTTCCGCAAATGGCATTAATTGGTGATGGATCAATTGTTACATTTAAAACAGAAATGGATGGCTTTTTGTTAACCAAAGGTGTTTAAGGGATATGGAACAAATCCATAGCTGGGGTTTGGTTGTGGAGGATAAATGTTCTTGTTGGATGGGGGAATAGCCTCGAGGGGCTAAATGGCCTATTCCTGTTCCTGTTGTAGTCTTGTGCTCAGTTAGCATTGTGGAGTGTTACATTTTTAATTTTTCTGGCTACTCTGTAAGTTTGACCTTTTAAAGAAGAGATTTTCATTTTTTTGAGACTGACTTGGTTTAATCATGAGGTCTTCAAGACGTTTTAATCTAATTTTCCCATGGTATCTCAATTTTAATGCAAAATAACTCGTACTGATTCATTGTTTCAACTGTCACATACAGATGAATAGTTAGCTTCCAGATTGGGGGAGGGGTGAGAAAAGAATCTTGAAGAGATGCATGAATTTTTTTTTTTCATGCCGAAACCTTGATTTTCTCTTTCTTGCTCATTATGTATAGTATTTTGCAGTGGATTTCTAAAGTATTTTCTTTCTCCTCCACTCTTTGGCCACACCATGTTTCAAATTGGTCATGTTAATCCCAAAATATTATTTTCTGAAATAAATCTAGCTAATTTTTACAGTGTAGCATGCTTGGGAGGGAAAGGTGACTTTGGTCCTGTGGGGCTGGTCATTAGCTTGGAGGCAGTGAGAGGTTGATTTGAGATGGGGTAGAACAGGTTTCCCTTAGACAAAAACAGAATTACCTGGAAAAACTCAGCAGCTCTGGCAGCATCGGCGGAGAAGAAAAGAGTTGACGTTTCGAGTCCTCATGACCCTTCGACAGAACTTGAGTTCGAGTCCAAGAAAGAGTTGAAATATAAGCTGGTTTAAGGTGTGTGTGTGGGGGGCGGAGAGATAGAGAGAGAGAGATGGAGTGGGGGGGTGTGGTTGTAGGGACAAACAAGCAGTGATGGAAGCAGATCATCAAAAGATGTCAACGACAATAGTACAATAGAACACTGGTTGTTCGTCCCTACAACCACACCGCCCCCCCCTCCACCTCTCTCTATCTCTCAGCCCCCCACACACACACCTTAAACCAGCTTATATTTCAACTCTTTCTTGGACTCGAACTCAAGTTCTGTCGAAGGGTCATGAGGGCTCGAAACGTCAACTCTTTTCTTCTCCGCCGATGCTGCCAGACCTGCTGAGTTTTTCCAGGTAATTCTGTTTTTGTTTTGGATTTCCAGCATCCGCAGTTTTTTTGTTTTTATCTCAGGTTTCCCTTAGGTCCTGCTGAATTTAATGGCAGGACCTGGTTAACATTTGTTTTGTTTTGTTTCCTGGCTGCAGCATGTCTGATTGTCAGGTGGGTAGGCCTTCGGCACTGGGCTGTAGACTGGGAGAGGATCAGAGAAGATCAAGGAGGATCACTGGTGGATGAAATTGGAGACTTGGGGAGTGGGGATCCGAAGGGCCAAGGAGGTGTCTGGTTGCAGCCGGTGATTGAGGCAGTTGAATTCTGTAGGTAAATGGAAAGGCATTTCGCTCCAGGGTCCAGCAGTCTCTGCCCCACTTTATCCGCAGCCCAGGATACCAGGCCTGCCCAGGTTAAATTTTTAATAGTGACTAATTTTGAAGCCTGTTGTCGTGTTGTAATATTTAAGTGACTAATGTGCCTACTACAAGTAGGTTGGTAACCTACCTCTGTTAAACTGGAAGTGGGTAATTTTCAAAATTTGTTTTTAACATGATACCTGATTTAAATCCACCCATTTAGGGGGTGCTTTAATCCACCCCCGCCCCCCTGTTCCCACCACTGAAGTTTTCCTCCAGTCACTTGTGTGTTTTAATTGTTAGAGATTGGTTGCTATTAATGGCAGCTGTCTTAACATTGCCTCATCCAACTATCAGGATGAATGAGGGCAAATTAAATGGACTTTGTTTTTGTTCATTCTTGCACTTGCTCTTCCTCTGTGCTGTGTTAGAGATAATGTACAATAAGTCACTTCTGTTTCCACAAACACTTACTGTTGTCCGCATACTTTTCTGGTGTTGAGATTTGGGATGCAGCTAAATTGCTCATTCACCCTAACCTCCACGTTGCCCCAAACCAATAAATAGCAAATCTTGCTGAGCTGTTGTACAGCAAGTGGCAATAGCCTTCCAGTATATTGTTGGGGAGGGCATGTTTCACTTCTGTTCTGGGAGCCTGCAAGTATACCAGGTGGATTAGCATCGATATTATAATCCTCATGTACTTGAGGATTTTTTCCAAATACGGCTGAATAGTGATTAAAGAAGTGCTATACGCACTAAATGCCATAAATTGTTACGTCACTTTCATTTTCTTTAAGAAATGCTTGCATTTATAAAGTGCCTTTCTCAACCCCTCAATGCCCCTTTACAGCCCCTTCTGGAAGTTTAGCCACTGTTGCAATGTTGAAAATGCAGCAGCCAATTTGTACACAGCAAGGTTCAACAGAATCACAGAATCAAACAGTGCAGAAGAGGCCCAATGACATGTGACAAACACCTGACCTACCTACCTCATCCCATTTACCAGCACTTGGCCCATAGCCTTGAATGTTATGACGTGCCAAGTGCTCATCCAGGTACTTTTAAAAAGGATGTGAGCCAACCTGCCTCCACCACTCTCCCAGGCAGTGCATTTCAGATTGTCACCGCCCTCTGGGTAAAAAAGTTTTTCCTCACATCCCCCCCTAAACCTCCTGCCCCTCATCTTGAACTTATGTCCCCTTGTGACTGACCCTTCAACTAAGGGGAACAGCTGCTCCCTATCCATCCTGTCCATGCCCCTCATAATCTTGTACACCCCGATCAGGTCGCCCCTCAGTCTTCTCTGCTCAAACGAAAACAACCCAAGTCTATCCAACCTCTCTTCATAACTTAAATGTTTTATCCCAGGCAATATCCTGCTGAATCTCCTCCAGTGCAATCACATCCTTCCTATAGTGTGGCAAAAAGAACTACACAGTAGTCCAGCTGTGACCTCACCAAGGTTCTATACAACTCCAACATGACCTCCCTACTTTTGTAATCTATGCTTTGATTGATAAAGGCAAGTGCCCCATATGCCCTTTTCACCACCCCACTAACATGCCCCTCTGCCTTCAGAGATCTATGGACACACACGCCAAGGTCCCTTTGTTCCTCAGAACTTCCTAGTGTCATGCTGTTCATTGAATACTTCCTTGTCAAGTGATGGACATGTCCCAACTCATGTTACAGTGCCACATGAGGGGACATGTTGCCACATCCTTTTATAGTAGACTCTAGCATTTTCCCTACTATTGATGTTAACTGCTCTGTAATTCGTTGTTTTCTCTATCCCTTTTTCAAACAGTGGGGTTACATTTGCCACTCTCCAATCTGCTGAGACTATTCCAGAATCTACAGAATTTTGGATGATGACAACCAATGTATCCACTATTTTCACCTCCCTGTTAGTACCCTGGGATATAGATGATCAGGGCCTGGAGATTGATTGGTTTTCAGACCCATTAATTTCTCTAGCACTATTGTTTTAGTAATACTAATTTCCTTCAATTCCTCCTTCTCACTAGACCTTTGGTTCCCTAGTATTTCTGGGAAGTTATTTGTGTTTGCCTCTATGAAGACAGAACTAAAGTAGTTGTTTAATTGCTTTCCATTTCCTTGCCTCTATTATAAATTATCTCGTTTCAAACTGTAAGGCATCTACATTTCTTTTAACTAACCTTTTTCTTTATATGTACAGTCTGCTTTTATATAAGTACAAGCTTCTATGTTCCTTGCAAATTTACTCTCATACTCTATTTTTTCCCTCTTAATCAATCTCTTGGGCCTCCTTTGCTGAATTCTAAACTGCTCCCAGTCCTCAGGCTCGCTGCTTTTTCTAGCAACTTTATATGACTCCTCTTTGGATCTAATACTATCCTTAATTTCTTTTGTTAGCCATGGTTGGGCTGCTTTTTCTGTTTGTTTTTTTGCACCAGAAGGGAATATATAACTGCTGCAATGCATACATTCATTCCTTAAATATTAGTCATTGCCTATCCACTGTCATGCCTTTTAATGAAGTTCCCCAATTTATCTTAGACAACTCTTGCCTCATACCTTTGTAGTTTCCTTTAAGATTTAGTACCCTAGCTTCAGATCGGACTACTTCACTTTCCAATCTAAGAAAGAATTCTATCATATTAAAGTCACTGTTCCCTAATGGACCCTGCACGACAAGATTATTAATTAAACCCTTCTCATTGCACAATACCAAATCTACGATAGCCTTGGTTGGTTCCTCGACATACTGGTTTAAAAAACCATCTCGCGCATACTCCAAGGAATTCATCTGCCACAGCATTGTTGCTAATTTAGTTTGCCCCGTCTATATGTACATTAAAGTCATCCATGATTACTGTAGCACCCTTGTTACACGCATCTCTAATTTCCTGTTTAATGCCATCCCCTACCTTATCAGGACTGTTTGGAGGCCTGTAGCCAACTCCCACTAATGCTTTCTGCTCCTTGTTGCTTCTTAGCTCCACCCAGACTGATTGTACATCTAGATTTTCTGAGCCGATATCCTCTCTCACTGTCGCGCTGATTTCATCCCTAACTAACAACACCACGCCACCTCCTTTTCCTTTTTGCCTGTCCTTCCTAAATATCGAATACCCTTGGATATTCAGTTCCCAGCCTTGGCTGGGAACCATGTCTCCGTAATCGCAATCATATTGCACCCGTTTACACTTATTTGAGCTGTTAATTCATCTGTCTTATTGCGAATGCTCCATGCATTTATAAACAGTGCCGTTAGACTTGTTGTCTTAACATTTTATACATCGTTTTTTAATACAATGGCCCTATTTGCTACTGGCGCTTGTTTCCTCTGTCTTCCACTTTAGCTTTCTACTTATGTCTTTTATTCCTAACTTTGTTTCCCTCTCTTGTGTCTGTTCCCATTCCCTGCCAATCCCTCCCCGACAGTACAAGCAAATACCCCTGTGAGGATATTGGTCCCTGTCCAGCTTGTACAGGTCCCATCTTTCCCAGAATCGGTCTGAATGCCTGAGGAATCTAAATCCCTCCCTCCTTCACCATTCCTCCAGCCACGCATTCATCTGGTCTAGTACCTATTCCTGATCTTGCTAGCATGAGGCACTGGGAGTAACTCTGAGGGGGAGGCGATGGCGTAGTGATATTGTCGCTGGATGAGTCATCCAGAGACCCAGGGTGATGCTCTGGGGAATCCCACCATTGCAGATGGTGGTATTTGAATTCACTGAAAATCTGGAATTAAAAGTCTAATGACCATGAAACCATTATCGATTGTTGTAAAAACTCACCTGGTTCATTAATCCCCCTTAGGGAAGGAAATCTGCCGTCTTTACCGGTCTGGCCTATATGTGACCCCAGACCCACAGCAATGTGGCTCACTCTTAAATGTCCTCTGAAATGGCCTAGCAAGCCACTCAGTTGTATGAAACCACTACAAAGTCTCAAAAAACGAATGAAACCGGATGGATCACCCAGCATTGACCTAGGTACCAGAAATGATAATGGCAAACTTGGCCTTGTCGACCCTGCAAAGACTAACATCTGGGGGCTCGTGCCAAAATTGGGAGAGCTGTCCCACAGAATAGTCAAGCAACAACCTGTCATAGTCATACTTATGTAATCATACATTACAGACAATGTCCCAGATACCATCATCACTATCCCTAGGTATCTCCTGTCCCACCGGCAGGACAGACCCAGCAGAGGTGGTGGCACAGTGGTGTACAGTCAGGAGGGAGTTGCCCTGGGATTCCTCAACACTAACTTTGGACCCCATGAAGTCTCATGGCATCAGGTCAAACATGGGCAAGGAAACCTCCTGCTGATTACCACGTACCACTGTCCCTGATGAATCATTGCTCCTCCATGTTGAACATCACTTGGAGGAAGCACTGAGGGCGGCAAGGGTGCTGATTGTACTCTGAGTGGGTGATTTCAATGCCCTGCACTGAATGGTTCGGTAGCACTACTACTGCACGAGCTGGCCAAGTCCTGAAGGACATCGTTGCTAGATTGGGTCTGTGGCAGGTGGTAAGGGAACCAACAAGAGGGGAAAACATACTTGACCTCACCAACCTGCCTGCCACAGATGCATCTGTCTATGACAGCATCGGTAGGAGTGACCACTGCACAGCTGTTGTGGAGATGAAGTCCTACCTTCAGACTGAGGATACCCTTCAATGTGTTGTGTGGAACTCCCACCGTGTTAAATGGGATAGATTTCAAACAGCTCTAGCGGCTCAAGACTGGGCATTCATGAGACTCTGTGGGTCATCAGCAGCAGCAGAATTGTACTTGAACGCAATCTGTAACCTCAAGACCTGGCATATGCCCCATTTCCATCAATTCAGGGGGATCAACCCTGGTTTAATGAAGAGTGCGGGAGGGCAAGCCAGGAGCAGCAGCAGGCATACCTAAAAATGAGGTTTCAACCTGGTGAAGCTATAACATAGGAACAGGAGAAGGCCATTCAACCTGTTGAGCCTGCTCCACTATTCAATACGATCATGCTGATTGAACACTTGAATACCTTTTACCCATGCTATCCCTGTAAACCTTTACGTGTTTGTTGATCAGAAATCTATCAATCTCTACCTTGAACATACTCAATGACTGAGCTTCCACAGCCCTCTGGGGTAGAGAATTCCAAAGATTCACAACCCTCTGAGTAAAGAAATTTCACCTCATGTTGGTCCGAAGTGGCTTCCCCCCTGGCTGTAGACTCCCCAACCAGGGGAAACATCTTACATGCATCTACCTTGTCTATTCCTTTAAGTATTTGGTAGGTTTCAATGAGATCATCACTCATTCTTCAAAATTCTAGAGAATACAGGCCTAGTTTGCCTAATCTCTCTTCATAAGACAGTCCTGCCATCCCCGGAACAAGTCTGGTGAACCCTCATTGCACTCCCTCTATGGCAATAATATCCTTTGAGGTAAGGGGACCAAAACTGCACATAGTACCCCAGGTGCGGTCTAACCTAGCTTCTATACAATTGAAGCAAGTCTTCACTACTCCTGTGCTCAAATCTCTTGCGATAAAGGCTAACATTCCATTAGCCTTCCTAATTGCCTGCTTCACCTGCATGTTTGGTTTCTTACAAGGACACCCAGGTCCTTTTGTTCAACTTCACTTGCTAATCTTTTACCATTTAGGAAATACTCTTGCACATCTGTTCTTTCTAAAGTAGAGAACCTTACATTTTTCCACATTATATTCCATCTATCATGTTCTTGCCCACTCATTAAGCCTGTCCAAATCCTCCTGTAACAGATGCCAGTCTTTAGCCAGTTCAATTCACTCCATGGGATATCAAGAAACAACTGAAGGCACTGGATAATGCAAAGGCTATGGGCCCTGACAATATTCCGGCAATAGCACTGAAGACTTGTGTTCCAGAACATGCCGCGCCCCTAGCCAAGCTGTTCCAATCCAGCTACAACACTGGCATATGCCCAGCAATGTGGTAAATTGCCAGGTATATCCTCTGCACAAAAAGAAAGACAAATCCTATTCCGCCCCATCTCGATCATCAGTAAAGTAATTGAAGTGGACAACAGTGCTATCAAGCGGCACTTGCTTAGTAATAATCTGCTCGCTGACACCCAGTTTGGGTTCCACCAGGGCCACTTGGCTCCCTTGCCTCGTTCCAGCCTTGGTTCAAACATGAACAAAAGAGCTGAACTCCCGAGATCAGGTGAGAGTGACTGCCCTTGACATTGAGGCTGCACTTGGCCGAGTGTGGCATCAAGGAGACTTAGCAAAACTGGAGTCAATGGGAATCAGGGGGCAAACTCTCTGCTGGTTGGTGTCACACCTAGCATAAAGGAAGATGGTTGTGGTTGTTGGAGGTCGATCATCTCAGCTCCAGGATATCACTACAGGAGTTCCTCAGGGCAGTGTCTTTGGCCTAACCATCTTCAGCTGCTTCATCAATGACCTTCCTCCAATCAAAAGGCCAGAAGTGGGGATATTCACTGATGATTGCACAATGTTCAGCACCCTTCGCGCACTCTTCAGATACTGAAGCTGACCAAATGCAGCAAGACCTGGAAAATACCTGGGCTTGGGCTGACAAGTGGCAAGTAACATATGTGCCACACAAGTGCCAGGCAATGACCATCTCCAACAAGAGAAAATTTAACCATTTCCCCATGACCTTTAATAGTTTTACCATCACTGAATTCCTCAATGTCAACTCCTTGACGATTACCATTGACCATAAACTTAAGTGGACAAGCCATATAAATACTGTGGCTGCAAAAGCAGGTCAGAGGCTAGGAATCCTGGGACGAGTAACTCACCTCCTGACTCCCCAAAGTCTGTCCACCATCTACAAGGCCCAAATCAGGAGTGTGATGGAATACTCCTCACTTTCCTGGATGAGTGCAGCTCTCACAACGCTCAAGAATCTTGACACCGTCCAGGACAAAGCAGCCTGCTTGATAGGCACCACATCTACAAATATTAACTCCCTCCACCACTGACGCATGGTGACAGCAGTGCGTACCATCTAGAAGATGTGCTGCAGGAATTCACCAAAGCTCCTTCAACAGCACCTTCCAAACCCATGACTGCTACCATCTAGAAGGACAAGGGCAGCAGATAGATAGGAACAACACCACCCGGAAATTCCGCTCCGTGTCACTCACCATCCTGACTTGGAAATATATTGCCGTTCCTTCACTGTTGCTGGGTCAAAATACTAGAATCCTCTTCCTGTGGGTGTACCTACACCACATGGACTGCAGTGCTTCAAGAAGGCAGCTCACCACCATCTTCTCGAGGGCAACTAGGGATGGGCAATAAATGCTGGCCTGGCTAGCAAAGCCCACATCCCATGAATGAATAGAAAAAAAAATGAGACACTGTTCCTGTATTGTGCATTATCTTATGGTGGAGGGAAGGCCATTGGTGGAGTAGGTGAAGATAGTTGAGTCTAGCACATCTACTTGTAGCCAGAGTATCACTTCAGTACCTTCTCTTTCTGTGGCCACACCATGGCTCTGGTGTCCCCCAAAGATCTGTCCTTGAACCCTTCATTCTCATCTGCTTGCTCCCTTGGGAACAGCATTCGAAAGCAGAGTGTTAGCTTTTGCATGTACGCTTACAACCTCCAGCTCTACGTCACCACTGCCTCTTTCAACTCCTCCAGTGTTGCTAAATTATCAGATTACTTATCTGACCTCCAGTACTGAATGAACAGATATTTCCTCCATTTAATTATTGGCAATGCTGAAGCCATTGTTTTCGATCCCCCCTCCAAACTCTGTTTTGGAGCAATAACTCCATTCCTCCTGTGTTTACAGTCTTGTTGTCTTATGTCTCTGAGCTTCTGACCTCGTATCTGTGCTTATTTCGACCTTCATAACATCACCTGGTTTTACCCTGTCTCAGCTTGTCTGTTGCTGAAAATGTATTCTTGCCCTTGCCACCTCCAAACTTGACTATTCCAATGCTGGCTGGTTTCCAATGTTTTCTCTTCCATAAACTTAAGGTCATCCAAAACACTCTATCTGGGTCCTTACTTGTACCAGTTTCTGTTTCTCAGGCACCCTTGTGCTGGTTGACCTATGTTGGTTCCCAGTCAAGTAACATTTTTCTTTTTTTATGTTCTCATCCTTTTCAAATCCCTCCACTGCCCTACACCACTACCAGCCAGCCGCACCCCCCCCCCCCCAATCCCCATCCCCCTAATCTCCTCCAGCTCCCAGTCCTCAAATATCTGCACCTATCTAATTCTCACCTGATGAGCTTCCTCAATTTCAGTCATCCCACCATGGGTGGTTGTGCCTTCAGCTGCCAAGGACCTATACCTCTCTGCCTCTGCCTGTAACTCCCTTTTAAGATGGTCCTTAAAAATCTATCTTTTTGACCAAGCTTTGGCCATCTACCCTAATATCACTTCTGTGGTTAGGTGTCTGATTATGCTTTATAAGGCTTTTGTGAAGTCCCTTGGGATGTTTTGTGGCTCGGTGTCTGATTATGCTTTATAATGCTTTTGTGAAGTCCCTTGGGATATTTTATGTTGAAGGCACAGTATGAATATAAGTTGTTTGAAGGGTGACTAATAACTTAAGAGTTAGGTGTTGAGAGTTTCAAAGGAGAGAGAGACACAGAGGTTGAGGCTGGGAACTCCAGAGCATTTGGCCGTAGATAGCTGAAGACACAATTTTCAGTGATGAAGCATGGGAAGTTACAAGCAGGCAGAGCTGAAGGGATGCCAAGGACTTGGAAAGTAGTAGAGCTGGAGGAGGTTACAGAGATGAGGCTGGTGATGGGCTGCGGTGGGGGGGATGTGGTGGGGGCAGTCTTGTGCAAGGATTAAAGCACTCTCTGGCGGTCATTATTTGTCATCCTCAAATTAAAATATAACTGAGTAAAATCAATATAATTCTAATAAACTTGAAATAAATGTTCTCATTTTGCTCTGGTCTCATCAGGAGTTAGAGATGGCCGTACAGAAGAGGAATGATATAATTAGCCAGCTGACTGATAACCTACAGCAGGTTATTCGGAACAGAGATGAGGTCCAACAGGAAGCTCTGGAGTTAACTGATCAGATTCAGTCTTTACAGCACCAATTGCAACAGGTACTTAGAGATATGCTACTTAATCCAGACACCTTTTGCTTTCAATGAATATATTAAGTTGACTGCCACTTGACATTGCTACTCATGCAGAATTTTTTTGTTGTCATTTATTAAGGAGCAGGGCAGTGTTCTGCTTTGGATGTCCGAGATGAGCATCAAACATTTCTTGATTGATTCTTGCATTATCTAAATGCAATGCAAAATTCCTTTAGTTCTGCAGCTTTAGAAGAACAGTTCTACTTTGTTGTGAATATTTTACTTGTCTATACCTGTAATTCTTGTGTTCTGAGATTTAGGATTAGTTTTGTTTGCTAAATTTCAGTGTAGTTGGTCATTGTATATACATTCCTGCCATGATATATATTCATCTCGTGAAGCAATCAAATTAACATTTCTCTTGCAGAAAATGTGCATGGTACTCATAGTAATATAACAATCTGAAAGGATTTTTAAAAATTAAGCCTTGACGCTACATTATTTATTCAATGTGATTTATTTGGCATGGTATTGTTTTTGTATTGCCGTTAGCAAGATATTTCCCTGAGTAATGAAAACCTCTATCAGATGGTGCTCACGGGCTACTGGATAATCTTGAGGTGTTTTTTAAAAGAAGAGCAGAGAGGTGGATTCATCAAGAGTAGGTTTAATTAAATAAATTATTATAACACAAGTGTCAGCTCGGTTCAGTGAAAGCAGTACTGTTTCTCAGAAGATTTCTTCTTTCAGAAGAATTAAGCGCATAATCTAGACTGAGCTCAGTTTGATACTGAGATGCAGTCTTCCATTACATAGAAACCAAGAACAGGAGTAGGCCATTTGGCCCTTCGAGCCTGCTCTGCCATTCATTATGATCATGGCTGATCATCCAACTCAATAGCCTGCTCCCGCTTTCTCCCCATACCCTTTGATCCCTTTTGCCCCAAGAGCTATATCTAACTCCTTGAAAACATACAATGTTTTGGTCTCAACTGCTTTCTGTGATCACGAATTCCACAGGTTGACCGCTCTCTGGGTGAAGAAATTTCTCCTCATCTCAGTCCTAAATGATCTACCCCATTTCCTCAGATTGTGACCCCTGGTTCTGGACTCCCCCACCATCAAGAACATCCTTCCTGCATCTACCCTGTCTAGTCCTGTTAGAATTTTATAGATTTCTATGAGATCCCCCCTCATTCTTCTGAACTCCAGCGAATATAATCCTAATCGACTCAATCTCCCCTCATATGTCATTCCCGCCATCTCAGGAATCAATTGGGTAAACCTTCGCTACACTCCCTCTATAGCAAGTACATCCTTCCAAGGAGACCAAAACTGTACACAATATTCCAGATGTGGTCTCACCAAGGCCCTGTACAATTTCAGCAAGACATCCCTGTTCCTGTACTCGAATCCTCTGGCTATGAAGGCCAACATACCATTTGCATGCTTACCTTCAGCGACTGGTGTACAAGGACACCCAGGTCTTGTTAAACTGCTTGCCTGCTCCCTTAATGCCATTCAAAGAAGACTAGATTTGTCTTAAATCAGTATTTAACCCTCAAACACCACCACATCAGATTAATTAGCCATTTGCCTCAATATTGGATCCTTCTGTGTGCACACTGCTTCCATAAGCAGAGTAATTGCACTTTAGTTGTTCATTGGAGATAATGCATTGGTAGTAAAATGCTTTGGGATGTCACGAGGCCATGAAAGGTGCTATTTAATTGCAAGTTTTTTCATTCCATAGGAAAATAATTTAATGCTAAAAATCTTGTTTGTTACCTTGAAGTACAATATTTATTGTCCTTGTTTATATGAAACAAATTGAAGAATTTTGTTCCCCAAATGTTTTTCTATTGTTACACAAAAGTGCAAATTGAGAAAATTATCAACCTTGACTAAAGTTGGATATGAATGTTTGATGTGTTGGCCATTTAACATTTTTCTCCCTTATGATATGAAGTATATTGCAGAACTAAAAAGTTTTACATTTTGAAATTTATGCATGGTCAAATTCATTGCATTGGTGCAGTGCATTGGTGTACATGTTTCTGAACCTGATTGGCAGTGTGAATTTTGACCCAAGATTCTCAATGAATTACTGTTCTATATTGTCCAATATAATGGATGGTTGTTGCTGAATGTGAGGGCGCTTTTTTTTTTGTTTATTCTGCTCTCTCTTTTACATGGTTTTGTAGTCTGAAGCATGCAAGGATAAAATAAGTGTACCATTCACCCATGTTTATGCATGAGTGGTGCTAGTCTCTGTGTTGACCAGTTCTTAGCCTGCAAAGCTGCTTGAGTGGCTGTGACACTGTTAGTAATGTGCATGTGCAAAGCACTAATGTTGTGAAACGTACAATGAAAGAAACTCAGTAGATTGGAGCAAGAAATTGCAAAGGGTCATAGATCAGGCAGGAAATTCTATGGTGGACGGAATTCAACATGAGACATGAAGTGTCATCCACTCAGATCAGAGACCAATAATGTGAATATATCCCATATAGTAAAATGCCCCAAGGTGCTCCACAGGAGTGATTATCAGACAAAATTTGACAGAATCATTCTAGGACACATGTACCGAAATTTGGTTAAAGAGGTAGGTTTTAACTGATGTCTTAAGTAGGATAGAGGTTTAGGAAGGAAATTCCAGAGCTTGGGGTCCAGACAGCTAAAGGAACAACTGACAATGGAGGGATAGTGGAAACCTAGCTTTTTAACTAAGTTTCTGGTCACCTGTCCTAGTATTTATCGGTGTTAAATTTTATCTGATAATCACTCCTGTGAAGCACCTTGGGAAATTTTACTGTATGAAAAGTGCTATATAAATGCACATCGTTGATTACAGATCTAAAGAGGTCCGAATTGAAGAAGCACTGAGTTCTTGCAAATTTGTACAAATGGAGGAGGGTACATGGACAATTAATGAATTTGGGCACAAGGATGATCATTTTACATTGTTACATTGCTGGATCAGGAGCTAATGGAGCCTAACAAAGACAGGGATGATGTGTGAACAGGACTTGGTGCAGCGAAGCTTTGGGTGAACTGAAATTTATGGAATGTGGAAGATGGAGACTGGCCAGAAAGCATTGGAATAGTTTGGAAGAGACAAATGCATGGATGAGGGCTGAAACAGAGCAGAGATGGCTAGCCAATTCAGGGTGGCAGTAGGCTGTCTTGCTGATGGAGTGAATATATTATTGGAGGCAAAACTCAGGGTCAGATAGGATGCTGAGGTTGTGAGCAGTCTATTTCAGCTTCACAGTGGCCAGGGAGAGCAAAAGATTAGGTTTTGTTCATATTTAATTCAAGCAAATTTCTGATCATCCAATACTGATAAGCTGCATGACAAATCTGATGCAGTGGAGAAATAGATAGAGGTGGTTATCAAATAAATCTAGGTGGTATTATCGTACATGTGAAACATGATGTCATGTTTTTGGATGTTACTGAGCTAGATGAGAAATTGGAAGGGACCAATTACAGATCCTTGGGGGACCTCAGAGGCAAAACGGAATATTTTAGAACATAGGAACATAATAGGAGTTGATGTAGCCATTTGGTCCTTCGACAACTGAGCATCCAGAACTCCTTGGGTTACAGAATTACAAGGATTTACAACCCCTTCAGTAAAGAGCTCTGTTGTCTCATCTGAGACCTAAATGACAAATCACTTACTCTGACACTGTTCTAGATTCCCCATCTAGGTTTCCACTATCCCTCCATTGTCAGTTGTCCCTTTAGCTGTCTGGACCCCAAGCTCTGGAATTTCCTTCCTAAACCTCTATCCTACATTTTCTCAGCATCCACCCTGTCAAATTCCTTCATAATTTTATATGTTTGAATTATATCACCTCTGATTCTTTCCTGAATTCCAAGGAGTATAGGCCTAATCTCCCCGTAGGACAATTCTCTCATCCCAGAAACCAGCCGAATGAACTTTACTTGACTTGGCGGAAATGCAGTGATGTTCTTTCTTTGGTAAGATCAGAACTGCACACAGTACTTCAGGTCTGGCCTAGCCAATGATCTGTATAATTATAGGAAAAGTACTTATACTCTAATTCTTCTGTAACAAAAGTGAACATTTGCTTTCCTAATTGCTTGCTATACCTGCATGTTAGCTTTCTGTGATTGATGCACAAGGATACCCAGGTCCCTTTCGATGCATGCATTTCCAATCCCTCAGCGTTCAAAAATATCCTAATTTTTAATTTTTCTGACCAAAGTGGATGACTTCAAACTTGATTGCATTGTATTCCATTTGATATGTTCTTGCCCACTCACCCAATCAGGTCTGTGTTCTCTGCAGCCTCTTTGCAACATCCTTACTGCTTGCTTTCCCACTTAACTTTGTACTGCCTACAAATTTGGATGTGTTACACTCTGTCCCTTATCTAAGTCATTAATATGGACTGTAAATAGCCGATGTGCAAGTACTGATCCTTGTGTTACCCTGTTAGTCACAGTTTACCAATCCAAAAATGTCCTGTTTATTCCTACTGTTCGTACATTTGATGATTAGTCCTCGTCCATGAGGGATCATAGGTCAGTCTCTCTCTGTTTGAGAGAGAGAAGCGGTTAGATAGCTTGAGGGGCTATGAGGCAAGGCATGGTGGCAGAGCTCCATGAACAGCTGGTACATTAACCAATCCTCAATCCATGTATATTAGCTATTAGCCCATGAGTCCTAATTTTATATAATAGCCTCTTGTGTGATACCTTATTAAATCCTTTTTTAATAATCCAAATGCATTCATTGGTTCCCCGATCTACCTTGCTACTTATAATCTCAGAAACTCAAACATTTGCCAAACCTTATTTCCCTCTCTTAATTCTATGGTGACTCTGATTAGTCATGTTATGATTTTCTAAATGCCCTGCCACCATGCCCCTAATAACAACAGGTTCTAGATTTTGCTTCCTACTGATAAACTAACTGACATATAGTTCCCCATTTTCTCTCTTCCTCCTTTCTAAAATAGTGAGGTTATGTATTCTACCTGCCAACCTGTGGGAATCTTCCAAAGTCCAAGGAAATCTGGAAGATCAAAACCAATGCATTCACTATCTCTGCAGCTGTCTCTTTTAAAACACCAGGATGCAGGCCGTTAAGTTGCCATTTAGTCCGTTTAATTTTTGCAATATTATTTCTTTACTTGCACTGATTTCTTTTAAGTTTCTCATTCTCACCAGAGCCTTGGTTTCCCATTGTCTCTGTCTTCGTAGTAGAAGACACACAATATTTGATTAATGTGTCTGCCATTTCCTTATTGTCTACTATAATTTCACTTGTCTCTTGTCTCTGATGGGCCAATTTTACTTTCACTAATCTCTTTTTTTTGTGTCCATACTGCCGTACCTGGTTTTGATGTTTCCCAATCTACCTTAACCAACTTGCCCTTCAGATCACTTGTTCTTAAAAGTGGGAGTCGAAGTGGGAGCGGAAAAGCACATCACTGAAAGCTAGTAAAAGTATACAAAATAGTGGTTGGCAAAGGCTAATGGAATGTTGAACTTTATCTCCAAGCAAGTTAGAATACTCCAGGTGGGATCTGATGAAGGCCCTGTACAACTCGGCTATCACTTCTTCGTTTTTGTAATGTATTCAGTTTAGAGCACCACAAGTCAGGAAAGATACTAAGATAAAAACAAAAGTTCAACAACTTCAGACCATGAACTCTCTCCCATCCTCACCCCTTTTTTTTCCAATATTCATTTTTATTTTTTAATTTTTATCCACTTAGTTTTATTTATTTTCATTTTTATTCATTGTTTTATCCCCACCTTTTATCCTATTTTTGATCTTTTACCCCACCCCCACAAGGGCCACCTGTTACTTGTTCATGTTGTTCTTTTTAGAGTGCTTACCCTTGTCCTGCTATTATCATATTCTGCTTTCTTAGCTTAATGCCACCATCAGCACATCCTTTAGCCAGTACCACTACCATTAACACCCCTTTGTTCATGACATCTTTGTCAATTTCTCCTTTGCCCCCTCCTATCGCTGGCAGTCTATCCAGTTTCACCTGCTCCACCCCTCTTAAACAGCATAAATGTGATCACATTTTTACTTCTCTTTACCTCTGAAGAAGTCATATGAACTTGAAACGTTAACTCTGTTTTTCCCTCCACAGATGCTGTTAGACTTGCTGAGTTTTTCCAACATTTGCTGTTTTTGTTTCAGGAAAGACACTATTTGTCTTGTAGGGGTATAATGTAGATTCACCAAAACAAAACTAGTGCTTAAAATTTTGAGGGCAGGTTACATAAGATTATGCCACTTGAGCTTTGAAGGGCAAGGAGTGATCTAATCGAGATTTTTATCCATAATGGGAATTGATGAGATTGATGCAGTTAAACTAATTTTTCTGGTGTGTGAATAAGGGAGCACAATCATAAAATTTAAAGATAGGCTATTTAAAAGTGAAATCAGGAAGTACGTTTTCACAGAACAGTGGGATCTGTAACAAAAACAATGGGATCTGTAACACTCTTCCAAAAGTCTGGGTTAATTTGGATTTTTAAGGCTGAGACTGATGGAGTTTTGTTAGGTTAGGATATCTATGGTTATTACAGCCACACTCTTACATAAAAGATCCTGAAGAATGACTACACACTAATTTGGTCTATTTATGGTTTAGGATCAGCCCAAGATCAACACAACATGACCTGGGATGAACAGGCATTTGTATGCTGAAATTTTAATGCTCCGTGTTACAGATGCTGGTTACAGATGCACTGAATTTGAACTGCTGTATTAAATATCTGATAAATGGAGTTCCAGAAATTTAGAGCAATTGTGAAGATACAACTAAAAGCCGAGATTGCTGTCCCTGGGCTAAGCGTACCTAGTAGTTTCGGTGTTACCAATTAGATTATGTATCAGAATCCAGTAGCGTTAGCGTACAGGAAATCAAATATATTTGACTTTTGGACTGGTTCCCTCAATGTTTGCAGGAGGAGAAAATATTAATTGGATGAGGCTTCTCAGGCAGTGAGATACAGTTGAGGTAGCTGCTCATGTGAGAGCATTGTTAAACTCAATTCAGGTTACCACCTGGCTATTATGTAAGTATGGGAATGAAATAGCTAATACATTTGCTGAGAAGAATTTCTGCCAAAGAAATGTATTCATGATGAATTTTTAAATGTAATATTTTGCAGGCAAGTGAGATCCTGAAAAACAAAAGCCCTGGATTTATAGAACTCCTTCAGGCCCAGCAACAAATCTCTTTGTTCCAGCAGAACCTGAAAGACCAGAGTGAACGCATGGAGACACTTGAACAACGAACACATGATCTAGAAGCCCAACTGGAATATTCCGAGCAAGTGAGCAAATGGCTGAGCTTGTTGCAGTGATTAATTCTCTCAATATCCAGTGTTTCCATTTTTCTCTGTCTCCAAGCTTTGCCTTATTTACACAGTTTAGAAACTGTGTCCTGTCCAGGAAATGCATTATGCATTTATCCATTATGCCTGCTTTTCTGATACTAAGATATCCTGAGTTTAAGAAATACAACTAAAATATTGAGGTCCACTTCTAGAAACTGAGTGGTCTAGAAACAAATTTGGATAGGTGAGGTGAGAGTGACTGCCCTTGACACCAAGGCAGCATTTGACTGTGTGTGGCATTAAGGAACCCTAGCAAAATTGGAGTCAATGGGAATCAAGGGGAAAGTTCTGTGCTGCTTGGAGTCATACCTAGCACAAAGGAAAATGCCTGTGGTTGTTGGAGGTCAATCACCTCAGTTCCAGGACATCACTGCAGGAGTTCCTCAGTGTAGTGTCCTAGGCCCAACCATCTGCTTCATCAATGACCTTCCTTCCATCATAAGGACAGGATTGGGGATGTTCGCCATTCGCAACTCCTCAGATACTGAAGCAGTCCATGTCTAAATACAGCAAAACCTGGACAATATTCAGGCTTGGGCTGACAAGTGGCAAGTAACATTCGTCCCACACAAGTGCCAGGCAATGTCCACCTCGAACAAGAGAGAATCTAACCATCACCCCATGACATTTAATGACATTGCCACTGCTCAATCCCCACTATCAACATCCTGGGTGGTTACCATTGACCAGAAACTGAACTGGGCTAGCCATATAAATACTGTGGCTGCAAGAGCAGGTCAGAGGCTCGGAATCCTGTGGTGAGTAACTCACCTCCTGACTCCCCAAAGCCTGTCCACCTTCTACAAAGGCACAAGTCAGGAGTGTAATTGAAAACTCTCCACTTGCCTGGACGAGTGAGGCTCCAACAACACTCAAGAAGCTCGACACCATCCAGGACAAAGCGGCACACTTGATTGCACCCCGTCCACAAACATTCACTCCCTTCACCACCAATGAACAGTGGCAGCAGTGTGTACCATCTACGAGATGCACTGCGGAAACTCACCAAGGCTCCTTCCAAACCAACAATTGCTACAATGTAGAAGGACAAGGACAGTAGACACATGCGAACACGAGCTGGAAGTTCCCCTCCAAGCCCCACACCATTCTCACTTGGAAATATTTCGCCATTCCTTCACTGTTGCTGGGTCAAAATCCTGGAAACTCCCTCTGTAACAGCAGTGTGGGTGTTCCAACAGCACATGAACTGCAGTGGTTCAAGAGGACAGCTCACCACCACCTTCTAACGGGCAATTAGGGATGGGCAATAAGTGCTGGCCTAGCCTGTGATGCTGATATCCTGTAAATGAATAAAAAGATCATGGCTGATCTGTTTGCATTTTGAATTCCACATTCTCATCTACCCCCGATAACCTCTTGTCTCTTCCTTAAAAATATTCAGTGACCCTGTCTCCTGAGGCAGAGTTCCAAAGTTGCACCACCCTCTGAACGGAAAAATTCTCCTCATTTCTGTCTTGTGAGGGCAACCCCTAATTTTAAAACAGTGCCCCCTAGCCCTGGACTCGCCCACAAGAAGAAACATCCTTTTCACGTCCACCTTGACCTACAAGGAAGTCCAGGGTTATGGAGGGCAGGCAGGAAAGTGGTGTTAAGGCCACAATCAGATCTGTCATGATCTTGTTGAATGGCAGAGAAGGCTTGGTGGGTTGAATAGCTTTACTCTGCTCCTATTTCTTATAATCTTATGATCTCAAGACTGCTCAGCCACTCAATACGATCATGACCAATCATCGGCCTCAAATCTACTGTGTTCGTTCCCCATATCTCCTGATTCCAGGGAAAATCCAAAATCTATCTATCTTTGTCTTAAATATATTCAGCAGTGGAGCATCTGCAATCATTCCAAAGATTCAGGATCCTCTGAGTGAAGAAATTTCTTCTATTTCAGTCCTAAATTATCAGTCCCTTGTGAAGACTTTGGCCCCTGTGTCCCAGTTATCCCCAGCCAAGGGATACAACCTCTCAGTATCTACCCTATGAAGCCCCTTCAGAATAACGTATGTTTCAATGAGATCATCTCTCATTCTTTTAAATTCCAGAGTGTATAGGCCCCATTCACTCAGCTTCTCATCATTGGAGAACCTTCATCCCAATTTTGTGAACTATTGCTGTGCTGCCTCCAATGCAAATATATCCTTCCTTAAATTATGGAGACCAAAACTGAACAGTATTCTAGGTGTGACCTCACCAAAGCTCTGTACAATTATAACAAGACTTCCTTCTCCTTGTTTTCCACTTCCCTTGCAATAAAGGTATGCATGTCATTTGCGTTCCTAATTGTTTGCTGTACTAGCATACTTTCTTTATGTTCCTGTATGAACACACCTCTTTACGTCAACAGTTGGACATTTCATATCTTTAAAAAATATTCGGATTTTCCTTTATTATCAAAGGTAGTTCTACTTCATCTGCCACCTTGTTGCCCACTCAGTCAACCTGGCTATATCTCTTTGTAGCCTCTTCCTGTCCACCTAATAGCTTACATTCCACCCAGCTTTGTATCATCAGCAAACTTAGATAGGTTACCCTCTGTCATTAGTATAATTTTTAAGCCCTAGCACTGCTTCTTGTGGCACTCCACAATCACAAGAAAATGCCCCATTTATTCCTACTCTCTCCTTCAACCTTCTGTCATTAGTATAATTTGCAAGCCCTAGCACTGCTTCCTGTGGCACTCCACTAGTCACAAGAAAATGCCCCATTTTATCCCTACTCTCTCCTTCATGTCTGTTAAACAATGCTCTATCCATGCTAACATATTACACACGACTCTGAGCCTTTATCTTGTACATTAATATTTTCTGTGGCGCCTTATCAAATGCCTTTTGGAAATACAGCTGTACTACATCTATTTGTTCCCGTTTAACTACACTACACTACATCCTCAAAAAAACTCTAATAAATTTGTCAAATGTGATTTTCATTTTGTAAAACCATGCTGAGTCTGCCTGATGCTATGATTTTCTAAATGCATTGTTAAGACTTCCTAATAAGAGATTCCAGCATTTTCCGCGATGTCAAGCCAAACAGCCTGTCGTTCCCCACTTTCTCGCTCCTTCCTTTCTTGAACAGCAGAGTTTGATTTAGCAGGGCAGTAAACACAAAATGGGCATATGTTTTCATTTTTTTCCACGTTCTACGAGAATTTTTCTTTTTCTTTTAAGAATGCAAAAGACAAAGACAGCTGTCTTACTCAGATAGTTGAACAACAGAAAATTACAGAAAATACCATGCTACAATTAAATCAGTGGATAGAAGAAAAAGATGAAGCCATTAAAGAATTAGAAGAAAAATTGCACCATAAAAACATGACCATATCGCAGCTGCAGCAAGCACTCTCGTTTAGGAACCAAGAAATTGCTGAATTAAATGGTAACGTTGAAAGTACCATTGAACAAAGGGAGCAGCAGTCCTTGGAGGAGACTGGAGAACAAAATGATGGTGCTGAAAACATACAGGAACAATTTGGTTGGAAGGATACTCCATTGTATGTAGAGCAGCTGAGGGTTGATATAGGGACGATGCACAATCAGGAACCTGCCCAAGTAATGCTGGCTGAACAAACAAAGCAAGAAATTGATTTAAATGTTGAGGTTGATTTTTTACCAGGTCAGGTTCAAAACGATTCTGGTCCTTATGAACAAGTGCAAATTTTAAATGCAGCGATAACTGAACTCAAAAAGAAGCTGCAAGAGTCCAATCTTGAGCAAGAGAAACTTCACAAAAAAGTAGAAAAGCTGAAGGTGTCTCAACAGGAACAGGAGAAATATAGACATTTGGTTCAGGATCTGGAAGAACAGACTAAGCTGTGCAAATCTGAAAAAGAACATTTAAATGATGAAATTCAGGAGCTCAATGCTTTTTTGGCCCAAGAGAAGGAAGTCAGTAAGGAAATGAGACTCCGGCATGAGCACGAAGTCACAAACTACAGTATCAAATTGGAGATGATGGAGAGGGAGAAGGATGAAGTGCTGAGCCGACTGGCTGAATCTCAGGAAGTAGAGCTTGAACAACTTAAAACCAAAATGCTGTTCGGTCATGAAGCAGAATTGTCCAAACTTAGGGAAGACCTTGAAATGCAACACAATCTACAAACTGAAGCACTTCGAAGGGAATTGGAATGTCTGAAAAAAAACTTGCGCAGTGAAGTACACCGAAATGATATCAATGAGGACTTGGAAGCAGTGGACAAAGAAAGAGTGATTTTGACCAAGCAGTGTGCAGAGCTACTAAAACAGCTGCAACAAAAAGAGTTAGAGTTGGAAAAGTTGCATGTGGAAGTGAAGAATTCATCCAGCCAAACACAGGAAGCTGTCCAGAAATGGAAAGCTGTCACAGAGGAGCTATCATGCCTACGTTTAGAGTTGGAAAAAGAAAGTGCTGAACGTTGTGAAGAGCAAATAAAGGAGCCGCTTCTTGAGAGCAAAGGAAATGCTCTGGTGACTCAACCTGGACAGATAAGCATGGCTTCCACTCTGGCTATTGCAAAGGAAAAAGTGAGAAAAGACAAAGAAGTTGACACAGATATGTTAAAGGGGATGGTACAAGATCTGAAAGAGGAGAAGCAGTTGTTGCTGGCACAGCTACGCGAACAGGAACAGCTAGTCAAAGAGGTTCAAGAACAAAAGCTTGCTGCAGATTCAGTCACCAGTGAAGTTCAAGCCTTGTTTGGCCGCCAGCTCGCTGCATTACAGAGCCAACGGGATCAGCTGCAGGATCAGCTTGAGGCCCAAAAAGCTAAAAGCCAAACAATGTCGGAAGTCCTAGGGCAGAAAACCATGCAGGAATTGTCCCTGCACAAAGAGCTTGAAGAACTTAAATCAGCGTTGAGAGAAAATGATGAGTGTGTGAATCGACTAAGTGAAGAGAAAATCAAGCTTGAAAATAAAGTATTGTCAATTGCACAGGATCTTTCTGAGATTGAAGAAGTACTTAGTCGAATCAAAGCTGAAAATAATTGCTTGAGGAAAGACAATACAGATTTGATACATCGACTCCAAGATCTGGATTGTACAATGCAATCTGAGATTCTAGCCCTAGGCAGTGAGTTGAACGAAAAGGTTACTGAATTACAGAAGCTAGAGGCAGTAATGGAAGAACAAAAGGCTCAATACCTTCAGAAACATTCTGCTCTGAAGCTGGAGATCAACAACCAAACAAAGGCTCAACAGCAACTAGAACAAAGTCACAATGAAAAGGTTCAAGCTCTCCTGCAGCAACAGGAAGAGAGGCTTAGCCATGCTGTGCAACAAGCTCGAGTAGAAGTGACCAGCCGTTATGAGGAAGAACTGAGCAAAGTGGAAGAGTTGTACCAGTCTGATATGATGAATTTAAAAATGCAACATCAGAAGGAGGTATTTGTGGTTTTTGCTGTAACATATAACAAATAGTTGATGACCTAAAATGAATTTTGATTCTTTCCCATTAGTTTAATCTTTATATCTAATGAGCAAGAATGGTACTTCTAACATAGACAGTAGGAGGGTATAGTGTAAATTGCACCTGGACTTATAGCTCTTCTCCTCGAGCTTGCTAGCTCATTATGCAATATATACAATGCATTTAATTGTGTGCTCCCATGCTACAGGAAAATGTTGTTGGATGTTAGGACTAAAGTAATCCTAATAATTTTTATCTTTAGCTGCTCCAAGTTTCTTCAGTGTGACTCTGATGTTGTTTGAATTTTGTTAAGTTTGTAACGTGTGAGCCAGGGTGTGCTGCATCAATCACCGTTATTTGTTTCTCTCAAGCATTGTAGACTTTTGCCTGAATTTGGAGTCTGAGGTCAATTTTGACCATTTCTATCTCCCACCACCAATTCTGGGAATTCAATTTCTGGTTTATGCAGCTAAATCCCAAAAGCTCTCTGCTTCTCAGAAGCTCTGATCCAAGGATCAGCTTCTGGACTAGGACCACGTTTTAAATTAGCATCCCAGCATTTTTCTCCATTTCACCAGCACACTGCTAGATGCAATTTAAGATGTGTCTTTGTCTGGGTGCCATGCCAATACTAACTAGCGTCAAGTTCATGCTGCTGGATTTCTTTAGCTACTGGTTCCAACCTCAGGAAGCGTGCTGAAAAACCACTATTTCTACTGATGTTTCACCTATTCAGGATCTTATTTTGGTCCAGTGTGCTCTGTTGTACAAATCAGCACTGGTATCATCAAACACATAGGTCTGGCAGCATAGAGGTAATGTTGCTGACCTGGTTATCCGCAGGCTGAACTAATGATCTGGAGACATAAGTTAAAATCTCATCATGGCAGCTGGGAAATTAATTTAACTAAATTAATCTGGAATAAAATAGCTAGTAACTGTAAAGATGATCATGAAATTACCAGATTGTTGTAAAAATCCATCTATTTCATTCATGCCCTTTTCTGAAAAGTAAATTTGCCAACCTAACCCTGTCTGACCTTTGTGACTCCAGACCCACATCGATGTGGTTGATCTTTAACTGCCCTCTGAAATGGCCTAGTAATCGTTCATCAGGTTTTTTGGTCATTTTGGTTCTCTTCACCTACCACAGCCCCAGTCTGGTGAATGTGTCCTTCAGGATACAGCCAGATTGATCAGCAGAGCTCTCAAGCCATCCTTGACAATGGACATTATTCCTGCCAAGAATGTATCCTGCATCAGTGCTTCTTCCAAGCATCAATATAGAGGAGTTCTGATTCATCAGTTGAAGGAGGATGATAGATGGTAATCAGAAGGAGGCTCCTTACTCATGTTTGACCTGACGCTCTGAGATTTCATTGTGCCCTTAGTCAATTTTAAGAGCTCCCAGAGACACCCCTTCCTAACTATACTACTATCCTGCCAACTATGGTAGGCTAGTCCATACTTAGAAATGGTGATGGAGGGGTGTGGGATTTTGGTTAGAAGCTATGATTCTTAGAGTATGACAGTCAGGTTATTGCTTGATTCATCTGTGGGACAGCTGTCCCAATTTGGGCACAAGTCCCCAGATGTGAGTAAGTAGGACTTTGTAGAATTATCTGGGCCTTTTTTAAAATTCATTCATGAGACGTGGAAGTCGCTGGCTAGGTCAGCATTTATTGCCCATCCCTAATTGCCTTTGAGAAGGTGGTGGTGAGCTGCCTCCTTGAACCGCAGCAATCCATGTGCTTTTAGGGAGGGAATTCCCAGATTTTGACCCAGTGACAGTGAATGAATTCACTGTTTCCAATTCACTTGTTTCCAAGTCCAGATTGTCATGAAGCTCTTAATGTGTATAATATTATTGGAAAATATTTTTCTTTTAAAATAGAGGTTTAGTCTGTGGGTGTGTCTTAATTGGATTAAAGCCAGCTACTCTGGGTGCTTTGATGTGTACTAATTTTGAGATGTTAGAGAGGTAGAGTGCATTTGTATTTTTTTGAATACAGCGTTCCAGAAGGGGAGTGAAATCTGGCACCTAGCTAGCAAAGACCAAGCAATGTTTATATTACCAATAAAATTGGTACTATGAAAGTGGTTTTATTATTAGAAGACGTGGAGTCCAAAGGAGCTGGTGGTACAATGAGAATTTACATTCAATGAGCTGTATTGGGTATAACAGACAACAGTATTGTGTGTGCAGGGCAGAGGCAATGTAAGATCAAAGCAGCTGTTAGTCTACCACTGTGTCTCCACAGGAACTAAAGTGAAAGGAACCTCATTTTGAAATTGTAAGGTGAAAATGGTTTGCCTGGTACCTGCTGAAAGTCTATGGGTTGCTGTTGCCTTAGTGGATCTTAGTTTGGGAATTTGTTAAAAGTTATGAGAGTGTTAATTTGTAGCCATGTGTATATAGTTAACTTGTGTAAATTAATAAATGTTTCATGTATTTTCATGGAACCTCTCAAGAACTGGTGGTCTGTTTCCTGAATTTAGAGCTGCATCTCAAACATACAAAAAATAAAAATAAATGTTATGACATTTGTTTAAAGTTGCCCTCTGGGATTTTTTAAATAACTCAGCTTTACCAACTGCTGTCTCATAACAGGATGTTGAGTGGCTTAGAGGGGCACTTCCAGATGGTGGTGTTCTCATGTATTGACCTTGTCCTTCTAGATGGTAGTGGTTGTGGGTTTGAAAGGTGCTGTCTAAGGAGCCTTGCTGAGTTCTTGCAGTCTGGTGTGACTTTTTTGTGCCCAGTGCCTAGGAGGGTGCGAGGTAATGAGTCTGATTTCGTTATTGGACTCTTGCATATCGGTATCGTACAAATGGCTTGTTATGCTATTTCAGAGGCAGGTAAGAGTCAACCACATTGCTGGAGTCACATGCAGGCACATCTTTTTTTATTATTCTTTCATGGAATGTGAGCATTGCTGGCCAGGCCAGCACTTATTGCTCATCCTTAATTGCCCTTGAGAAGTTGGTGGTGAGCTGCCTTCTTGAACTGCTGCAGTCCGTGTGTAGATACACCCACAGTGCTGCTGGGGAGGGAGTTCCAGGATTTTGACCCAGTGACAGTGAAGGAACAGTGATATATGTGGCTTGGAGGGGAACTCCAGGTGGTGGTGTTCCCATTTGCCTGCTGCCCTTGACCTTCTAGATAGCAGTGGTTGTGGGTTTGGAAGGTACTGCCTAAGGAGGTTTGATAAGTTCCTCTAGTGCATCTTGTAGATGGTACACACTGCTGCTACTGCGTGCTGGTGGTCGAGGGATTGAATCTTTGTGGATGGAGTGCCAGTCAAATGGGCTGCTTTGTCCTGGATGGTGTTGAGCTTCTTGAGTGTTGTGGGAGCTGCACTTGTCCAGGCAAGTGGATAGTATTAAATACACACCTGACTTGTGCTTTGAAGATGGTGGACAGGCTTTGGGGAGTCAGGAGGTGATTTACTTGCATCAGGATTCCTGGCCTCTAACATGTAGATAAGAATGGCAGATTTCCCCTCCAAAGGATATCAGAGCACCAGGTGGGTGCATTACGGTAGTTTCATGGTCACTATTAACGATACTAGCATTTTATCCAGATTTATTTAATTAACATTTCAGAATCTTTACTGTGCAGAAAGAGGCCATTCGGCACATTGAGTCTGCACTGGCTCTCTGCAAGAGCATTCTGCCTCATCCCACTCCCCTGCCTTATTCCTTGCACGCTCTTTCTTTTCAGATAGCAATTCAGTTCCCTATTGAATACCTCGACTGAAACTGCCTCCATCACCCTCTCGGGAACTTCATTCCAGACTCCCTTTGGGTGGAAAAAAAGTTCCGTGCATCACTTTTACTGCTTTTGCTAATTATTTTATATCTGTGCCCTCAAGTCCTTGATGCTTTCTTGAGTGGGACAGTTTCTCATTATCCACCCTGTCCATCCCCTCAGAATCTTGAATACCTCTATCAAATTTCCTCTCAGCCGCCTTCTCTCCAAGGAAAACAGTCTCAACCTTTCCAATCTATCCTCACTGCTATAGTTCTTTATCCTTGGAATCATTCTTGTGAATCTCCCCTGCACACTCTGCAATGCCTTCACATCCTTCCTCAAGTTTGGCACCCAGAACAGGATGCGGTTGTCCAGATGAAGCCTAACCAGTGTCTTATACAAGTTCAATGCGACCTCTTTACTCTTGTACTCAATGCCCCTGTTAATAAAGCCTGAGATACTATATACTATTTTAACTGCTCTCTCAACATGTCCTGTCATCTTCAATGAATTATGTTCTTATACACCAAGCTCCATCTGTTCCTGCACCTCCTTTAGAGCTTTCCCTTTATATTATCTCTCCATGTTCTTCCTGCCAAAATGAATCACCTCAAACTCCTCTGCATTGGACATCATCTGCCACTTGCCTGCCCAGTCCACCAACATGTCAATGTCTTTTTGAAGTTCAAGACCATCTTCATCACAATTGACGTTTCCAATCTTTATATCGTCTGCAAATTTTGAAATCATGTCCTGAACACCACAGTCTAGGTCGTTCATTCAGAACAAGGGTCCTGACAAAATGCCTACTTTCCCTTTTATTTCATGAGTTAGAATTTTGCTCAAGTCTGTTGTGTGGTACTGTATCAAATGCTTTTTGAAAATCCATCTACACCACATCAACAGCGTTTCCCTTGTCAACCTTCTCTGTTAACGCCTCAAAAACTCCAACAAGTTAGTTAAACATGATTTTCCCTTGATGAATCTATGCTGGCTTTCCTTAGTTACCCTGCACTTGTCAAAGTGACTATTGATTTTGTCCAGAACTACGGTCTCCAGAAGCTTCCACTGAGGTCAAACTGACTGGTCTGTAGTTTCCAGCTTTATCCTTGCATCCTTTTTTGAACAAGGGTGTAACACTTGCAATTCTCCAGTCCTCTGACACTACCCCTGTCTACGGAATTTAGTTGGCAAATCAAGATGTAACTTGTAAGATGGATATGGTGGGGTTTGTGGATGTAGTGTATTTGGATTTTCAAAGAGCATTTAAAAAAAGTGCCACACAAGAAGTTATTAGACAAAATTAGGACTGAGAGTGGGGATAATCTAGTAGCATGGATAAAGTATTGGTTAATGGACAGAGAAGAGAATAGGAAAAAAGGGACATTTTCAGGTTGGCATGCTGTAATCATCAGTGACACCATCACCATTGAGCAACTCAAGACTGGGCATCCATGAAGCGCTGTGGGCCTTCAGCAGCAGCAGAATTGCACTCAAACAAAATCTGTAACCTCATGGCTCAGCATATCCCCCACTCTACCATTGCCATCAAGCCAGGGGATCAACCCTGGTTCAATGAAGAGTGCAGGAGCAGCACCAGGCATAGCTAAAAATGAGGTGTGAACCTGATAAAGCTATGACACAGGACTATTTGCATGCCAGACAGCACGAGCAGCAACTGATAGATAGATCTAAACGGTCCTACAACCAACAGATCAGATCTAAGCTCTGCAGTCCTGCCACATCCAGTTGTGAATGGTGGTGGACAATTAAACAACTCATTGGAGGAGGAGACTCCACAAATATCCCCATCCTCAATGATGGAGGAGCCCCAGCACATTAGTGCCAAAGATAAAGCTCAAGCATTTGCTACAATCTTTATCCAGAAATGCCGAGTGGATGATCCATCTCTGCCTCCTCCGAAGGCCCCAGCATCACAGGTGCCAGTCTTCAGCCAATTCAATTCACTCGACGTGATATCGAGAAACGGCTGAGGGCACTGGATACTGCAAAGGCTATAGGCTCTGGCAATCTTCCGGCAATAGTACTGAAGACTTGTGCTCCAGAACTTGCTGCATCCCTAGCCAAGTTGTTCCAGTACAGCTACAACACTGGCATCTACCCAGCAATGTGGAAAATTGCCCAGGTATGTCCTGTACACAAAAAGCAAGTCAAATCCAACGCTGCTAATTACCACCCTATCAGTCTACTCTCGATCATCAGTAAAGTGATGGAAGGGGTCATCAACGGTGCTATCAAATGGCACTTGCTTAGCATTAACCTGCACACTGACGCCCAGTTTGGGTCCTGCCAGGGCCACTCATTCCAGCCTTGCTTCAAACATGGACAAAAGAGCTGAACTCCTGAGGTGAGGTGAGAGTGACTGCCCTTGACATCAAGGCTGCATTTGACTGAGTGTGCCATCAAGGAGCCCTAGCAAAATTGGAGTCAATGGGAATTAGGGGGAAAATTCTCTGCTGGTTGGAGTCATACATAGCACAAAGGAAGATGGCTGTGGTTGTTGGAGGTCAGTCATTTCATTACCAAGACATACTGCAGGAGTTCCTCAGGATAGTGTCCTTGGCCCAACCAAGGACCTCGACCTTCCTTCCATCATAAGGTCAGAAGTGGGGATGTTTGCTGATGATTGCACCACGTTCACAATTCATGACTCCTCAGATACTGAAGCAGTCCATGTCCAAATGCAGCAAGTCCTGGACAAAATCCAGGCTTGGGCTGACAAGTGGCAAGTAATATTCGCACCATACAAGTGCCAGGCAATGACCATCTCCAACAAGAGAGAATCCAACCATTGTCAATGTTCAATGGCAGTACCATCACTGAATTCTCTACTATCAACATCCTGGGGGGGTTACCATTGACCAGAAACTGAACTGGACTAGCCATATAAATACTGTGGCCATAAGAGCAGGTCAGAGGCTAGGAGTTCTGTGATGAGTAACTCACCTCCTGAATCCGTAAAGCCTGTTCACCATCTACAAGGCCCAAGTCAGGAGTGTGATGGAATACTCCCCACTTGGCTGGATGAGTGTAACTCCCACAACACTCAAGAAGCTTGACACTGTCCAGGACAAAGCAGCTCGCTTGATTGGCACCGCTTCCACAAACGGTCTCTCCCTCTATCACCGGTGCACAGTAGTGTGTACCATCTACAAGATGCACTGCAGGAATTCACCAAAGCTCCTTCGACAGCACCTTCCAAACCCACAACTATCTAAAAGGACAATGGCAGCAGATGGGAACACCACCGCTTGGAGGTTTCCCTCCAAGTCATTCATCATCCTGACTTGGAATTATATGGCAGTTCTTTCACTGTTGCTGGGTCAAAATCCTGGAACTCCCTTCCGAACAGCATTATGGGTGTATCTACACCACATGGACTGCAACGGTTCAAGAGGGCAACTAGGGTTGGGCAATAAATGCTGGGCCAGCCAGCGAAGCCCAATCCTGTGAATGAATAAAAAAAGTACTTGGGACTCAGCTTTTCACAATCCATATCCATAACTTAAATAAGGGGACCACGTGTAATGTTTTCAAGTTTACTGACAGTACAAAAATTAGGTGAGAAAGTAGGTGGTGAGGAGGGCACAGAGGCTGCAAAAGGATAAGAAATTGGTGGGGCAAAAAGGTGGCAGATGGAATACACTGCGGCAAAGTATGAACTCATCCACTTTGGTAGGAACAATATATAAAAATTTATCTTTGGTGAGAGACTGGGGAATGTATGTATTTGTAGGGCCATTGGCGTTACTACAGAGATCAGCGTGAACATGCAGGGACAGCAAGCAATTAGGAAGACATATTGTATGTTAGATTTTAATACAAATGGATTGGAGTAGAGTAAAGAATTCCTACTACAATTATATAGGGCATTGGTGAGGCTACGGCTGGATTACTGCAAGCAGTTTTGGTTTCCTTACTTAAGGAAGGGCATACTTTCCCTAGAGGGAGTACAGCAAAGGTTCACTGAACTCCTGAGATGATGAGATTGTCCTATGAAGAGAGATTGAGAAGACTAAGTCTATATTACCTGGAATTTAGAAGAAGCAGGTGATGTAATTGGAACATATAATTCTGAAGGAGCTTGACAAGATGGCTACTGAGAAAATGTTTTCCCTAACTAGGGAATCTAGAACACTGGATCATAAGTCTCAAAATAAGGCGTTGATGATTTAGAACTAAGATGAGAATGTTCTTCACTCAAGGGTCGTAAATCTTTTGAATTCTCTACCCCTGAGAGTTGTGAATGCTCAGTCATGGAGTATGTTCAAGACAGAGGTTAATTGTTTTTTGGGTACAAAAGCAGAAAGGAACATAGTGGAAAGGTGGAGCTGCGGTAGAAGACCAGCCATGATCTTGTTGAATGGCACAGGAGTCTCGAAGAACCAAATGATCACCTCCAACTCTCATTTCTTACATGCTTAAGAGTTAGGATTTAAGTTCCCAGCTACCATGGTGGAATCTGATCTCATGTATCTGGGTCATTAGCCTGGGCTAATTATTATTATTAGATTATTAGTCTAGAAATGTAACTACTCTGCCACCACACCCATATCTACATTCTGATCTGAAACGAACTTTCTGAGATGGTCTTTGGCCAATTGAATTTGAAAGGCTAGGATCATGAAAACCTACTTTTTACGTTTTCCTGAAAATTGATCTGCTTCAAGGAAAGTGCCTTTGTTTTGTTCCAGAGACTAAGGGCCCAGAGCCACGTCTCTTGACTGGATGGTTTTCTCATGAAAACAGGCCTTTTATGCATTTCCTATTTCCTGTCTTTTACTGACTCCTTTAATGGATGTGTCAAATATAACTTACTTCCTCATGTAGTTTATTACAGATGATATTGAATTCTAAATTGTAATACAGAAATTTATCTTTTAAAGATTTCGTAAACAAAAATATTTTGTAATTGTAATAATTGTAAAATGTTGGTTGACTAATCCGAAGTGTTTTTCTTTAGACACATGACTGATTATTGCACTGTGACCTTATGTTCTTTTCAGTTGGATGAATTGAATGCAGAAATGAAGAAGACATTTGACATGCAACAGAAACAGGAGGATGAACGGAGAAAACAAATTGGATTCATTAAACGGGCAAGTACTCTTGCAGTCAGCTCAGGATTAGTGCTGTTAGTAGATCATAGTCTCAGGCATGAAAAGAATATCCGATTTAATTTCTCTTATCTTGTACTCTTGTATATGTTTGTTTGATATAGGTTCTGAATCACATTATAGTCAAAAATGGAAGCTGAGAATCTATATTTGAGCAGAGCTTTCTTATAATCTAGCACCATTCTCACCTTGAATGTTACCATTCAATTACCATTTTTGAAAAGACTTAGTTCAGCATTGGACGCTAAGAATTAAGCTGAAGTTTTAAAAGAACTCAGCTGTAAGTGAGTTTCCTTGATAATCATTTGGTGTGAATGTCAGTCTATCAAAACAAAATGAGATCGACTGTGGGGTAGAAATACGCAGTTCTAATCCGAATCAACACAAGGTGTTCTTAGAGGGGACTTGCACATTACTGCATCATTGAAAACCCAAGCCATAAGGTGGAAAACAGATTGTTAGATCACTGCTGTGGAAAAATGGAAACTAAAAAGTAACCAAAAGAACAATAAGGACGTGCAGCTACTTTATGCTCCAGTTAAATTTGAAAAATCTGACTGTCCAATAGGAAAGATAGGAGTTTGTATTTGAAATCTATATAAAATACATATCCAGCCAATAGGGCAGTTAATAACTGAAACAGTTTGAATACAATTTTATTGTGTAATTCAGAAAAATACTTTAATGTTAATCCAGTCCACTACTTTGAATGAAGTCTAAAGAGTTGCAATGGGATACTTTCTCAGTTAAGGGAAATCTTACTCCGTTATGTTGCTGCTTGAAACCAATAAATGTCCTGTGCACTCTGTACTGTAAACAACAGCTCAAGAATGAGGGCAAATAAAGGAAATTATGTATAAGGGAAAACATTTATCCTCTAGCAGTAGAGAGGATTTGGAGACTCTGGTCATTGAGGATAATACTTCAATTTCTCAGTTGACTTTAAAGAAACTGTAAAAATGCAGTCTCTTTCTGAAACATGGCAGCTCTCAAGTCCCACTGAAGTTAGTTGAAATCCATTTTTTTGTATCCAAAGGAAGTTGCACAATAATATTCATTCTGTTCTGCAAATGAGATCTACCAATTTGGTAAAGAGACAGAAATAAACAAGAACTTGCATTTTTAGCCTCGGCATATTCCAAGACTTTCACAGCCAATTAATTACTTTTGAAACATGATCACTTTGATTTGTAGGCAGATACGGTAGTCAATTTATGCAGACCAATGTTCAATGAATAGCAATGAGGTGAATGACCCGGTTAACCTGTTCTGGTGGTGGATAAATGTTGATCAGGACACTGGAAAAGCTCTATTGCAACTGGAATCTTCCTTTTTGAATAGCTTTTGGAGCTTTATTTATTATTAAGAAAATTTGTTAATCTCACTGACAGGTTCATGAAAGGGAGCATGATAGAGAGATGAGTACACTGATTACTAAACATAAAGAGGAAGTGGAGCAACAGCGGGCAGAATTGACCCAGGAGCAGCAGGATCTTTTTAATGATGTCCAGACAGAGATGGAGTCGGCACATGAAGCAGAGATATACCAAATTCGGCTTCAAATGCAGGTTAGTTATTGCTGGTGAAAGATGCTGACTGCTGACCTTTGTATATTTTTTATCCTGTTCCCAAGCATATGTGCCAGTTCCCTGAGAAGGTGGGAGCGATGGAGCTTCTCCTTGAGCTGCTGTAGTTTTCGTGCTCATGGTGCTGCAAGGTATTCCATGTTTTTGACCCAAATTGAATGAAAGAATAGTGGTATGGGTCTAAGTTAATGTGAACCCATGATCTTGTTACCCTTGTTCTTCCTAGACTGTAGAGGTTACAGGTCTGAGGCGCAAAATGATTTGACATTTAAAATTGGATCTTTTGATTTTTTTTTCCAAAAGGTTTCGGCATAAGCCATGGCTTTATAAAGGAAACAGTCATTTATTACATTCTAGAAAATAATCAATGTTAGAATCAAATAACATCTTGGGCTCAAACCTGTTTTAGATCTGATTAAACAACAAATAAAGCACCTTCTGAAATTGCAAAATCTGTAACATTTTGGAAATTAAATGTCTCTTTTAGACTAAACCTGTAACAACATTTTTTAATTGTGGTTGGCTCAGGCTCGTTTAAGAGGCTCTGAATATTTTGATGGTCCTAGTTGTACTGTAGCATGGTTTTCCCTTGTAGTCTGTACAGTTGTTTCAGAAGCAATCTACAATTCTGCATCCAAACTCTAAGTTGTGAAATAGAGAGCAGTCATGAAGCTTGTGTAGTGGCACCATTGCTGCAGTGACATCTTAACTTTGCTTAGTTTAGAAGTCTTTTACTTTGACTCACACCTCTGGGGCAGTGGCTTGTCGTTGGTAGGTCCTTTTAAATAGAACTCACAATTTGACTGAACTTCAGTTATTTTCTCTGTATCCATAAAAGTAATGGAGATCGGTCAACAGGTGTTCAAACAATCTCCAGCAGATCCTAAGCCGAGCAACGGTGATCTGTTCTTTTCTTGGGGTCCATTATGCAGCTTACATTAACAATCCTTTTAGCAGAAATGAGGTGAGAATGACTGCCCTGGCATCAAGGTAGGCTTTAACTGAGTGAGGAGTATTGCAGAGCCCTAACACAACGCCAACAATGATTTGTATTTTTATATAGCATTTTTAAAATATCGCAAGGCACTTCATAAGATCACCAATAAAATATGACAGTGAGCCAAATAAGGAGATATTAGAGCAGCTGTGTAAAAGCTGATCAAAAAAGTACTTTTTAAGGAGCGTCTTAAAGGGGGACAAGCAGTAGAGAGATGAAAACGTTTAGCCAGGGCATTCCAGAGCTTATGCCTTGGTAGCTGAAGGCATGGCCACCAATAATGAAGCAATACATAAGGAAGTAGAATTGGAGAAGCACAGGTTTCTTGAGGAGGCTGGCGGAGATTACAGCGATGGGGAGGAATGAGCCCACGGAGGGATTTGAAAATTGAATTTTAAATTTTAAAGGCATGGTATTGCTTAACTGGCAGCCATTGTCGGTTAGCGAGCATAGGGATAGTGGTTGGTAAGACGTGGTGCAAGTTAGGATCTATGTTGCAGAGTTTTGGTTGATCTTGTGTTTAAAGAGGAAAATGATCAGAAGTGTGTTGGAATCACCATATCTGGGGGTAACAAAGGCATGGACTTGGATTCAGCAGCGGATGAGCTGAGGCAAGGGGTGGAGTTGGGCAATGTTAATGAGGTGGAAATTGGTGTTCTTAATGATGGAGCGCCTATGTGGACAGAAGCTTATCTCGAGGTTAAACACAACACTGAGTTTGTGAACAGTCTGATTTGGCCATGACAATTACCAGGGAAGAAGATTGAGTTTGTGGAGAGGACAGAAAATAGTGGCTTCAGTTTTGCCAATATTTAGTTGGAGAAAATTTCTGATTATGCAGTACTGGATGCGTACAAGCAATAAGACAACTTAGAAACAGTGGAGGTTTGAAAGAGGTATTTTATTCATTCACAGGATGTGGGCTTCACTGACTGGGCCAACATTTATTACCCATCACTAGTTGCCCTTGAGAAAGTGAGCTGCCTTCCTGAACCACTGCAGTCCATGTGGTGTAGGTACACACACAGTGCTGTTGGGAAGGGAGTTCCAGGATTTTGACCTCAAGCATGAACTCTGTTTTCCTCTCTATAGATGCTACCAGGTGTGCAATTATTTCCAGAATTTTATTTCCTCCAACATAAGGTAAAAATGGAAATGTTTGCTAATGATCGCAGTATTCAGTTCCATTGGCAACTGCTCAGATAATGAGGCAGTCCGTGCCCATGTACAGAAAGATCTGGATAGTGTTCAGGCTTGGACTGAAAAGTGGCAAATGCTACATGCATTGCTTTTAAACATTCACTCCCAGTGCAATGTGGCTGCAGTCTCTATACTCAACAATATATGGTACACCATATATCAAGGCTTCTTTGGTAGCATTCCCAAGCCGTGACCGTTACCATCTAGAAGGATAAAGGTAGCAAGTACAAGGGTACACATCACTGTTCCTTCATAGAATCATTAAACGGTTCCTGCACAGAAGAAGGCCATTCAGCCTGCTGTGCCCATGCCGGCTCTTTGCAAAGAGGAACTTGGCTAGTCCCACTCCCCCTTCCTTTACCCTGTGGCCCTGAATATTTTTTCTCTTCAGGTAATTATCCAATTCCCTTTATGATAGCCACAGCTGAATTTTCCCCCACCACACTCAGGCAGTGCATTCCTGATCCTAACCACTTGTTGCACAAAAAAGTTTTTTTCTCATGTTGCCTCTGGTTCTTTTGCCAGCCACCTTAAATTGGTGCCCCAAGTACTTGATACTTCCACCTGTCATACTCCTGATAGCCAGTTGGTGAAGGAAGAAACCATTGCCAGCCTTTACTTGGAATAGATTTATTCAGAGGGAAAGATTACAGGTATATATATCTCCTGACTTCACTTAACCCCCATGTCAGTAAGTGTCTCTTCATACATCTCCTGAGGAACCTGAACCTGTAACCAATTAAGTGTCCCATTTGAAAATAGTGCCTCTTTTTACTCTTCTGAGAAAATCAAATTAACGAATAAGCTTAAAAAAATCCCTTAAAGAAGGGGTACTGTAACAATAAACGAAAACTTTAACAGAAACTTATTGAACTAAAATATCATCAACGGTGCTAATAGTGCATTCCAGCCCCTGCGGTGCCCACCGATTGTAGAAGGCCTCAAAGTGTACCCGTGGACACTACGTGAGCAGTCTCTTTTGAGTATACCAAATAAACAAATAAGCTAATAATCAAATTAACTAATTAACAGCTAAAGGGACTCCATAACAAAAACCAAAACTTTAAAGGAAATTTGTTGAATTAAATCGAAATGTTATTCCTGGGGCAGATGGTGTACCCCAGCCTCTGCGGTGTTTACTGGTCGCAGAAGACCTCACCATGTGCTCGTTCTCCAGGAACACCCGGGTGTGAATGTAGCTGCGGAAGAGAGGCAGGGTGACCTCTTCAACCACCCATTGCCTGGAACTGTTAATGGCACTGTCCCTTTTATACAGTTTCTTTCAGAACAGGTACACTGGCCAAAATGGGATTCGAACCATGACCGTGGCATTATTAGCACCATACTCTAACCATTTGAGCTTAAACAACTGCAGTACTGTCTTTATTTGTGCTCCAGTAACCGTCCTATCAATGCCCTCCACCTGTATGTACTTAACCTCAGTTGATACAGTTAACACCACCAATGGGAACAGTCTCTCTCTACCTACTCAAATCAGATGTGTCATGACTTTGAACACCTCCATCATACAAACATACGAATAAGGAACAGGAGTAAGCCATTCGGCCCCGCGAGCCTGTTCAGCCATTCAATAAGATCATGGTTGATCTGAATGTAATTTCAACCCCACGTTCCTGCCTACCCTGATAACTTTTCACCCCCTTGTTAATCAAGAATCCATCTAGCTTTGCTTTAAAAATATTCAAAGACTCTGCTCCCACTGCCTTTTGAGGAAGAGAGTTCCAAAGACACTCAACCCTCAGAGAAAAGATTTCTCTGCATCTCTGCCTTAAGTGAGTGACCCTTATTTTTAAACAGTGACCCTTAGTTCAACATTCTCCCACAAGAGGAAACATCCTCTCCACATCCACCCTGTCAAGACCCCTCAGGATCTTAAAGGTTTCAATCAAGTTGCCTCTTACTCTTCTAAATTCCAGTGGATGCAAGCCAAACCTGTCCAGCCTTTCCTCATAAGACAACCTGCCCATTCCAAGTATTAGTCTAGTAAACCTTCTCTGAACTGCTTCCAACGCTTTTACATTTTTCTTTAAATAAAGACACCAGTACTGTCCACAGTATTCCAGATTACTCACCAGTGCCCTGTATAACTGAAGGATCACCTCCCTACTCTTGTAATCCATTCCCCTCACAATAAATGACAACATTCTATTAGCTTTCCTAATGACCTGCTGTACCTGCATATTAACCTTTTATGATTTGTGCACGAGGACACCTAGATCCCTCTTAATCTGAGCTCTGCAACCTCTCACCATTTAGATAATCTCCCTTTCTATTGTTCCTGCCAAAATGATCAATTTCGCATTTGCCCACATTATGATTCATTTGCTAGATCTTTCCCCACTTACTTAACCTATCTATGTCACTTTGTAGCCTCCTTACATCCTCTTCACAATTTACTTTCTTACCTTTCTTTATGTCGTCAGCACATTCCTTCAGTCCTTTCATTCACGTCATATAAATTGTAAAATGTTGAGGCCCCAGCACTATTGCTTCTCTTCCTGCTTCCTACCAAAATGTATCCCTGGAATAAATTTCATCGACCACTTGTCCAGTCATTCCACTGACTGTTTACCTTCTCTTGAAGTCTATCACAATCCTCCTTATGGTTCACTTCCAAATTTTGTGTCACCTGCAAATTTCATTATTGTGCCCTGCACACCCAAGTCTAAGGCATTAGTATAGCTCAATAAATATAATGGCCCTAATAACCAACCCCATGTAATACCTTACAAGAATACTTAGATTCTGGAAAAATCCGAGAGGATTGGAAAACTGCCCATGTAACACTCTTATGCAAAAAGGGAGGGAGACAAAAAACAGGTAACTATAGGCCAGTTAGTGTAACATCTGTCATTGGGAAAATGTTGATATAAAGGATGTAATAGCAGAATATTTAGAAATGCATAATATAACCAAGCAGAGTTAGCATGGCTTCATGAAGGAGAAATCATGCCTGACAATTTTATTAGAATTCTTTTGAGGAGGTAACAAGCAGGATTGATAAAGGGGAACCAGTAGATTTAATATATTTGGATTTCCTAAAGGTGTTCAATAAGGTACTGCACATAAGGCTACTTAATAAGATAAGAGCCCATGGTGTTGGGGGTAGTATATTAGCATGGGTAGAGCATTGGCTAACTAATAGAAGACAAAGTTGGGATAAGGGGGCATTTTCCAGATGGTGACCTGTAACTAATGGATCACATGGGGTTACACAGGGATCACAATTATTTACAATATATATTAATGACTCGGATGAGGGAAGTGAATGTACTATCACCAATTTTGCAGATGACACAAAAATAGACAAGCAGTGAAGATGATGCAAAGAGTCTGCAGAGGGATATAGACAGGTTAAGTGAATAGGCAAAAGTTTTGCAGATGGAATATAATGTGGGAAAATGTGAGGTTATGCATTTTGGCAGGTAGAAGAGAGGAGCTGAATATTATTTAAATGGAAAAAGACTGCAGAAAGCTGCTGCAGCCGGATTTGGGGGTCCTTGTGCATGAATCACAAAGCTAACATACAAGTTCAGCAGGTAATAGAGAAGGCAAATGGAATGTTGGCCTTTGTTTCAAAGGGAATGGAGTATTAAAAATAGGGAAGCCTTGTTAAAACTATACAAGGCATGAATTAGAGCAAACCTAGAATACAGTTAACAATTTTGGTCCCCTTATCTAAGGAAAGATATACTGGCATTGGAGGCAGCCCGGAGAAGGTTCACTAGGTTGATCCCGGGTATGTCAGGCATTTCTTATGAGGAGAGTTTGAGTAGGTTGAGCCTGTACTCATTGGAGTTTAGAAGAATGAGAATTGACCTTATTGAAACATGTAAGATTCTTAGGGGGCTAGATGCTGGTAGATGCTGAGAGGTTGTTTCCCCTTGTGGGAGAGTCTAGGACCAGAGGGCATAATCTCAGATTAAGGGGTCACCTGTTTAAGACAGAGATGGGGGGAATCTCTTCTCTGTGGATAGCTAATCCACGGAGTTCTTCACCGCAGAGGGCTGTGGAGGCTGGGTCGTTAAGTATATCCAAGGCTGAGATAGACAGGTTTTTAATCCGTAAGGGAATCGAGGGTTATGGGGAAAAGGCAGGCAAGTGGAGTTGAGGGGTATCAGATCAGCCATGATCTCATTGAACAGCGGAGCAGGCTCAATGGGCCAAATAGTCTACTTCTCCTACGTCTTATGGTCTCATGATCTTATGGTCCTCCAGCCCGAAAAACAGTTGTTCACCAGTACTCTGTTTTCTGTCACTCGGTCAACTTCATATCCATGCTGCCACTGTCCCTTTCTTCCACGGGCTTTAACTTTGCTGAAAAGTCTGTTGTATGGCACCTTATCATACGATACATACCATTCAACCACATTCCCCTCATCAACCTTCTCTGTTGCCTCTTCAGAATATCTCAGTCATTTGCTCTTAACAAATCTATGCTGGCTTTCCTTAATTATTCCACACTGGTTGAAGCAACTATTAATTTTATCCCTCATTATCATATCTAAAAGCTTTCCCACCATGGGTCAAACTGACCAGCCTATAGTTGCAGGGTTTATCCTTGCAATTTTCTTTTAACAAGGGTGTAACATTTGCAATTCTCCAGTTCTCTCGCACTACCCCCATATCTTGGGATGTATGTGACCAGTACATCTGCAATTTCCACTCTTATTTCCCTCAATATTCTTGAATTCAACATACGAGTTCTGGTAACTTATCAACCTTATTAAAGCCAGCTTTTCTTATAACTCCATCATCAAATTACCTCCTCTTTCACTACGACTTGGGCAACACCTTCCTTGTTGCAGACGGGTGCCAAGTACTTGGTTAGTACCTTTGCCTCCATGTGTAAATCCCTGTTTTGGTGCCTGAGTTTTTATTTTTCATAGTTTGTAAGCTTTGTTGGCAATGCTAGGATTTGTTGTCCATTCTTAATTGCCCTTGAGAAGGTGGTGGTAAGCCGCTTTCCTGAATCACTGCTGTCCAGGTGGTGTATGTACACCCACAGTGGAGTTCCAGGTATGTGACCAAACGACAGTGAAATAACGGCAGTATTATTCCAAGTCAGTATGTTTGTGGCCTGTAGGGGAACTTGCAGGTGGTGATGAGTTTGCTGCCCTGGTCCTAGGTGGTAGAGGTTGTGTGTTTGTGCTGTCATAATAAGCTCAACAAGTTGCTACAGTGCATCTTGTTTATGGTACATACTGTTGCCAATGTGTCCCTGTGGTGGAAGGAGTGAATGTTTCAAGTGTTGGAAGGAGTGCTGACCAGGCTGTTTTGTCCTGAATAGTGTCGAGCTTCGAGTGTTGTTGGGGTTGCACTTATCCAGCCAAGTGAAGAGTACTTCTTCACACTCCAGACTGTGCCTTGTAGATGGTGGACAGGCTTTGGGAAATCGGGGGTGAATTAATCGCTGCAGAATTCCCAACCCCTGCTCCTGTAACCACAGTATTGAAATGGCTGGTCCAGTTCAGTTTCTGGTCAGTGGTTATCCCCAGGATATTAATAGTTTGGGATTCATTGATGGTAATGCTGTTGAATGTCAAGGAGATATGGTTAGATTTTCTCTTGTTGAAGATGGTTATTGCCTGTTACTTGTGTGGCATGAATGTTACCTGTCATTTACCAACACAAGCCTGAATATTGACCAGGTCTTGCTGCATATGAACATGGATTGCTTTATTATCTGAGGAGTTACAAATGGTACTGAACACTGTGCAGAGAATATCCACGCTTCGCATCTCATGATGTAGGAAAGGTTATTGATGAAGCAACTAATGGCATCTACTCGGCAATGTGGTAAATTGCCCAGGTATGTCCTGTGCACAAAAAGCAGGAAAATTCAACCTGGCCTATTACTGCCTCATCAGTCTATTCTAGATCACCAGTAAAGTGATGGAAGGTGTCGACACTGCTACCAAGTGGCACTTGCTGAGCATTAACCTGCTCACTGATGCTCACTATGGCTTCTGTCAAGGCCACTCATTTCCTGACTTCATTACAGCCTTAGTGCAAACATGGATAAAAGAGCTGAACTCCAGCGGTGAGGTGAGAGTGACTGCCCTTGGCATCAAGGCAGCATTTGACTAAGCGTGGCATCAAGGAGCCCAAGCAAAACTGGAGTCGATGGGAATCAGAGTAGGAGAAATCTTCACTGGTTGAAGTCATTCCGAGCACAATGGAAGATGGTATTGGTTGTTGGAAGTCAATCATCTGTCTCACGACATCATTGCAGAAGTTCCTCAGGTTAGTATCCTAGGCCCAACCATCTTCAGCTGTTGCTTCAATCTTGACCTTCCCTCCATCATAAGATCAGAAGTCAGGATGTTTGCTGACGATTGCACAATGTTCACCATTTGCAACTCCCTCAGATACCGAAGAAATCAGTGTCCATATGCAGCAAGGCCTGGACAACATTCAGACTTGGTGGCAAGTAACATTTGTCCCAAACAAGTGCCAGACAATGACCATCTCCAACAGAGAATCTAGACATCTCCCCATGATGTTCAATGGCATTACCAACATCCTTGTGTGTGTGCGTGCGTGCGTGTGTGTGTGTGTGGCTAGGAATCATACGGCAAGTAACTCACCTCCTAACTCCCCAAAGCCTGTCTACCAACTGCAAGGCACAAACCAGGAATGCGATGGAAAATTCTCTATTTCCCTGGATGGGTGCAGCTCCAACAACACTCGAAGCTTGACACCATCCAGGACAGGGCAGCCCACATGATTGGCACCCCATCCACCACCTTCAGCATTCACTCCCTCCATCACCAATACACAGTGGCAGCAGTGCGAACCATCTACAAGATGCACAGTAGCAACTCACCAAGGCTCCTTCCGCTGTAGCTTCCAAACCTGTGACCTCTACCACCTAGAAGGACAAGGACAGTAGTTGCATGGGAACATCACCTACAAGTTCCCTCCAAGCCACACAACCTCCTGACTTAGAACTATTATCGACATTCCTTTATCGTTGCAGGGTCTAAGTCCTGGAACTCCCTCCTTAACAGCGCTATGTGTAGCTCCACTACATGGCCTGCAGTGGTTCAAGAAGGTGGCTCACCACCACCTTCTTGAGGGAAATTAGTGATGGGTAATAAATGCTGGCTTAGCTGGTGGTGCCCATGTCCTATGAAAGAATAACTTTTTATTTAAAAAGCTGAAAATGTGTGGGCCAGAACACCACAGTGAGGATGACTAGGCCTGAGATGATTGGCCTCCACCAACCAACACAATCTTCCTTTGTGCTAGGTATGATCCCAACCAGTGGAGAGTTTTCCCCCTAATTGCCATTGACTTCAGTTTTACTCGGGCTCCTTGATGTCGTACTTGGTCAAATGCTGCCTTGGTGTCATGGGCAGTCACTCTCACCTCAGCTTTTGTGTTCAGCACTTTTGTTACTTAATATCAGAGATGATCAATTTAAAAAATGGTTTTGCACTTGAAGTGAAATATTCTTTAAAATTTGTAACCTACGACACTCAATTTCTGGTTTGATAATGAAGTGACTACACAAATGCAAATCTCCACAGGCCTTCCATTTATGGAAAACAAATGTATCTAATTCAAGCTAATATTCTTGAAAGAATGTTCCTGATGTACGACTGAATTAACCTGGCTGGTTCATATGTTGTCCCTTTTCTAAGATGAACAGTTCTTTTCTTGCAGAAGGAACACAATCTGGAGTTGGAATCCCTGCGCCTGAGCCTGAACAACATGCACAGGGCTCAACTTGAGCTTATGCAGTCTAACCTGCAGCGTGAGAAAGAGGAGTCTCTTGCTGAGCTGCAAGAGGCGCTGAATGATAAACGACGCCAGGAGGTGGCAGTGCTGCAGAACCGACAGCACTTTGATTTGGAGTGCATTAGGGAACAAAACCAGCAGCAGATGGAGCAATCTCTGGAGAAGCACCAGCAGGAAATGGGTAGAGTATCTTGTATGATGAGGTGGGCTTGGATTATGTTCTGGATTTGCAAATTATATACTACAGTAGATATTTCCATGAAAATGCTGCATTTGTTTGAAAAGTAACAATTAGTACATACCATGAGGTAAGAGGTAAGTTTATCCTAATTGTATAATAATTCTAATTGTTTAATTCTGCATATATTTTCTTAACTCAGCAAAATGAATGAAGCAACAAGCTTGTTCCTTATCCGACTGTAACCAGCTGTTATATCCCTGGTTTTGGGAGTAAATATTTGCTATATTTGTTACGTCATGTATCAAATTGAATTCCTGTCAAATGAGAAAAGGTTATCTACTCACCAAACTAATTAACTGACATCAGGACCCGGATGAGCTGAAATGTTCACCAATTGAACATCGAGAAGACAAAACCATTGTCTCTGGTCCCTAGCCACTGTCTCCAGTTGAACCATACTGTGCAGCCTTGGGGTTCCATTTGACTCTGAACTGAACTTGTGACCTCTGTCTCCATTGCAAAGTTTGCTAATGTCCACCGCTTATAACATTACCCATTTCCATCCCTGCCATAACTCATCTACTGCTGAAACTCTTATCCATGCTTTTAATGTCACTAAACTCCACAATTCCATTGTTCTTCTGGTTGACCTCTAGCACATCCATAAACTTCATAAGGAGTTAACTGACCCCAGTTGCATAACTCCATAAACTTCAGCTCATCCAAATCTCTGCTTATGTCTTAGCTCGTGCTAAGTTCCATTCATTGATCATCTCTGTGCTTCCTGACTGGCATGGATTCTTGGTCCACCAATATCTTGATTTTGAATGGCATGTTCAAATTCCTCCATGGCCTTGACAACCCCTCCCTCAGCACCAAAGCCCTACTTGTGCATCCCTCATTTCCTTGGCTCCATCATGGTTGACCATACCTTCGACTATCTAGGCCCTAAAGTCTGGAATTCCTCCAGACCCTCAAGACTTTTAGTCACCCATCCTAATATCTCCTTCCTTGGTTCTTTAGCAATTTTTGTTTGATTACACTCCTGCAATGCTCCTTGAGACATTTTACTACATTAAAGGTGCTATGTAAATAAAAGTTCAAATGATTTAATGAAGGCTTTAAAGGAAAGGTGCAGTTCCTTTCACCTCGGTGATGGATTATCAGTGTTGGGCACTGATCAGTGAACACTTTAATAATGAAAAACATAGAAAACTTCATACCAGGAAAAGTGATTTTTATCAAACAAATATATTTATTTTTGGTTGATGCCAAAGTTTTTCCCAATCCCTTATCCTCCTTTCCAGAAGCTCAGCTAAGTGTCTCTTGAATATAATTGCACTATCTGATTGCTGGCAGTTTGGGTGAGTAAGGGAGTGTTAATCTCTTTGTAAAAATCTATTTTTTGTTTGTATTTAAGATTTAACTGAAATTTACTGTCTACATTCTAAATTTCCCAGCCTTAAGTAAGGTTTTCAGGGCTCCACTGCAAGAGCACCTAAAGTTAGCAAATTAAGGAAAGCAGCTTAAACCAGTTTTTCTGCAACTGGGGTCAGTTAACTCCTTAGTCTCAGAAGGATATTAATAGGCATCTCAGTGAGACATAGCATAGAATGCGACTTCCAACAGAGTGCTGGGAGATGGGTGATTAAGGAGGTAGGTGAGGAGGGGGAAGAAGGTACTCCTTTGCTTTTGCCTTTTCTAACTTCCAATCTTTAGGAATTGGTTCTTGCTCTACAACAGGGGTAGCAGCTTACTCTTTGGTGAGTATCTGTTAAGTGCTTAAGGTGTATTCCATTCCTAAGGTTTAAAAAGAATACAAATTGGCGCTAAGAGTAATAAAATATGTATAAAAATAATTAATTGAATTAAATAATTTAAGTAGATAATAAAGACATGTAAGGATGGCAGGACAGGTGATGTAAAGGCTGGAGCGTGTGGTAGCTCCTGGATGCCAGTGTGATCCAGGGCAAACACGCTTGCAGTAAGTGTTTGTGGCTTGAGGAGTTTTGGCTCAAAGTCACCGAGCTGGAGGCTGAGCTGCAGACGCTGCAACACATCAGGGAGGGGAAAGTTACCTGCATGCTTTGTACCAGGAGTCAGTGACACCCCGAAGGGCAGGGTCTTCTGATTTGGTCAGGGACAGGAGGGTGTGACTGCGAGTGAGGCAGGTAAGGGGACCCTGAGGGCAGGAGTGTAGGAGCCTCAGCCTTTGATTTGTCCTACAGGTTTGAGGTTCTTGCAGCTTGTTTGGATGAGTGTGGGGGCTGGAGGAACGATTAACTAACTGACCATGGCACTGTGGTACAGGAAGCCATTCAAGTGAGGGGGAGCAAAAAGGAATGTAGTGGCAGTAGGGGACAGTATAGTCTGTTCTCTGTTCTCCGCAACAAAGAGCGAGGATCCAGACAGCTGTGTTACCTGCCCAGTTCCAGAGTTCAGGACATCTGCTCAGGACTGGAGAGGAATTTGCAGTGGGAGGGGTGAAGGATTCTATTGTGATGGTCCATGTAGGTACCAATGACATAGGTAGAACTAGGAAAGAGGTTCTGCATAGAGAATATGAGCACTAAATTAAGAAGTAGAACCTCAACGGTAATAACTTCTGGATTATTACCTGAGCCACGTGCAAATTGGCATAGGGCGAATAAAATTAGAGAAATGAATGCGTGGCTCAAAGACTGGTGTGGGAGAATTGGGTTCTGGTTCGTTGGTCACTGGCACCAGTGCTAGGGAAGGTGGGACCTGTACTGTTGGGACGGTCCACACCTGAAACGTGCTGGGGCTGGTGTTCTAGCTAGCTGCATAACTAGGGAAGTAGGGAATGTTTTAAATTGAATAGTGCGGGCAAGGGAACAAATTTGGGAAGATGTGGTAAACCAAGTAGTAGAGGCAAGGCAAGAGAGAAAGGTATTAATTTGGGAAATGATAAACAGCACATGACAAGAAGGGACAGAGAGTACAAAACTGAATAAAACAATAGTGAAGGCTAGAGGTTACAAAAATAAGAAAAGGACAAAAATAAAGGCTCTGTTTCTGAATGCATGTAGCATTCAAAACAAAACAGATGAACTGATATTGCAAATAGAAATAAATATGTACGATCTGATAGTCATCACAGAGACATGGCTGTAGGGTGACAGATTGGGACCTAAATGTTGAAGGGTGTTTAAGAAGGACACGAAGCTTGGAAAAGGTGGCGGGGTGGCTCTGTTAATTATTGATGGTATTAGCACATTAGAGAAGGATGACCTAAGTTCAGAAAGCCAGGATGTAGAAGCAGTGTGAGTTGAGATGAGAAATGATAAAAGCAAGAAGTTGCTTGTGCATGTGATGTACAGGCCCCCTAACTGTAACTACATAACAGGGCAGAGTGTAAAGGAAGGCATAATGGGAGCTTGTCAGAAAGGTATAGTGATAATCGTGGGATATTTTTAATCTATATATAGACTGGAAAAATCAGATGGGCAAAGACAGCTGAGATGAAGAGTTCATTGAATGTTTTCAGGATAGTTTCTTAAAACAGCACCTTCTGGAGCCAACCAGAGACTAGGCTGTACTAGACCTGGTATTGTGCAACGAGATAGGATTAATTGATAACCTCATAGTGAAGGCAGAGACCATAATATGACTGAGTTCTGCAGTTAGTTTGAGGGAGAGAAGAGTGGGCCCAACACTATTTTAAACTTAAATAAGGGCAATTATGAGGGCATGAGTGAATTAAAGTGTACTGGCAAATGAGGTGAAGGGATAGGTCAATGGAGAGACAATGGCAGACATTTCAAGGGATATTTCAGAACACACAGAATGGATACATTCCAGTGAGAAAGAAAAATCCCAAGGGGAGGACCCGCCATCAGCGATCAACTAAAAAAGCTAGACAGTATCAAACTTAAAGAAAAAAGCATATAATTGCGCAAAGACGGACAGTAGGTCATAAGATTGGACAGAATATAGAGAACAGCAAAGAATGGTAAAGAAGATTTGTAAGGAGGGAAAAGAGTATGAGAGGAAGCTATAAATATAAAGATGGATAGCAAGCGTTTCTATAGATACTTAAATAAGAAGAGTTCACAAAGTGCGTTGATACTATAGAAAGTGTTACAAGTATAAACGGGGATGTTTTGATATTTTAGACTCCCAATTCAGCTGTGCACTGTCAAATACTGGAACCCAAATTGCCCTTTTAAATTGTTTGAATTCGACAGATATATCATCAGGCAAAGAATCAGACACCACATCAGTATATTGTATTAAAATTTCTTGATTATAAGAAAGTTTTAGAAACTTATCAACTAACAGTGGCAGGAAATAGGTGAAGTATACTTATCAATGAAACTCTACCAACTCCATGCTTTCAAATCGGTGATCAATCCAAGAGAAGTGGGCAACAACTTGAAATCCTCATGCCGACAGAGAAACAGTCACTGCCTTTGAGAAACACGGCACCTTCCTGGGATTTCTACTGACAGGGAATCCGTTGCTGAACCAGTCCCGGTACCAACTACTCATCTGCCCTGAAGTTTGTTGGAAACGACCTGATTATTAATTACTTATTCTTCAATTGTAATTTCATTGAAGTAAACTATTTGGTCAATCATCTGTTGCTAGTCAGTGGCTGCTTTGTAATCTTGTTTCAGTTTAGTTTGTTATAAAAGGTTAACATCATTGTTAGCACAAAATGGTGTTTAACATTGTCAGCTTCTTACAATGAATATAACTTAAATTAGCCTGAAAATGGTTGGGGTACACTAAAATCTAAATCCCAGACTTACTTACAAAAGTGAGTTTGGGAATTTAATAATGGAAAATAAAGCAGATGAATTGAACGTATTTTGAATTGGTCTTCACTATAGAGGATACAAGTAACATGCCAGAAATAGCTGTAAGTCAGAAATTGGGAGGAAGGAACTGGGGAGAATTACAACCACCAGAGAAGTGGTATTTAGCAAATTGTTGGAGCTGTGGGCTGACAAGTCCCTGGGTCTGGATTGACTTCATCCTAGGGTCTTAAAGAAGCGGCTAGTGAGATAGTTGATGCGTTGGCTTAAGTTTTCCAAAATTCCCTGGATTCGGGGAAGGTGCCACTGGATTGGAAAATAACAAATTAACTCCTTTACTCAAAAAGGGAGGGAGATGGAAAGCAAGAAACTACAAGCTAGTTAGCCTAACATCTGTCATAGAGAAAATGTTAGAAGCTGTTATTTAAGATGTTATGGCAGGGCACTTGGAAAAAGTCAAGGTAATTAGGTAGAGTTGACATGGTTTTGTGAGAGGGATATCATGTTTAATCAACTTATTGGAGTTCTTTGTAGGAGTCACGTGCTGTGGATAAAGGAGAACCGGTGGATGTACTGTAATTAGATTTCCAGAAGGCATTTGATAATGTGCCAGATCAAACTTTATTGTGTAAAATAAAAGCCCATGCTATAGGGTCTAACATATTGGCATAGATAGAAGATTGGCTAGCTAACAAGAAGCAGAGAGTAGCTATAAATGGGTCATTTTCTGGTTGTTGGGATACAACAAGTGCTGTGCCATAGGGATCAGTGCTGGGGCCTCAACTTTTTACAATTTATAGAAATGACTTGGATGATGGGACCAAAGGAATGGTTGCTCAGTTTGTTGATGATACAAAGATAGGTAGGAAAGTAAGTTGTGAAGAGGACTTAAGGAGGCTACAAGGGAACGTAAATAGGTTAAATGAGTGGGCAAAGTTCTGGCAAATGAAGTATAATGTGGACTAAGTGAAATTGTCCATTTTGACAGTAAGAATAAAAAGAAGCATATTATCTAAATGGTAAGAGATTGCACAACTCTGAGATATGTAGGGACCTGGATGCCCTCGTACATGAATCACAAAAGGTTAGTATGCAGGTACAGCAAGTAATTAGGAAAGCTAATAGAATGTTATTGTTTATGGCGAGGGGAATTGAATATAATAGTAGGGAGGTTATGCTTCAGTGGTACATGACACTGGCGAGACTATATCTGAGTACTGTATACAGTATTGGTCTCCTTATTTAAGGAAGGATGTATTTGCATTAGACTCAGTTCAGAGAACGTTTATTAAGCTCATACCAGGAATGAGCAGGCTGTCTTGTGAGGAAAGATTGGACAGGCTTGTCTTATATCCGCTGGAGTTTAGAAGAGTAAGAGACGACTTGATTGAAACATATAAGATCCTGAGGGTCTTGACAGTGTGGATGTGGAGAGGATGTTTCCTCTTGTGGGAGAATCTAGAACTAGGGGTCACTGTTTAAAAATAAGAGAATGCCCATTTAAGACAGAGATGAGGAGAAATCTTTTCTGAGGGTCGTGAGTCTTTGGAACTCCCTTCTTTAAAAGGCACTGGAAGAAGAGATAGATGGATTCTTGATGAACAAGAAGATGAAAAGTTATCAGGGTGAGGCAGAAGGTTCCAATCAGATCAGCCATGCAGCACTGTAATTTCTTGAGAAACACACCCACACAGACCTTATGAATTAGCAGATGCGCTCTCCTAAGAGCTAACCAGTGTCTGCAGAGACTGGAGATCTTGTCAATAAGCAGTCAATAGGAAGTGCAAAGAAAATTTATTCAATGGTCAAGAGGCTGAGTGACCTACTCCTGCTCCTAATCCTAATACCCATGTTCATATATTTGCTTAATTGACCTTCCTCGCAACTTATTACATGTATGTAACACTTTGGAAAATAGTTCTGCTAAAAGTACTAATTTTAAAATCAACTCTCCTAGATTTTGAATCCTTTAAGTTGAACCAGGTTTTGCCCATCCTTTTGGTAATTTTGAAAACAACTTTTTTGTAGGAGTTTGACCTATCTTGGTCAGTCCTATGAGCTCATGTATCAAACTCTATTTCAAATGGATGGCATTGTACATGGATCTCCTCATAATGTGTTGTGTATAACTCCAGGGACCATGTTTTACACCATTTGAATTTCCTCAGCTGAATTTTCTTTGCACTTCATATTGACTGCTCATTGACGAAATTTCCAGCCTCTGCAGACACCTGTTAGTCCTTCGGAAAGAGCATCTGTTAATTTATCAGGTCTGTATAGGTGTTTGTGTTTCTCAAGAAATTACAGCGCAGCAATTGGGTGATGATCCTTCAGAGAAATATCAGGCTAGGATATTATTTGCAGGATAAGCGTGTAAGGTATAAAGCAGCACTCTCTATCTTTGGTAATTAAATGAGTTTTGAGATTCCTAGCTCGAGTTGAGTGTGCATCATGGAGTGAGCTGATAACTGAGTGAGACTAAGGACTTTGAAAGTGGGAATATGGTGAGAGTTGGGGGTTCAGTCGTTATTAGGAGATGAGCTGTAGTTAAGTGCTATAGAATATGTGCTTTTCAGTGAACTGAAATATTTGGTTTTAACTGGAATTCGTTGTGTAGATTCACTCGGATGCTTTCTGTAATGAAGAAATGTAGGTATGCAAAAAGTCTGGAAAAGCTGGACCTTTGATTTAGCAAATACAGTAAGGGGACGATGTGATGGCAGTGTTGAAAGGTTGTAACTGGGTTGATGGAAGCAGGCTGTTGCCAGTGATTTGAGAGATCAAGAATGAGCTGTCATAAATACAAGATTAAAGACGAGAGATTTGGAACAGCGAGCAGGAAAAAGTTCTTCATATGGAGATTTATGTTGATTTTGATCAGTGGTTGAGGCAGCAATTATGTCATAGAAACATAGAAACTAGGAGCAGGAATGGACCCTTCGAACCTGCTCTGCCATTCATTATGATTGTGGCTGATCATCCAACTCAATAGCCTGCTCCTGCTTTCTCCCCATATCCTTTGATCCCTTTCACCCCAAGAGCTATATCTAACTCCTTCTTGAAAACATAGTGTTTTGGTCTCAACTGCTTTCTGTGGTAACTAATTCCACAGGCTCACCGCTCTCTAGGTGAAGAAATTTCTCCTCATCTCAGTCCTAAATGGTCTACCCCATATCCTCTGTGACGCCTGGTTCTGAACTCCCCCACCATCGGGAACATCCTTCCTGCATTTACCCTGTCTAGTCCTGTTAGAGTTTTATAGGTTTCTATGAGATCCCCCCTCATTCTTCTGAACCCCAGCGAATATAATCCTAATTGACTCAATCTCTCCTTATATTTCAGTCCCACCATCCCAGGAATCAGTCGGGTAAACCTTTGCTGCACTTCCTCTATAGCAAGTACACCCTTCCTTAGATAAGAAGACCAAAACTACACACAGTATTCCAGGTCTGGTCTCACCAAGGCCCTGTACAATTGCAGCAAGACATTCCTGTTCCTGTACTCGAATCCTCTGGCTATGAAGGCCAACATACCATTTGCCTTCTTTACCGCCTGCTGCACCTGCATGCTTACCTTCAGCGACTGGTGTACAAGGACACCCAGGCCTCGTTGCGCATTCCCCTCTCTCAATTTATAGCCATTCAGATAATAATCTGCCTTCCTCTTTTTGCTACCAAAGTGGATAACCTCACATTTGTCCACATTATACTGCATCTGCCATGCACTTGCCCACTCATTCAGCTTGCCCAAATCACACTGAATCATCTCTGCATCCTCCTCACAGCTTACCCTCCCACCTAGCTTTGTGTCATCTGCAAATTTGGAGACATTACATTTAGTTCCCTCATCTAAATCATTAATATATATTGTGAATAACTGGGGTCCCAGCACCGATCCCTGCGGTACCCCATTATTGGTATTATCTTGAATGTCAACATTCAAGATAAGATTGGATAGGTGGATTGAGAAAAAGGGACATAAGAATAAGACAAGTAAGTGTGATTGGGACTGTTTGCTCACATGGAGCAAAACTGTTAATGTGGGCTGAGTGATTTCTTCCCATGTGACTCCTATATGCGTCTATGTGGAAATATAAACCACCATCAACATACAAGAGGACGAAGCCACATGCTGGAATTTTAAATTGAGCACTGAGAATGTACCATTGGTCATTGTTAGCCCTCCCAAATTTATCCATACAGTATTTCATGTGTATCAAAACAAACCAAATGCTTCCTCAGTTGGGTTAGTATGTCTGCCTCAATTTGCACCAAAGGCTTTGAGCTCTATGCAGAATGCAATAGTCCATTTGTGGTTGCTAATACTCAATTGTTTTCATAAAATCCATGTTACTTAAATGTGATGGATGCCGCACCTTCCAAATTTGTTGAAATGCTCCAGTTAGGAATTGCTGCTCACCTTTTGTTCTGGGTAATGTGGAAAGTGCAGTAAACTCAAGAAAACCAGTTCAAGGCCAATGCATTTCAAAGTGCAGTGAAATCACATTATACCATGTTATTCTTAAGTCATATAAGAAATTGCTGTGTGCTTTGAACAAAATTGCAACAATTCTCCATTTAGATTCTAGACCTCTTATCCTGCAGTTTCCTCCAGCGATTAGATTCCATAATTTTGAAGGTGGTCAGGGTTTGATGTTGGCAAAACATGGCTGAGAAGTAAAGGAAAAGGAAGGACTTGCATCTGTATGGCATATTTCACAGCCTCGGGACATCCCAAAGCACTTCAAGTGTAAAGTACTTTTGGAGTGAATTTACTGTTGTAATTGTGAAACACTGCAACCACATCAAGTTCCCACAAACTGCAATGCGATAAATGTACAAGTAATCCATTTTAGTGATGTTGGTTGAGGATTATACATTGGCCAGAACACAGTCAAGAGCGCCACTGCTCCTTACCAAATAATCTTTGGATCTTTTCTGTTCACCTGAGCAGCCTGACAGGCCCTCTTACTCAACATCTCATCTGAAGAGGCGGCACCTCCACATGTGCAGTTCTTCAGTACTGGGCTGAAATGTCAGCTTGGTTTAAGTCTCTGGAGTGAGACTTCAACTGACAACCTTCTGACTCACGGGTAAGAGTGTCACCCCTAAGCCACAGCTGATGCATTAAACCATGTTATAGAATTGAAGGGAGAAAAGGAAGCCATAGCAGGTCACTGACATTCCATGACCATTCTTTTGTTTCCAGAGGATTTAAGGAAGGCTTTGGAAGAAGATGCTGCTCTTTTGAAGGCCACAGTGGAAGCAGAGGAAGCAAAGAAACTGCAAGTATGAAAATCACGTTTATTTAAATTTTAGGAAAGTTTTGTTCTTTGGCAGCCAAGTAACATCTGTGTCAACAGTACAGTGAAGCAAAAATCATTAGACTGTCACCTGAAGCTTGATCAGAATCGGATCATTTCAATTGGGAATTGATATATTAAAAAAGACTCCATGATATATGAAAAAAGGTTCCATCCACTTTGTTCCAGCCATTCTCATTATTGCAATAGATAATAACAGTAGAGTTCCAGTCTACTCATGTGGGCTCAGTCATCTGTTCTTCTATACATGCTAAACTTGCAATTAGAATCCTAGAGCAATATAGCGCTGAAGGAGGCCTTGTTTCTTTCTTAAAAGCAAAAAACTGCGGATGCTGGAAATCCAAAACAAAAACAAAAATACCTGGCAAAACTCAGCAGGTCTGGCAGCATCTGTGGAGAGAAGCACAATTAATGTTTCGAGTCCGAATGACCCTTCAACAGAACTAAGTAAAAATAGAAGAGAGGTGAAATATAAGCTGGTTTAAGGGGGTTTGGACAAGTAGAGCTGGATCACTGACCCTCTATCCAGCTCTAATTGTTTCTCCTCTACACCCCCCCCCACCCCACCACCCACCCCCTTAAACCAGCTTATATTTCACCTCTCTTCCATTTTTACTTAGTTCTGTTGAAGGGTCATTTGGATTTGAAACGTTAACTGTGCTCCTCTCCGCAGATGCTGCCAGACCTGCTGAGTTTTTCCAGGTATTTTTGTTTTTGTCTTGCTTCTTTCTTTATCCCTTCATGTTGCATTCAAATAGTTTTTTAAGTTGCCATTCACACCTCATTTGGAGACAACCTTTGTTTTTTTACTATGTCCATTACCACTCTCTTTGCCTGTTGCATCATGGAATCTTTTGTTATTTAATCTTACGAAACTGGGCACTGGAGTTTCTGTAGCTGTAGTTATTGTCTAAGGACTGCAGCTGCTCTTATCTCTGTAGCATCACTCAACAGAGCTTAACTTTCATCCATGCCTTTCTTTGTTGCCTCCGGGCTTGATTATTCCAATGCTGTTACAGCAAGCCTCCCATCTTCCATCCTACATAACGTTAGTTACAAATCTCTGCTGCCTGTACCTTAGTTTGCACCAAGCCATCTATCATCTCCATGCTTACTTGACCTACACTGGCTCCTGATCTGCCAACACCTCAATTTTAAAATGCTTATCCTTGTTCTCAAACTTCTTGCCTCTCCCTATCTCTGTACCTTTCTCTAGCCCTGTAATCTTCCAAAACAAAAACAGAATTACCTGGAAAAACTCAGCAGGTCTGGCAGCATCGGCGGAGAAGAAAAGAGTTGACGTTTCGAGTCCTCATGACCCTTCGACAGAACTTGAGTTCGAGTCCAGGAAAGAGCTGAAATATAAGCTGGTTTAAGGTGTGTGTGTGGGGGGCGGAGAGATAGAGAGACAGAGAGGTGGAGGGGGTTGGTGTGGTTGTAGGGACAAACAAGCAGTGATAGAAGCAGATCATCAAAAGATGTCAACGACAATAGTACAATAGAACACATAGGTGTTAAAGTTAAAGTTGGTGATATTATCTAAACGAATGTGCTAATTAAGAATGGATGGTAGGGCACTCAAGGTATAGCTCTAGTGAGTTTTTTTTTAATAATGGAAATAGGTGGGAAAAGGAAAATCTTTATAATTTATTGGAAAAAAAAAAGAAGGGGGAAACAGAAAGGGGGTGGGGATGGGGGAGGGAGCTCACGACCTAAAGTTGTTGAATTCAATATTCAGTCCGGAAGGCTGTAAAGTCCCTAGTCGGAAGATGAGGTGTTGTTCCTCCAGTTTGCGTTGGGCTTCACTGGAACAATGCAGCAAGCCAAGGACAGACATGTGGGCAAGAGAGCAGGGTGGAGTGTTAAAATGGCAAGCGACAGGGAGGTTTGGGTCATTCTTGCGGACAGACCGCAGGTGTTCTGCAAAGCGGTCATTTGGTCCCAAACGTAAGCTGGGCGACCGCTTTGCAGAACACCTGCGGTCTGTCCGCAAGAATGACCCAAACCTCCCTGTCGCTTGCCATTTTAAAACTCCACCCTGCTCTCTTGCCCACATGTCTGTCCTTGGCTTGCTGCATTGTTCCAGTGAAGCCCAACGCAAACTGGAGGAACAACACCTCATCTTCCGACTAGGCACTTTACAGACTTCCGGACTGAAGATTGAATTCAACAACTTTAGGTCGTGAGCTCCCTCCCCCATCCCCACCCCCTTTCTGTTTCCCCCTTCTTTTTTTTTCCAATAAATTATAAAGATTTTCCTTTTCCCACCTATTTCCATTATTAAAAAAAAACTCACTAGAGCTATACCTTGAGTGCCCTACCATCCATTCTTAATTAGCACATTCGTTTAGATAATATCACCAACTTTAACTTTAACACCTATGTGTTCTATTGTACTATTGTCGTTGACATCTTTTGATGATCTGCTTCTATCACTGCTTGTTTGTCCCTACAACCACACCAACCCCCTCCACCTCTCTGTCTCTCTATCTCTCCGCCCCCCCACACACACACCTTAAACCAGCTTATATTTCAGCTCTTTCCTGGACTCGAACTCAAGTTCTGTCGAAGGGTCATGAGGACTCGAAACGTCAACTCTTTTCTTCTCCGCCGATGCTGCCAGACCTGCTGAGTTTTTCCAGGTAATTCTGTTTTTGTTTTGGATTTCCAGCATCCGCAGTTTTTTTGTTTTTATCTCTGTAATCTTCCTGGCCTGTTGTGATTTGAATCACTCCACCATTCAGCTACCCAGGCCCCAAATTCCAGAATCCCCACACTAAACCTTTCTCTTCTCTATTTCTCTCTTTTTCTTACTTTAAGACGCTCTTTAAAACCTATTCCCTTGGCCAAACTTTTGCTCATCTGTCCTGCTTTCTCCTCCTATGACTCGGTGTCAAAAATGTTTCTATTGATAATGCTCTTGTAGCAAAATGTTCCAAGGTTCTTAATGTTAAATGCACTATACAAAATTCAAGTTGTTATCATGGCGTAATGGAGAACATCAGCATCAACTTGTTTTATTTTAACAGAACAGGCAAAAGGAGTGGGAGGAACAGTGCAGGCAGCGCATTGAGAAGCAGGAACAGGCAATGTCTGCACAGCATCAAACCGAGCTGGAAGGATGGGGCAGGAAGATGGAGAAGCTACAGAATGAACTTGAAGCAATCCATAATGAAATAGAAGAACGACAAGCATTTGAGAAAAGTAAGAGCAAATCGTGCTGTTAAGTTAGATGGGAAAAGATGGGAGGAAGCTCAAGTGGGCCATAAATGCTTGTATGGACCGTTTGGGTGGAATAAGCTGTTTCTATGCTGTGTATTCTATGTGCAAGTTCAGGTCATTATAAGCAGTGGTTCCAGTACTGACTCATTAAGGAATCATAGAACTAAAGTACAGCACAGTAGCAAGCTGTTGGTCTGATGAGTCTGTGCCAGCTCTTTCAAAGAAACTGCAATTAGAGCTACTCCCTCCTACTTTTCCCATATCCCTGCAACTTTTTCTTCAACTATTTATTGAATTCTCTTTGGAAGACTACTACTGAATCTATATCTGCCACCGTAGCAGGAAGTGCATTCCAAATTCTAAACAGTTTGCTGTTCATGTCACCTCTTGCAGTTTTTGTGACAAAAATTCTGCCCTCTGGTTATTGACTATTAACAATTTAAATAGGATAAACAAACACCTCTACCAAATCTCCTCTTAATTTTTTCTGCTCCAAGGAGAACAACTCCAGCCTCTCCTTTTAACTATAATCCCTCATCCCTGGAATCCTTATAAATCCCTCTGCACTTTCTCCAAAGCCTTCACATGCTTCTAAAGCATCCAAGCTTCAGATGGAGCCAAATTTTTATTTTATATAAGTGTAGCATTATTTTCTGGCTGTGTACTTCATGCCTCAAATTATATAGACCAGGGTCCCAAATGCTTTGTTAATGTGTTCTGCCAACTTCAAAGATTTGTGCACAGGCATCCCTAAGATCCGCTGTTCTTGTATCCCCTTTAAAATTGTAGATTGAGTTTCAATCGCCCCTCCTCATTCAGTGTATCTGCACTGAATTGCATTTGCCTTGGTTCCACATGCTTCATGAAGTTTTTACTGTCTTTTTCACAGTTTACTATACTTCCAAGTTTTGTGTCACTGGCAGACTTTGGAATTGTGCCCGGTACCCCAAAGTTGAAGTTATTAATGTATGTCAAAAACAGCAGTGGTCCAAGCACTGAACCTTGGGGAACCATTCCCTTCCTCCAGTTGGAAAAACAACCTTTCACAACAAGTCTGATTTTTTTATCTCTTCGCCAATTTTGCGTCCGTGCTACTACTGCCCGTTTTTATTGCAAGTGCATCAAGTTTGCTAACAAGCATGATATGTGTAACTTTATTAAACATCTTTTGGAAGTCCATATAAAAACTGCCACTCACAACTCTTGATTTTTTTTATCCCTTCGCCAATTTTGTATCCATGCTGCTATTGCCCATTTTTATCACAAGGGCTTCAAGTTTGCTAATGAGCATAATGTGTGTTGCTTTACCAAATGCCTTTTGGAAGTCCATTTATCCAAATTCAAGCGCACTGACCTTAATTACCCTCTGGTACCTACTCAAAACAACTCTGTCAAGTTAGTCAAGCATAATTTGCCCTTATCAAGTCATGCTTGTCCAACTGGATGTTAATTTTTCCTGGATTGGTGTTTCTAAATGCTTTCCCACCAGTAATGTTAAATTGGCAGTCCTGTAATTGTCAGGTGTATCCTTCTCCCGTTTTTGAACAAGAATGTAATATTTGCAACTCTAGTCCTTTGGCACTAATCTGTATCCAAGGTGAATTGGAAGATTTTGACCACTACCTTCCACGATTTCTACCCTTACTTCCTTCAATAAGCCAGGATGAATCCCATTTGGAGCAGGTGACTTATGCACCTTAAGTTGCCTTTCTATCATCTCTTTATTTTTATTGCATCAGTATTCCGGCAACCTCCGTGTTTACCATGGTTTTGACAAAGTTCTCTTCCTTGGTAAGTATGCAATTAGTATTTCAGCCATACACTCTGCTTCCAAAATAGATTTCTATTTTCATCCCTTTTATGTTGTTCTCCCCATAGAAGACCTTTGACAGCTACCTAAAAGGGAATAAATACGATGTGTTCCCTATTGCCTTTGACCCTCCTATTTCCTTTTTCACTGCTCTACTTTTTATTTTCAATCTAATTCCCTTGTATTTATCAAGCTGGCATTTCTCATTTCTCCCCTTTTTTCTGCTTCATCCTGCTCTCTTACTCTCTCATCCAGCAGACTGTGGCATTTGTTGCATTCCCTTCCTTGTAGGAATATACCACCACTTCAAAGGCTGCACACTACTCTTACAATTCTTCAGGTCAGTCATTGACTCCAATTTACCAGATCAGATTTCTCCTCTATTAGCCCTCCTTCAGCTAAGTATTTTTATTCTAGATATCTCTTTGTCCTTTTCCATAACTAATCTAAATTGTACGATAATATGATCACTATTTCTGGGGTGCTCCCTGACTCAGGCATTCTCCACTTGACCCACTGCATTCCCCAGGACTAGACCCAGCAATGCTTGCTTCCTCGTTGGGTAGGAAGCATACTGATAGAGAAAATTCTCCAGTGCACTTCAGAAATTCCTCCCCTTCCCTGCCCTTAACGCAATAATTGTTACATTGAACAATAAAATCTCCTATTATCTCTACCCTATAGTTTCAGTAATTTTTTGACAAATCTGCTCCATCTCTTTGGTGGTCTGCAAAATATACCAAGTGGCATAACAGCTCCTTCATTGTTTCTCAACTCCAATCAAATAGATTCTGTCTTTGATCCCCCTCCTTCTGGCACTTAACTTCCCTGCTATTTTGTTTTTAAAAATTATGCAGAACCTATATAAAAATCTAGTTGTGTTGAATCCAGTTTTAGTAATGTCACTTGAGGAAGGATGCATAGACCCTTGAAAGTGTGCAGAGGGAATTTACAAAATTGTTCAGGATGAGGGAATTGAGCTGTAAGGTGAGGTTGGAGAAGCTAGGTTGTTCTCCAAAGGAGATTGAGGGGAAATTTGACAGAAGTTTTTTTATCCTTTCATGTGATGTGGGTGTTGTTGGCAAGGTGTTGCAAAGTATGCAATTAGTATTTCAGCCATACACTCTGCTTCCAAAATAGATTTCTATTTTCATCCCTTTTATGTTGTTCTCCCCATAGAAGACCTTTGGCAGCTACCTACTGCCTTACTAGTTCCCTTACTGCCTTTGTCCAACACCGTTATTGCCCATCCCTAATTTCCCTTGAGTGGCTTGCTAGGCCATTCCAGTGGGCAGTTAAGAGTCAACCACCTCGCTGTGGGTCTGGATTCACATGTAAGCCAGACCAGGCAAGGGCAACAGAATTTTTTCCCTAAAGGGCATTAGTGAACCAGATGGCTTTTTAGAGCAATTGGTGATAGTTTCGAGTCTAGGTTTATATTCCAGATGTATTAAATTCCACCAGCTACTGTAGTGGAATTTGAACCCATGTTCCCAGAACATTAACCTGGGCTTTTGTATTACTAGTGCAGTGATATTACCACTGCATCACCATCTTCCCATAAAGTATACACGTTTGTGATAAAGTAGACTAGGAAAAACTGTTCCCATCAGCTGATGTTACAAGGACTAGGGGACACAGATTTAAGGTTTTGGGCAAGAGACACTAGGGAATGTGAGGAAGAACATTTTTTTTAACGTAGCGAGTGGTAATCACCTGGAACTTTCTATGAAAGCGGTAGAAGCAGGGATGATCAATGATTTCAGAAGGAAATTGGGTAGGCACTTAATGGAGGAAAAGTGGGGGAATGTGACTCGAGTGGATTGCTCTACAGAGAGCTAGCGTGGTTTGGCCTCCTTCTGTGCTGTCATAACTCTGACTTTCAAATGTTCCAATGCAATAAATTATAGCTGATTGACAAATGATATAACCAAGATATCCAACTAGGCACTTTACAGCCTTCCGGACTGAATATTGAGTTCAACAATTTTAGATCATGAACTCTGTCCTCCATCCTCACCCCCTTTCCGATCCCCCTTTTTTCCAATAATTTATATAGATTTTTCTTTTCCCACCTATTTCCATTATTTTTAAATGTATTTCCATCCATTTTTTTCTCTACCTTTTAGCCTATTTCGATCCCTTCCCCCCCCTCACCACCCCCACTCGGGCTATCTATACCTTGCTCGTCCTGCTTTCTATCCTTAATGTCACCCATTAGCACATTCCTTCGATAATATCACCACCTTCAACACCTTTTTGTCTATGTCATCTTTTGGCAATCTCCATCTATCACTGGCCCTTTATCTAGCTGTACCTGTCCCACCCCCTCTTAAACCAGCTTATATTTCACCTCTTTTCTATTTTTACTTAGTTCTGATGAAGAGTCATACAGACTCGAAACGTTAACTGTGTTCCTCTCTGCAGATGCTGTCAGACCTGCTGAGTTTTTCCAGGTATTTTTATTTTTGTTTTGGATTTCCAGCATCCGCAGTTTTTTGCTTTTTACTTTAACCAAGATATTTGGTGCTCTTGATTGGCATTAGCACCTGTTGGTGGGTGGACGTGATGGAAATCTTGAATCAAGGGATCGGCTATATGCCCAGAGGTATATATGTAGGCATGTTTGAGTCTGTAGGTCTCTGAGACATTTTTGAAAGAAGGCAATCTAACCATTGGCAGTAAGTGTATGCATAATCACCTGTTTGAGTGGAAAAGCTTAAAGCTTTTCTTGTCAGATTGTTAAAGGTGTTTCAAAGCTCCCAACTCAGAAATTGGGTTAGATTTTTTTTGGATGACATTGTAATTTCTTGTGGAATGAGTGTGTAATGTTATACATCAGGAAAAGAAATCAATGATTCTGTCTGCTTGAAAATAGCTTAAGTGTTTGCCATTAAAATGCAAAAAGATAATTTTCCACATCCTATTTTCTGGGTGTTGGGATGAATAATTGACGACTTTTGAGCAACCAGTTTTTTCAAGCCTGTGTAGAAAATATGTAGAATTAATTCAAGTCAAAGATTTTTAGGCTGTATTGATCGATTAATTTTAAACAGAACCAATCTGTGGCTGACAGAGAAGTCCAAGTCTCCTAAACTCCAAATATTCAATGCCCTGATTTCTTCTTTCTTTCTCCCTTCTTCTTTCCTTTTGCTGAGCTCAGGCACATTGTCATCTCCTCTTAACTAGAGCCTCCAAAACTCTGAACTCCTTGCTTTCCCTTTAGCCTCATTTCCTAAATCTGTCTACAGTGAGCAGTCTTTTACAGCAGGAGCTTGGCATTAATTAACTACATGTGATATTGCGTTTTCTTGTCTTTGTTCCTATTCTGCTTGCTAGGCTTTGGCCATTTTTAATCTTATTTCCTCAATAAGAGTGTGGACAAAAGTAGTGGAATACTATATCAAGCACTGTTTCTTTTTAAGCCCACTTCAGAGTGCAGAATTTTCATCTGTGGAATGCAACTGGAATGCAAAATTTTTCCTGCTGCTTGCTTCATGCAACTATTAGCTTGTATATTGTTTGCTTTGAATAAAAGTCCAAAAGACTTGTTACAATGGGCAGGCTGAGTAAGTTAACTAATTTTTGTTCTTCCATGTGACCTTGCAGCTTAGAAATTTGTCTTTTTTTCTCCTCATGTTTTGTATTTCATCTAATGTAATAGTAGTTTCTTTGTTAATTTTGTGCTCATTTCAGTAAAGATGGTTACTAAGACTAGAACATCTTCCATTTTTGGTAACTAGCATTGTCATCAAACATTGTTAAAAAGTGCAGTAAGATAGTGATTAAATCTCATTACAATTGGCTTCAAGCCTGGTGGATCCTTCACTCTATCAGTGTGACTTAGTTTTTCACTCCAAATGCTTGTGTAACTGTAAAAGAAAAAAGTGGAGTGAAATTTCCTCGATCATGCTCTGTTATAGACGAGCGTCACAACTTGGAGAGCCTCCATCAGTCCAATTTGGCAAAACTTCAGGAACAGATTCAAGTAGAATTTCAACAGAAGCAGGAGCTGATGAAGGAACTTGATAAAAAAGAGAAGGACCATTGTGCAGTGGTGAGTAGAATTTGTTAATGTCCAGTTTGGGAATGACCTGGTTCAGCCTGACACAGTGGACAAGGAGAAAAATGGAGTTGCTGACCAGGGAGCAGGATTTATGATAATAACTGCGGATAGTGGATCAAGAATGTAAGAACATAAGAACTAGGAGCAGGAGCAGTCAATTCGGTCCCTCGAGCCTGCCCTGCCATTCAATATGATCATGGCTGATCCCATTTCGGCCTCAACTCCAATTTCCTACTCTCTCCCCATAACCTTTCAACCCGTTACTAATTGAAAATCTGTCTATCTCCTCCTCAAATTTATTCAGCACTCTGAGGTAATGAATTCCACAGATTCACGACCCTTTGAGAAAAGTAATTCCTCCTCATCTTTGATTTAAATCTACCACCCCTTAGCCTGAAACTATGGCCTCATGTTCTAGAATGCCCCAAAAGGGGAAACATCCACACCACGTCTACTTTGTCTATCCCCTTTAGCATCTTATATACCTCAATAGATCTCCTCTCATCCTTCTAAACTCCAGCAAGTATAGACCTAAACTGCTCAATCTCTCCTGGTAAGACAAGCCCCACATCTCTGGAATCAATCTAGTGAACCACCTCTGAACTGCCTCCAATACACTACATTCTTCCTCAAGTAAGGGGACCAAAACTGTGCACAGTACTCCAGGTGTGGTCTCACTAATGCCTTGTACGGTTGCAACAACACTTCTCTATTTTTATACTCTATTCCTTTAGCAATAAATACCAAAATTCCATTTGCCTTCCTTATTACTTTCTGTTCTTGCATACTAGCTTTCAGCGATTCAAGCATGAAGACACCCATATCCCTCTGCAGTGAAGCATTCTGAAATTTCTCTCTATTTAAATAATAAGTCGCCTTTTTATTCTTTTGACCAAAATGGATGATCTCACACTTATCCACGTTAAACTCCATTTGCCAAATTTTGGCCCATTCGCCTAACCTGTCCATATCCATTTGTAAATTTCTTATTTCTTCGTTGCAACTTACTTTCTCGCCTATTTTGGTGTCATCTGCATTTAGCTATAGTACCTTCTATCCCTGAATCCAAGTCATTAATATAGATTGTAAATAGTTAGGGCCCAAGGACCGAACCCTGTGGCACCCAACTCGTTACTGCTTGCCATCCAGGAAAAAGACCCATTTATCCTGAATCTCTGCCTTCTGTTTGTAAGCCAATCCTCCATCCAAGCTAATATTTTACCCCTAATTCCATGTGATCTTATGTTGTGTATTAATCTTTTGTGTGGCACCATATCAAAGGCCTTCTGGAAGTCCAGATACACTACATCTACAGGATCCCCATTATCCACTTTGCATGTCAAAGAACTCTAGCAAATCAGTCAAATACGATTTACCCTTCTTAAAACCATGCTGACTTTGATGGATTCCATTTTGACTTTCCAAATGCCCCATTACTACTTCCTTAATAATGGATTCCAACAATTTCACAGAATCACACAGTGCAGAAGAGGCCCTTCGGCCCATCGAGTCTGCACCGACACGTGAGAAACACCTAACCTACCTACCTACCTAACCCCATTTACCCGCACTTGGCCCGTAGCCTTGAATGTTTTGACGGGCCAAGTGCTCATCCGGATACTTTTTAAAGGATGTGAGGCAACCCGCCTCCACCACCCTCCAGGCAGTGCATTCCAGACTGTCACCACCCCCGGGTAAAAATGTTTTTCCTCTCTCTCACACACACAAACACCACCGCCCCCCCGCCCCAATACCTCCTGCCCCTCACCTTGAACTTATGTCCCCTTGTGACTTACCCTTCAATTAAGGGGAACAGCTGCTCCCTATCCACCTTGTCCGTGCCCCTCATAATCTTGTACACCTCGATCAGGTGACCCCTCAGTCTTCTCTGCTCCAACGAAAACAACCTAAGTCTATCTAACCTCTCTTCATAACTTAAATGTTTCATCACAGGCTACATCCTACTGAATCTCCTCTGCACCCCCTCCAGTGCAATCACATCCTTCCTATAATGTGGCGACCAGAACTGCACTCAGTGCTCCAGCTGTGGCCTCACCAAGGTTCTATACAACTCCAACATGACCTCCCTACGTTTGTAATCTATGCCCCGATTGATAAAGGCAAGTGTCCCATATGCCTTTTACACCACCTCACTAACATGCCCCTCCTCCTTCAGAGATCTATGGACACACACGCCAAGGTCCCTTTGTTCCTCAGAACTTCTTCCTAGTGTCATGCCTTTCATTGAATGTTTCCTTGTCCTTTCTGACTGACTGGATAAGTAGAAATACATTCAGGTGAGGGCATTCCCCCCTCCCCAGTTAAAGTTTGTAAGCTTAATATAGCATGTTGCTTTTGTTATTTTCTTGCCTTGCATGCTGTGCTCGCCAAAAGTCTCCCCCTGCACCCCTCAAACCACCCGACCCCACAAGTGGCTATTGGCCCTGTAACCATGAGATTGGACCTGGAGCGTAATGGGGACAGTCATGATTCCAGTGCCATCCAGACAGCATTGAAGGGTGGAGGTCGTATAACTAGACATAGTGGAGGAGTCAGTCCTTTTTTTTTTATTTTCAACCTGTCTCTTCCTCCCCAGCATTAGCCCTCATAGCTAAATAATGCCAACTTGCTTTCCTGCATTTGCTATGGAGCTATTACATTTGTCCCCAAGGTCATCTTAATAGCCCTTTCAGCTCTGATTTGCCCAGTTGCAGTGAGCAAACGAAGGGCTTTTGTGGTATCTGTGCAGTCAGGTAGTTGAGGCAGCCCAGATATCATGGATGGGTCTGCATCTACTCAGAAGGTTGATTTTTTTTTTTGCCAATGCCTCCAGTGTCAATATAGCAGTGATTACATTGTCAAGGCCCAGTAACAATCATCTTGTTGACTAGCAATGATACTGTATAGCAAGTACATTGTTAATACAACTGCATTGTTACGACAGATGATGGGCATTGGTTCACCTACAAGTGAGTACAACTGTAACACTCCAAAAAGGGCTGGGAGAGCCTGCTACACTGCAAAGCTGTCTTGAGAATAAACCAGCTTGAGGTAAAAGACTACCTTTGGACTCATTCTTCCATGATAAGCACTTATTGTGATTAATATCCAGAGGCTGTTTTACTCTCAACATTAAATAAAAACATAGCCACCAGAGTTTCTG